>NC_091438.1:32988236-33318142 GCF_964237555.1 Oryctolagus cuniculus
GTTGAATGGTGTCAGAGTGAATCCACTCCCTCAAGCCCATTTTTCAAAACAATTCTTTTTTTTTTTAAATGTATTTGAAAGGGAGAGAGAGAGAGAGAGAGAGAGATCTTCCATCTGCTGATTGTCTCCCTAAATGCCTGCAACAGCTGAGGCTGGGCCAGTCATAAGCCAGAAACCTGGAACTTCAACTGGGTCTCCATGGATGTGGCAGGGACCCAGGTACCATCACTTGCTGCCTCACAGCAGGAAGCTGGCTCCAAAGTGGAACCAGAACTCGAGAACTTTGATATGGGATGCAGGTGTCCCAGGCGGCACCTTGACTGCGGGGCCAAAGGCCTGCCCTTCTGGGGGCCTCTTTATAATGGCATTAGTCTATTAACATGAGTGGTTCCCTCATGCTCTGAACACTTCTCGTTAGATTCCACCTTACAGCATGGTTGCACTGGCAATCAAGTTTCTGACACATGAATTCTGTCAGACAAATTCAAACTGTCACAGTGACTGAGACTTAAACAGAAGGCTTTATGAGGCATGGAGCCAATCTGTCTTCCCTTTTGTGCTTATGTCGCCCCCTCCCTCCCAAGCTAGGAGCATGTTCCAGGACCCCATTGCTCCTTTAGCTGGAGTCCTAGAAAGAGACACAATGACTTACAGCTCCCAACCTGATCTGCAGTGTAGGGTCACACTTGGCTGGATGTTACCAACGTCCTTCCACGGTCACAGCCTGCCCTGTAGACTTGAGAGCAAGGCATAAATATTTACTGTTACTCATTGAGAGTTCAGATTTGTTTGTTATTTTGGCAAAGCTACAATAATGTAGATATAAGACTAACAGACCTTTTGGGCTGAAAGTGTAGGAAAAGGAAAACAATAGAATGAAGAAAGGTGTTGATGACCAAGGTAGAGAAGATGAATGGGAGAAGATGAATTTGAGTAGGAGAGTCAAGTTCTGTTTCAGGCTTCTTGAAGTCTGGGTGGGTCTATCGCTCTTGAACAAGTACCCTCAGAACAGTAACGACTAACCGTGTGCTTCATAAAACAGTTCAGTGTGGGTATCCGGTGGATGACGGTTTTATGCATTCACTCATGAATCTGAGCTTTTTCTCTCTTACGGCTCTGCACCACTCTAGAGCTATCTCCAGCTGCATGGGAATCTAGGAAATATTTATCTGGGTGCTCAAGGTGAAAAGCATTTGATGAATGATGAGCCAGTCAGTGCCACTGCTTCTTCCTGAGATGCTTTGTAGGTGTGCAGCAGAAGACAGAGACTTGCTGATGAGAATAGGAGTCTGAGCTTGAGATACACATTTAGAAATCAATAACATAGGAATGGTGTTGGAAATCACATTTATTTTTATTTACTTTCCTCATTCACTACTTTTTAAAAAAGATTTATTTATTTATTTATTTGAAAGTCAGAGTTACACAGAGAGGAGAGGCAGAGAGACAGAGACAGAGAGAGAGAGAGAGAGATATCGATCTTCCATCCACTGGTTCACTCTCCAATTGGCCGCAATGGCCAGAGCTGAGCCAATCCTAAGCCAGGAGCCAGGAGCTTCTTCTGGGTCTCCCACACAGTGCAGGGGCCCAAGGACTTGGGCCATCTTCTACTGCTTTCCCAGGCCATAGCGGAGAGCTGGATCAGAAGAGGAGCAGCCGGGACTAGAACCAGTGACCATATGGGATGCCGGCATTGCAGTGGTGGCTTTACCTACTATGCCACAGCGCTGGCTGTGTCCACTATTTTCTTAAAGAATATAGGCTCCATAGTGGTCCACTAATATGTGCCAAAAGCCTAAAACAGTGTCTGGTATGTGGTAGGTACACAATAAACATTTACTTTTTATTTATTAGAGAGAGAGTGCGAGCTCTTTCACCTGCTGATTTCTTCCTAGATAGCCTGCAACCGTTGAAACAGTTGAGGCTGGGTTAGCCCTGAGCCAGCAATCCAGAATTTCGTCATCTGGACAGCTCACTGATTAGGACTGGATTAGAACCTTCTGGCCTGGAGGGTGAGCCGTTCTCCTGGCTCCTCTGCTGGTGCCTCCTAACACAGGTACACATTGTACTCTCCAAGCCTCTGGTTTTCTGTGGTGTCTTTCATTTAGACTTCTGTAGGGGCCCCACCCCTCTCTAGGAGATCGTCCTAGGCAGAATTTAGAGGGTTCTAGGTCAGCTCTGTCTCCTTGCTGTGGCTCACATGCAGTCCATGTAAATATTCATACGTCATTTCTCACCATTGGGGAGGGGAGCTGGCTACCAGCACAGTCCCCTCTCTCACCCATTTGGATGATCGTTTTCTGTGCTAGGAGACACATATCCCTCAATCCAAGTGGTCTTCCTGCAGGCGCTCTCACCATGCTTCTGGTGAGTGGGAGCCATCACCCACCTGAATGGCTCAGGGTAGGTGGGACCTTCAGTACAGAATCCTTTCCCTAAATCCTTTCCAATATTCAGTCTCCCAAACATCAAAAAAATTTTTGGTTTCTATTAATTATTTAACTGGTTCTTGGAAACCATTTCCGTGCATGATATTGTTTCTCCATTCCTTTTGGGCTCTGCTATGTAATAGGTTTTGGTGCTTTGGTCAAAACATCCCATTTAACATCCTGTTTGTGTTAAGGTTGAGAACGCCCACCGCCCGAGGAATGTCTCCAAAAGACTTCTCTCGTGCAAATTGCAAAGGGTTTTTTTTATTTTATTTTATTTTTTCCAGCATGCTGGGGCTCTCTGATCAAACCAGAACAGAGCAGCCCCGAGGAACTACAGCATAGGGTTTATAAAGGCAAAAACTGCAAAATCCGGAGGGGGGGAATGCACGGTTGCTATACACGGTTGCTAAGATCAAAAAGAGAGTACATAGTTACTGGGGTCAACATAACCTAAGACATAGGTGAAATTAATATCCATCATAATCTTGACAATAGCAGTTACAATCGTACAATAATTATTTATGTTCTTGACATTAATCCAAATTATATGTAAGACATAGACAAATCACATCTTTATCATTAACCCAGGTGCAACCTTTCTACTTTCAAGCTTGAGCAATCATGCTAGGGGTTTTCTGTGCTCTGTCAAGGGTGATGTAGTGCACTGCTATTGTCTGACTATTTGAGATCATAGTTTCAGACCAGAGTCTCACGGTGGGAGGGGGAGGGATTTCCCAGAATGCAGTCTCAAGTGCTCCAAAATGGAGTCCCTACTGTCAAGGTGCTACTTCATTTGTTGTACATGTAAATCATGACCCATTGTGGCTCAAAGAAATACTGCTATGAAATAAACAGCTCATCAGTCAAAAAAGTAATTTCTAAATAATCCAAGTGTTTCCCTTGCATTTTCCCCAAACATCATGAAGGGACCAACAGATTACAATAATGTATCAAAAAGCCTCATTTTCCCTTTTCTTTGTGTTTTTCATATCTCACTACTGCTGTCATTCCTTTCCAAGATTTTCCTAAATTATTCTACTTAAGGCATGACCCTTGGTCCTCTCCCTTTCCATGTTCCCTTTCTCCATATTTTGTATCTCTGAAAAACCCCAAAAACTAAGGCCAGACAGGAACCTGGCTGGAATGTTTGTGGTGGTGGATGTTTGGTTGGTCGTTGGCAAGGATTGTGTGTCTATATGACATTTATAATCTCTTGTAGACAGGTGGGGCTGTGTAAATGCTCCCTAATAGAATATAAAGAAGAGTGAAGAATGTTATTTCTGTATTTTAAAAAGATTTATTTATTTATTTTGAAAGTCAGAGTTACAGAGAGAGAAGGAGAGACAAAGAGAGATTTTTCCATCCAGCTATTTTCTCCCCAGATGACCAATGGCCAGTGCTGGGCCAAGCTGAAGCCAGGAGCCAGGAGCCAGGAACCAGGAGCTTCATCCAGGTCTCTCATGTGGGTGGCAGGGGCCCAAACACTTGAGCCATCTTCTACTGCTTTTCTCAGGCCATTATCAGGGAGCTGGATTGGAAGTAGAGCAGCTGGGATGTGAACTGTCACCCATATGGGATGCCGATGTCACAGATGATGACTTTACTTGTTATATACATATTGACCCATGTGCTACCTGGACTTGCTTTTCTGTTCTCTTGAGCTCGAATGGGGATGAGCAAAGTCCTCTTGACTGGTATAGCAACCCTTAGTCTGGGTCTCTGCATTTGAGGGAGAGCTGCTTGGCAACCTGATACAGCTTCCCCAAGATGTTACATGAGTGGGAAATAAAGGTTTGTTTTCATGGGCTGTTTTATTTGGTGTTCTATTTATTAAAACTGTTCTGATGATGCTAAAATGCAGAAATGAGAACAAGGAATGGAGTAGTGTCATAATAAAGATTTAAAATATGTAACTTTGAGTTATCAATTAAGCAGCCTGGATAGCTGGGATGGCAGATGCAAGTTCCTCCTGACCTGGATTTATGGACAAGGCTGTCAGCAAGAACTTTATGATGAGTTGGCTGCTGCCTGCTGCCTTTAGCAAGGTACAGCTCCCCAAACTTTGGAGCCAGATGTCTGGGAGCTCAGAATTTTTTTGAATTTAGAGAGTTAGCAGTGTATATATTTTGCAATGCAGTACAGAATACCTTAGCAGAGTTTGGGGCAGCTCCTCAGAATCAAGCACATGACTGTTTTCTGCAGTGAAATGTATGATCATGTATAATTACTCACCCAGAGCAGGTGAAGTAAAAGCTATTAATAGCCCATTTCAATTTAGGTCACTTTACTACCGGGCTGTCGCAGCAATGAGCCTCTGAGAAATTTGTTCTCAGAGCTTTTTTGGGTTTCAGAATTATGGGTAAGTGATTGTGGACCTGAATTATAAGAGACAGATGAGTCCAGACAATGACTGACCTGTTTTTATGTAGAAAAGAATCAGGCAGAGTTTGGAATTTGAGGCATCCCTGGATCATACTTCTTACATATCAGGAGATGAAACTTTCCTTGCTCACAGACCTTCCGTTAAGACTTCTTTGGCAAAAGGAACCCAGCTCTGAAGCAAAGATCAGAATATGTACTCTGCTTTCCTACCACACCTATTGTTTCAGAGAACTGTGAAGTAGCCTTTATAAATTGGGAAAAAATATCCACTCACAGCTGCATATCTGTGTTCATTTCATTGTATACCAACTTTTGTTTGTGCAAACAGATTTCTGCTACACATATAGTTGACTTTGTGCATAGAGTATCTTGGAAGCCATCCTATATCAGTACTTGGCTTACTGCTGTCATCTTAACTGTGGCATTTTAATACAGCATATAAGTTTGCCTATACAGTAGTCCCTCCTTATTCATATGATTTTGCTTTTGGAGGTTTCATGCAGTCAACCACAATCCCCCCAAAAAAAATTACATGGAAAAGTCCAGAAACCAACAAGGCATAAGCTTGAAATTGTGTGCCATTCAGCAGTGTGATGAAATCTCGCACTGTCCCTCACTGTCCTGCCTGAGACATGAATCATTCCTTTGTCCAGTGCATGGGACCTCTTCCCTGTCTGTGAGTCACTTATTAGATGTTTGGGTATCAGATCTTGGTATTTCAGTGCTTGTATTCAAGTAACCTTAATGTTACTTAATAGTGGCCTCCAAACACAAGAGTAATGATGCTGACAATTTGGATATGCCAAAGAGAAACCATCAAGTGTTTCCTTTAAGTGAAACAGTGAAAGTTCTTTTCTTTATCATGGGTGTCTATGTACAGGAAAAAAACTTTTATATACATATGGCTTGGTACTACTTGTAGCTTTAGACTCCTGCTGAAAGTCTTGGAATGTATCCCCCGTGGATAAGGGGAGACCACTGTACTTTGCTAAATCAGCTCTTTATGGGTGGATGATTTAGTTGACCCCCCCCCATTATTACTGCAAAGTGCTGTGGTGAACATCCTTGAGGAACTGAAGAGATACTCTAGCACACAACATGGTGTTGGTTTGGGATTGAAATAAGGGCATAAGCTAATAGATGTAGCTTGTGCATGTGAGTTCGTTTGTTGGTATATTTCTAGCTTTGTCTCCTATGAAGGCATGAAAATAACAGTATCTGAGTAGCAATGAGCATGTCCAGTGTCCAAATCTTGGCTTCCAAATACTATTTTCTACAGAAAGGAATTGAAGATCCTTGAATAAATGACTGATTCCAGATATGGCACAAGCAAAGACAAAATAAGCTTGGAAGATATTTTTGTGCCAAACAGTAAAAATTTCTGAAAGAATAATAAGGGTATTATTATTCCCATTATTCACAAGGATATAGGAATCAGTTTGCAGCTTCCACCGAGCAAACCTGGGAAAATTTCAACATCAAAACAAATAATAATAATAATAACAGATACAAACTATTGAATTACATAAAAATTTGTGAGTTTATACCAATATGAATAAATGCATAAATAGATAAATAAATGAGGCAAATGAGAGAACTCCACGTTTTAGTAAGATATCAAATAATAATGATAGGGGAAGGGGCTGGTATTGCGGTACAGTGGGTTAAACCACTGCTTAAGATGCTGGCATCTTATGTCAGAGTGCTAGATAGAGCCCTGGCTGCTCTACATCCAATCCTGCTCCCTGCTATTGCACCTGGGAAGGCAGCAGACAGTGGGCCAGGTAATTGGGTCCCTGCCCCTCTGGTTTTGGCCTGGCACACACCTGGCTGTTGTGGCCATTTGGGGAGTGAATCAGCAATTGAAAGCTCTCTCTCTCTTTCTCTCTGTGTCTGCCTTTTAAATAAACAAATACATAAATATTTAAAAATGTATTGTGTGAGTCCATACAGCAGTATGGACAATCACTTTAAGAAGCACTTAATCACTTTAAGTAGCACTCTGACCTCAGAATCAGCCCTTAAAGCATTCAGGTCTGGCTGAAAAGCCCAGGGAAGCATTTCAGGCATGGAAAGCCAAGACACTGTGGCAAAAAATGTTCTACATAAAGGATCTCTGTGAGACCCCAGTGGAAAGAAGTGATCATCAAAGAAGGATGTGCTTATCTCTGTAGGGAGGAGAGAACTTCCACTTTGCTTATGGCCTTGTTGAATTAATGGGCCCAAAAGGCTTCCATAGCCTAGGCAGCTCATGTCAAGAGCCTTGGGTGATCACTGATGTCGTACATAAGAGTGTAAATTGTTAAATAAACAACAGTCACTGTGTACTAATTTCCCATGCAAGCCCTCTGTCCTCAAACAGTTGTATCATAAGACTTAATAGTAAAACTTGTTTTCAATCATCACTTCCTTTTAGTGTATTAGGTGGAGGATATTCTTATGTCTCATAAGTTGTAATTATGTCTAAGAGCTCACAAAAGATGTATCATTCTTGGATTCTTCTTTAAAGATAATTTTCTAAAAGTAAAGAAGGGGGAGGAAGGAAGGGAAAAGAGCAAGGGAAAAAGCAAAAGCAAAATCACCTTTCAAAAGCACTAACTTTGAACAGCTCTTGTCTGCACTGTTGAGGAAGTTTTTGTTGTTATTGTTTTCACTCTTTTTCTTTCTCATACAATGGGTTGAACTCTTTACCTAGAATAATCCTTTGTATATAAAGGTAAATGAAAATAGATCTCAGTGAAAAAACAGGGCAGGGAACAGGAGAAGGAAGAGGAGGAGGGGTGGGAGAGTGGCTGCAATGGCCAGGGCCAGGCTGGGCTGAGCTGAAGCCAGGAGCCAGGAGCTCTATCCAGATCTCCTATGTGGGTGGCAGGAGCTCAACCCCTTGGGCCATCTTCCACTAACACCTGTCTGGGATGCTGGCATCAAAGGTGGTGGTTTTACCTGCTATGCCACAATACTGGCCCCCTGACATAGTCCTTATAAACATGTCAAGGCCATAAGAAAGACTGAGGAACTGGTCCTGGTTTGAAGGAGACTTGAGGGACATGACAACCAAGTGTTGTGTGTGATCCTGAGATGTCTCCTATCATAGATATGAGGACAATGGACAGAAGTTTGAATGTGCTCTGTGGATTAGATCAAATCAGGCGAGACCTTTAAAAACACAGTTGAAGCATGAGGGATATTTGTCTGCTGAGGCAGAAGCAAGTGAAAAAGGGGCCACGTGACTGAAACCTGAGGGTGGCCTTCAGGAGCTGAGTGCCCCGCCCCCCACCAGCTGATGGCAGGGACAATGAGGACCTCAGTCCTACATGTGAAACAAACAGGACTCTGCAGCAACCTGGGAGAGTTTGAAAGAGGACTGCAAACTCCACAGGGGACAGCAGCCTGGTCTACACTTTGATTTTAGCCTGATGAGACCCTGAGCAGAGAATTGGGTTACCTTGTGCCCAGATTTTTAAAAAAATATTTCTTCATTTATTTGGAAGGCAGTTATAAGGAGGGTATGGTGCTGAGGAGAGAATAAGATCTTTCATCTTCTGGTTTACTCCCCAAATGGTTGCAATGGCCAGGGCTGGGCCAAGTCAAAGCCAGGGGCCCTGAGCTCCATTCATGTCTCCCACTTGAGTGGCAAGGGCTCAAGTACTTGGACCATTTTCTGCTGTCTTTCTAGGCACATTTGCGGAGAGCTGAGTCAGAAGCAGAGAAGCTGGGACTTAATCTGGTGTTCCTATGGGATGCTGACATTGCAGATGGCGGCTTGACCTGCTTTACCACAATGTCTGTTCCAATGCCCAGATGTTTAAGCTGCTCTGACCTCAGGTCCTTTGTACCTGCTTTTCCTACCTTGCTTCCTTCTTGCCTGTCTTCATTCATGTCACATCTCAGGGAGGCCTCTCCTAAACAGCACAACTAAAATAGGCAAAACTCTGTCCACTCTCTATCCTCTTTCCTTGCTTTGTTATCTTCAGAGCACTGTATACCCAACCTTCTGTTGTAATGTATTCCCACGCTGTCGCTTTCTTCCATTCCAATGTAACCTCTCTGCAAGAGAGCACTTCATCTTACATTTGCCGGGCCTCAGGCAATCTCAGCATTTGGTAGGTGTCCAACAAACAGTTATTTAATAAGTTAATGAGCAAGTCGGAGCAACGCTGTGGTGATTGGCCAAGCTCTTTGCTTGGCTTCAGCGTGGTGAATGAGACGAGGGTCAGCTCACCTCTCTGCCTGCTGCAAAGCTGAGCTGTTTTGCCTCACTGCTCAGTGTGTGTGTGTGACCCACCTTCTGTTCATTGTCTCCTCGGCGAAGATCCACTTTCCTTGGCTCTGATTCTGCCCGTTGTCCTCTGCCATCCTCTCTCCTGTCAGATCC
The DNA here is from genome assembly GCF_964237555.1 of Oryctolagus cuniculus. Taxonomy (NCBI): domain Eukaryota; kingdom Metazoa; phylum Chordata; class Mammalia; order Lagomorpha; family Leporidae; genus Oryctolagus; species Oryctolagus cuniculus. The sequence continues at coordinate 32,997,426 of NC_091438.1, forward strand.
CCTGGCTCTGGAGCAAATGACACTGGGACTTGGTAGGGCCAAGCCAATGAGTTCACTCAGCTTTCCAGATAAAAAGCTCACTAGGAAGGTTGCAGAAGCCAGGCTTTCCTGTTTCAGCATCCAGGTTAAAAGTTGTGAATGAAAACAGAGCAATGACTTTAAAGTCAAGTGTGTTTGTGCCTTGTTTTTACAGTGTTCCAGTGTAAGAGACAGACATGTTCACAAAAGAAAAATAGGTTTTTATAGTTGAAGTTTTTAGGAAATCCAAATAAACAGCAAAACAGTATAAAATTATTCACAACTCTATTATTAGACATCCTGGATATTTTGTGAACATTCTTCCAATCTCTTTTTCTATTATGTAAAAGCAAATATATAAAATATACAAAATGACATTATCTTAAACAGTGTATCACATTGGTATAGACTCACAAGTGATACCATGCCTTTTCTTGGGTGCATAGGACCCATGTTTCATGGAAACATGGAATTAAAAGATAAGTCTATTTTGAGGCAAATATATCTGAAATCCATGCATTTTTAAACAACACTCCTTTCCATGAAGCTTTTTTTAATAAAATTATTTATTTACTTAATTTATTTGAAAGAGAGAGAGAGAGAGAAAGAGCACGCTTCCTTTTTCCACTGTTTACTCTCCAAATGCTCACAAACAACTGGGGCTGGGCCAGGCTGAAGCTGGGAACTGGGAGCTCAATCCAGGCTCCCACGTGGGTGGCAGGAACACACCTAGTTGACACACAACCTGCTGCCTCCCAGAGTCTGCACTAGCAGGAAGCTGGAAATAGGAGTCAGAGCTGGAAATCCAGTGTGGGAAACAGGCATCCAAGTCCTAAATGAGCTCTTAACCACTAGGCTAAAAGCATGCCCCGGCTTTCTATAAATTAAGGAAATTAGCCCTTTGTTGTCTTTGTGTTTAAGTATCTTTTTAAATTTGACACAGATCTTTCAACTTTGTTCATATTACGTCTGTTCCATAGAGAAAGATTTGTATTCACATTTACCCATTTTTTTTCACCTCACACTCTCCAAATTTTATGTTTTTCCTACCTGCACTCATGTTTTCTGTTGGAAATTTATGGATTATTTTATGTTCAACTCCTTAGTATATGTTGAATCTTTGATAATTCATGTTTAAATCTTTGAGACACCAAAATGAGGGAATGCAGAAAGATCTAACCTTTCACCACTCACAGCTTGTTAATGGGTCCACGTTGTTCCTCCTTGTTTTAAAATACCACCTTTCCCTTGAATGAGCATGCCATATGGATTTGGTCTATTTTTGGATTATCCATGTTGTTTCACTCGGGTCTATTTTTTGTTCTCCAGTATAAAAACTGCTTTAAATTTTTGCTCACTGCCTGGGTTTCAAAAGCAGAGGTACTATCTTTCTCTTTAATTAAAAGGTCAAAGCCATGAATCAGCACAAAGAGACAGGCACAAAGAACTCATCTATCAAGGGGCTGTGTGAGGAGGATGTGGCCATCCAGCACAGAGGGCAACAGATTGCCTGGGGTACAAAGGTGGAATATTCTTTTAGATTCTCATTGGGGAGAACATGCTGTATAAGCACAGCATTGCAAGTTGGGCAAACAGCATTTACTGAGGCCAGTATCTTGGGGCAAAATCTGATTTCAATCAAAATAGTCTGCCGCGTACCTAATGACTGTTCAATTAATTGTTCTTTTCTTGAGTAGTTTCAGTGAAACTCTGCAGATTTTAATGACTGTAGGAAGGTGGTGGACAGCGATCCATTTCACATAGGAAGGAGAACCGGTGTAGTAAAACTCTGACCATCTTACACCCCTAGGAAATGGGTTAGTTCTCCAAAAAGACAAAGGCCTTAAACTCTGTGTGTGTGTGTGTGTGTGTGTGTGTATGCTTTTCTACTTTGCATGAGTAGCTGTCTCAGCTGTATCACAGCCATCCCTCTCATGTCTAAATGATTCATTAATGTAGCTCAGGCACAATTGTCAAATGAATAGTGAAGCACAGAAAAGCTAGAGTTCCCAGTCTCACCTAATCCTGCTAAGCTGGATCCTGCTATTCCAGCTACTCCACTTCCAATGCAGTTTCCTGCTATAATGTATAAATGATGCCCTAAGTGCTTGAGTCCCTGCTACCTACATGGGAGACCTGGATGGAGTTTCAGGCTCCTGGCTTCCACCTGGCCCAGGCATGGCTGTGGTGGATGCCTGGAGTGTAAACCAGTGGATGAAAGACTCACCCCCACCCCCAGCTTTGTTCTCTGTCTCTGTCTCTCTCTCTGTTGCTCTGCCTTTCAAATAGATGAAAATGAATAAACATTTAAAAAATTAGCATCAGGATGATTTTTCACATGTTGATTGCACAACCAAGAATGTGCTGTACTTCCTTTATTTTATGTCGGAGGCTATGATTACTGTGTCACTAAATCGAGAACATTGAGTTAATGGTCTAGTTCAAATGGAATTGCCCCTGTCTTTTTTGTTTTGTTTTTAAGATTTTATTTATTTATTTCAGAGGTAGAGTTACAGACAGTGAGAGGGAGAGACAGAAAGGTCTTCCACCTGCTGGTTCACTCTCCAACCGGCTCAACAGCCAGAGCTATGCTGATCTGAAGCCAGGAGCCAGGAGTTTCCTCTGGATCTTCCACGCAGGTGCAGGGGCCCAAGCGTCTGGGCCATCTTCCACTTCCCTCCCCGCCATAGCAGAGAGCTGGATCAGAAGAGGAGCAGCTGGGACTCAAACCGGCGCCCATATGGGATGCTGGCACTGCAGGTGGTGGCTTAATCTACTGCACCACAGCGCCCACCAGCCCCTGTCTTCTTAAGTAGGGCCACAGTGGATATAATGTAAATTTCCTTGGTGTAAAAAGATCTGAAAAGTATATAATAAGATTCTTCACTTCTCTCAGTATCCTGCTAGACCACACTCCCTCCTTTGTAGGTAGGCATGGACCACAGGACTGAGTTCTTTCCAGTGGAAAGTGAGAATATCTTGAGGACTCTCTATAGATGTTGCTCTGTGCTCTTTTCTTTTTTGATTTGGTGAATGCAAATGGGGAAAGGACTGAAACAATGGGGGAGCCACAAGAAGCAAGACTCCTGGGACCCTAAATGATTGTGTTGCAGAGGGTCAGCTCTCCAATTGGAACAGCCATCTGAGACTGCTAGTTTTTTGTGTTTTTTCTTCAATTTTCAAGGTTTTATTTAAACACAAATAAAACGTGTACCCTGGCTGTCTATTCATCTTATTCAATGCACATTGGGGTTGGTGGCTCTGATGGCCAGCTGGGCTGCTCTTTCCCTGATGGCCTTGGGACTCTTGGAGGAAACATTGTGACCAGCCCCTGCACAGGAAGATTTGTTGCACATCAGCAGCACCTCCAGCCCCTGGATATTGTGGATGAGGACTTCTGGAAGCCACTGGGCAGCATGTGCTTTGCTTCCTTGTTGTTCGTGAAACCAATGTTGGACATCAAGGTCTGGCCCTTACATCTTCTCTGCACCCTGTTGCCAGCACCTCTGCGTTTCTGCCAATTATTCTTAATCTTGATGTATCTGTCAGACTGGTGCCAGATGAACTTCTTGTCCTCTTTTTGGTGATCTTGAGCTTCACTAGAGTTCTGAGGGTGGCCATGATTCTCTGTTTAATGGAGATGAGCAGGCACAATGACTACCTTCCCAAATGCTGAGAAGGCAGCCACTTCTGTAGGTAGCACCAAGGAAGAGAACGAAGGGTGGTGTGCAAAGGCTGAGGGGAAGCTACTGGGGCCAGTGCTGTGGCGTAGTAGGCTAAGCTTCTGCCTGTGGCACGGCATCCCATATAGATGCCAGATTGGAGTCTCAGCTGTTCCACTTCTGATCCAGCATCCCTGCTGATGACTTGGGAAAGCAGTGGAAGATGACCCAAGTGCTTGGGACCCTGCACTCGTGTGGGAGACCTGGAAGAAGCTCCTGGCTCCTGACCTCAGATTGGCCTAGCTCCAACCACTACAGCCATTTGGGGAGTGAAGCAGCAGATGGAAGACCTCTCTCCCTGTCTATAATTAAGCCTCTCAAATAAATAAATAAATAAATCTTTTTAAAAAAGAAAATTACTTATTACCTGTGTTGGCTTGTCACTGTTCCTTAGCTTTTCCTAAATAAACCAAAAATTGGCATCCTGAATTGGGGTGAGGGCAGGGTAGTGCCACAAACCAAAACCTAAATAGGTGATACCGGCTGACTTGACCACGAAGAAAGATACAGCATGCCAGTAAACAGATCTGTGTTACCACTGGAAGTACATTTAGTTAACCAGACATGTGGTGACTAATGATAACTTGACAGGCAGATCAAGTACCAAGTGAGTCAGTAGTTCTAAGGAATGTAGCTGAAAATAGGATGGTGCTGGTGTGTGTTACTTATGGTGAGGAATTAAAGCAATGAAATAATGTCAGGCAAGAGTCAACTGGTTTGAAAGCAGGCATGAATGGAATAGAAAACCTATAAATTATGATAGCTTATCTTCCATTCCCCAGCAGTTACCAGCCTGAACTCTTCCAGAGTTGCTCTGACTCCTTTTGTCCCTGCTACACTGAGAAAAGGCACTCAGCAAGAAAAGACCATGGGGGCTGACGCCGCGGCTCAACAGGCTAATCTTCTACCTAGCGGCGCCAGCACACAGGGTTCTAGTCCCGGCCAGGGCGCTGGATTCTTTCCCGGTTGCCCCTCTTCCAGGCCAGGTCTCTGCGTGGTGCACCGGCCGCAGCGCGCCAGCCGTGGCGGCCATTGGAGGGTGAACCAACGGCAAAAGGAAGACCTTTCTCTCTGTCTCTCTCCCTTACTATCCACTCTGCCTGTCAAAACAAACAAACAAACAAACAACCAAAAAAAAAAACCAAAAAACCATGGGGATTTCTCCTTTGAACACAGTGATTCAGCCTTGTGGCAAAGGTCAGGTTGAGGTTATTCCTCCTCTAATCCTAGTGGTGGGGGTAGGGAAATGGGGGCAGAGAGAGAAAGAGAGAGAGAGGGAGAAAGACAGGGTGAGAGATACTGAAAATATCAGACCCAAGCATGAGGCCAAGGAAGAAAATAAATGAAGCAATTTTAGAACAACAGCAACAACAATACTATACAACGAATTTGGTATGATTAGCACATGGATATGATTAGAACACAGAACTGTCTGGAAACAAATAGAGCAGAATCTTTGAAGCAATTGTACTGCTTAAGAAGTAATAAACGGGGCTTTTGTCATTCTGAGCCATCTCACAAACCCCTTGGATTCTCCACTTTGTAGGCTGAGAAAGTTGCCCATCCCCTAAGTAGGGTAGACTCCCCAGACGTGACCATGGAGAGTAATAGACCAGGAAGACACTGTCAGAGGGCAGAGCCAGGAGACCATGGAAAGCAGTGGACAAGACAATATCCCATAGGATGGTAGAACTCCTGGTGTAGAATTGTCTACGTGAACAACAGAGCAGGGCCTTCCCAGCACTGCAGGAGTCCTTCATGGACTGGTAACAACTGGTTTCCTGTTGTGTATTGTGACTCTGTGTGTGTGTATCTGACATACAGATTTTCTTTGTGTGTGTGTGTGTGTGTGTGTAGAGCCAATAGTTTATTTTTCCCCTCTTTTTCACTAATAATAGATTTTATTGGTTAATGTGGATTTGAACTGATCAGCAAACTATGATCTATGTAGGATTTTTGTAAAAAAACATCATTTTCTGATAGCAAATCCAGATTTTATACAGTTGGAAAAACTAGGATTGTGGCCAATACCAAACCAAACAAATCCTGGGCTCAAAACCAAAATGATCAAATCAAAGGGGAGAGTTAAAGATGTTTTCAGATTTCCCCACTAAGGAGTTATGTATTCTGCATCATTCTTCCTCAAGGACTCTTAACTGGGCAGGGGAAAACATCAGACTTAAAGCTTTCCCTAGGGGCAGAGCTGTGGTGTAGCAGGTTAAACTGCCGCCTGCAGCACTGGCATCCAATATGGCTGTTGGTTTGAGTCCCGGCTGCGCCACTTTCAATCTAGCTCCCTGCTAATGCACCTGGGAAAGCAGTAGAAGATAGTCCAAGGGCTTGGGCCTCTGCACACATGTGGGAGACCTGGAAGAACAGATCAGCCCAGCTCTGGCTGTTGCGGCCATCTGGGGAATGAACCAGCAGATGGAAGATCTGTCTGTTGTCTGTCTGTCTCTCTCTCTCTCTGTAACTCTACCTGTCAAGTAAATAAAATAAATCTTAAAAAAAAAGATAGACAGAAGGAATGCTGACTTCATCATTTACAAATATAAAAATAAAGCTTTCCCTATTATTTTCTCTGGTTCACTTTGTGCTTATCATTAAACAATGAATATTTTTTGCATGAGGTGAAAAAGTAAACCTATAGGCTCGTTTGAATGGAAATAATTAGCACAGGTAGGTCTTTTTTTTTTTCTTTTATATTTTCATTCTTTCCTTTTTGTTTTTTTACAAACTCTTGTGTTGATAAGTAGGTCTTTTGACGTCTTAATAATTCAAACATAATTAAGGCTTTCTCACAGGACTTCTATAAGCTTTTGAAAGTGCAGGCAGTGGCAATCAGAAAAGCATAACTTTTTTCTAATTTCGTAAATATTCAAGAAATTGAAAATTCAACACCTAGGAGAAAAGAAGGCAGAAAATTTTTAAAAATATTTATTTGTTTATTTGAAAGGCAGAGTTACAGAAAGGCACAGGCAGAGGCAGAGGGAGAGACAGAGAGAGAGAGAAAGAGAGAGAGAAAGGTCTTCCACTCGCTGGTCACTCCCCAAATGGCTGCAACGGCTGGAGCTGAGCCAATCTGAAGCCAGGAGCCAGGAGCTTCTTTTGGGCCTCCCATGCAATGCAGGGGTCCAAGCTCTTGGGTCATCTTCTACCGCTTTCCCAGGCCATAGCAGAGAGCTGGATCGGAAGTGGAGCAGCTGGGACTTGAATGGGCACCCACATGGGATGCCGGCGCTGCAGGTGGCAGCTTTACCTGCTATGCCACAGCGCCAGCCCCAATAGGAGGCAGGGAGAGGAGAGGCAGAGAGAGAGAGAGAGAGAGGTCTCCATCCACTGGTTCACTCTCCTATTGGCCACAACAGCCGGAGCTGTGATGATCTGAAGCCAGGAGCCAGGAACTTCTTACAGGTCTCCCACATGGGTGCAGGGGCTCAAGGACTTGGGCTGTCTTCTACTGCTTTTCCAGGCCATAGCAGAGAGCTGGATCGGAAGTGGATAGCTGGGACTACAACCAACACCCATATGGGATGCTGGCACTGCAGGCAGCGGCTTTACCCGCTATGCCACAGCTTCAGACCCTAAAAGACAGAAGTTAATTGGCACCAAGTAGAAATGATCTTCAAAAGGAGCAGGTCTTCGTGTGTTCTTGTGTTTATGAGCAAGTTCTAATCCTCTCTAAGAAAAAAATAATCCACTGCCTAAGGTTAATACTTTTAGATAGAAAAGGAAAGGTAAAACTCAAAAAATTACATTAGAGGGGCTAGCATTGTGGCGCAGTGACTTAAGTTGTCACATGCAATGCTGGCATACCATATGGGCACTGGTTTGTATCCTGGCTACTCCACTTTTGATCCAGCTCTCTGCTATGGCCTGGGAAAGCAGTGAAAAATGGCCCAAGTGCTTGGGACCCTGAACCCATGTGGGAGACCTGGAAGAATCCCCTGGCTCCTGGGTTCAGACTGGCCCAGCTCTAGCCATTGCAAACATTTAATGGGTGAACCAGTGGATGGAATATATTCTCTCTCTCTCTCTCTCTCTCTCTCTCTCTCTCTCTCTCCTCCTGCTCCTCCTGCTCCTTCCCCTCCTCTCTCTGTAGCGCTGCCATTCAAGTAAATAAATACATATTTTTAAAAATTGAATTTTGAGTCATCCAATTTTAAAAAAAGGTTTTGGCATAAGTTTAAACATTTTTCATAGAAGGTCTTGTTAATGTTAGACTGTCTGGAGCTGGCGCTGTGGCACAGTAGTGCAGATTAATCCTCCATCTGCAGTGCCAGCATCCCATATGGGTGCTGGTTTGAGTCCCGGCTGTTCCTCTTCCAATCCGGCTCTCTGCTATGGCCTGGGAAAGCAGTGGAAGATAACCCAAATCCTTGGGCCCCTGTACCTGTATGGGAGACCTGGAAGATGCTCCTGGCTCCTGGCTTCTGATCAGCACAGCTCCAGCTGTTTCGGCCCTCTGGGAGTGAACAAGCAGATGGAAGATCTCTCTCTGCCTCTGCCTCTCTGTAACTCTGCCTTTCAAATGCATAAATAACTCTTTAAAAAAGTTAGACTACTTTCCTTTTCTATTCCATTATTTGCCAAAGCAGGAAGTATTAAAATTGTTACTAGTAATTCTTTATCTCTCATTCTAAAAGTTGTACTTAGAATGTTAACTTAGAAAGTTAAGAATGTTAAGAATGTTAAGAAAGTTAAGAATGTTAACTGTTGTGTTAAGACTCTAGTTGTAGTTAAAACTTCAAAGGTGGTCATATCAAAAGCCTGGTTGTTTTTCTTGCCCATAAGATATGACTAATTGTTGGTGGCTGGAATTCAAACCACATAGAGTCAACAACATTATTGGATCCAATACCTATGACGAATTTGGCTAGCTAAACAGGCGCACAAAGCTACGCCTGCTCCATTTCTCTAGTGAGAGATCCCACATGCTCCCATGTATTCAACAGTGGATCAAATACTTCTACTCTACACCCATGCATTGCCGTTAATGACCACCAACTACAAAGGCAGTGTTGCATAAATCGAGAGCTGGATCAAAAGACAGAGTCCAAGGGCCCTGCAGGATTAGCCAGGAAGCCAGCATCTGCAGGCACAAACAAGTTCTGGGGTGACGAGCCAACCAGAGGAAAGGAGCAGCTCTTCCTGTTCACACACAGAAACTGCAGCTCAATGGACACCTCTGACAAGGCTTGTTTTGGGAAGAGTCCTTTTGTAGATGATATTGTGTCTTTCTATCAGTGGCACGTAATTGTGTGTGTGTGTGTGTGTGTGTGACATTAGCACCATTCATTATCAGTGCTTAGATCTATTAAATCATTAGGGCTTGCACAAATGATGATAAGACTTAAAACTTGCAATTCTTCTCTCCCAGTGGTAACCCCTAAACCAAGTTTTGTGTCCACACCAGTTGGATGAATTGGGAAGGGTGAGGCTGGCTACTGCTGGAGGTACGTGGTCCACAGTGCTGCAGGTGCACGTCGCTCTGAAAGCACTTCCAGCTCTGTCACCTGCTCTCCATCCCAACTCAGAAATCACATAAGCCATGAAGACTACCCAAGACTAACCCATGAAAATGGCGAGGGTTATTTTTTCCAATCATTTCAGATCATTTTCTCACAGTGAGAAATAGATTCAACCCTGTATACATGTTCATACAAATACACACACATTTCACACACACACCTGAATATACATCAGAAACAAAATTTCGTAAAATAGTGGTTCCTTTAATCACATGATATGGACTCAACTTTCTATGTTTTCTTCTTGATTTTACCCCTAGCTTTATTAGTTGGAATGGTATGACTGATGAATAAAAATTGTATAGATTTGTGGTATATAAGGAGACGCTTTGGTATATGCACGTGTTGTGAAATGATTAACATGTCTATCACATCACATAGTCACCTTTTTGAGTGTGTGTGTGTGAGAGAGAGAGAGAGAGAGAGAGAGGAAAACACTCAAGATCTACACATTTAGCAGATTTCAAGTATATTATATGCTGTTAACTAACCACGGCCACCATGCTGAACACGAAGTCTGCAGGGTTTGTTCCTTCTATGTGATGTTGTCTAATGCTGGTAACAACCTATTTCAGGGCTGGCGCCACGGCTCAATAGGCTAATCCTCCGCCTAGTTGCGCCGCACACTGGGTTCTAGTCCCAGTCGGGGCGCCGGATTCTGTCCCGGTTGCCCCTCTTCCAGGCCAGCTCTCTGCTGTGGCCAGGGAGTGCAGTGGAGGATGGCCCAAGTGCTTGGGCCCTGCACCCCATGGGAGACCAGGATAAGCACCTGGCTCCTGCCTTTGGATCAGCATGGTGTGCCGGCTGCAGCGCACCGGCCACGGTGGCCATTGGAGGGTGAACCAACGGCAAAGGAAGACCTTTCTCTCTGTCTCTCTCTCTCACTGTCCACTCTGCCTGTTAAAAAAAGAAAAAAAAAACCTATTTCAGGTTCATAGTTTGGAAAACCCAAAGATGTACACGAACACTGAATTGTGATTTAAGAGGCGTATTTTATGGTGGTCACTGTCAATAAAGTTGAAAAACACAGCACCAGGCCATGTCCCAAAGATTTAAATTTGCTGTTGTCATCAGGATCTCCTCTGAAAAGAGCTATTCTATTTTTTTCTTTGCTTGCATTCAAGGGGCTCACAAAGTAAAAACTCACATTCTTCCAGGCCTTCAGTGATTAAGAATGCACTAAAAATCTGTGTTTCCCCCTGACTTCTGTGCGAACCCCATCTTTCCTTTTTCATCCAAATGTGCATCCCAAAACCTTATATTAGTTAAATCTTTCCAGTTTATAAGACAACATCTTGGGGCCAGTGCTGTGGCACAGTGGGTTAGTGCCCTGGCCTGAAGCACCAGCATCTCATATGGGCACCAGTTCGAGACCTGGCTGCTGGGAAGGCAGTGGAGGACGGCCCAGGTCCTTGGGTTCCTGCACCCATGTGGGAGACCCAGAAGAGGCTCTTGGCCCTGGCTTTGGATTGGCACAGCTCCGGCCCTTGCGGCCAATTGGGGAGTGAACCATCGGATGGAGGACCTCTCTCTCTCTTTCTCTCTCTCTGCCTTCCCACTTTCTGTAACTCTGACTTTCAAATAAATAAATAAATCTTAAAAAAACAGTTTTCTTAAAAAAAGATAAGATCTTTTAAATCTCTGTTAATTTATAACTCCCTTTTCATCTTCTCCCTGCACTTTGAAATTTATTTATTGAGTGAACTGGGCTGCTTGATTGATAGAAATTCCTATAGAATGGGTTTGCGAATTACATTCCATGATATAAAGTAGTATGCTTGGGGCTGGCACTGTGCCATAGCGGGTAAAGCTGCCTCCTGCAGTGCTGGCATCCCATATGGGTGCCGGTTCATGTCCCGGCTGCTCTGCTTCTGAGCCAGTTCTCTGCTATGGCCTGGGGAAGCAGTGGAGGATGACCCAAGTCCTTGGGCCCCTGCACCTGCGTGAGAGTCCCAGAGGAAACTCCTGACTCCTGGCTTCAGATTGGTACAGCTCTGGCTATTGCAGCCGGTTGGGGAGTGAACCAGTGGGTGGAAGACCTCTCTTTTTCTCTCTCTCTCTCTTTCTGCCTCTCCTTCTCTCTCTGTGTGGCTCTGACTTTCAAATAAATAAATAAATCTTTAAAAAAAAGTAGCATGCTCCCGGTCATTTATTTTCTGTAAATTGCCAATTGGATTTAAAGCTTTGATGAGATAGGTTTGATTTTATTGGGAAGAGTACTTTGTACATGATACTATGTCCTTTTTTAGGTGGCACATGATGTGGTTTGTGTGTGATGTAAGCAGACACTCAAGCTCAATGCCAAGATCTATTAACTCCTTAGGGGCCATACAACGATGATATTCTTTTTAAAAAAGACTTATTTATTTATTTATTTGGCAGATAGAGTTAGACAGTGAGGGAAAGAGACAGAGAGAAAGGTCTTCCTTCCGTTGGTTCACTCCCCAAATGGCCGCTACGGCCAGAGCTATGCTGATCTGAAGCCAGGAACCAGGTGCTTCTTCCTGGTCTCCCATGCAGGTACAGGCGCCCAAGCACTTAGGCCATCCTCCACTGCCTTCTCAGGCCACAGCAGAGAGCTGGACTGGAAGAGGGGCAACCAAGACTAGAACCTCGTGCCCGTATGGGATGCCGGCGCCACAGGCAGAGGATTAACCCAGTGAGCCACGGCACAGGCCCAAGACTTATTTATTTATTTAGGAGGTAGAGTTACAAATAGAGGGAGGAACACACAGAGAGAAAGGTCTTCCATCCACTGGTTCACTCCCAAGATGGCCACAATGACCGGAGCTGCGCTGATCCAAAACCAGGAGCCAGAAGTTTCTTCCGGGTCTCTCACGTGGGTGCAGGGGCTCAAGCACTGGGGCCATCTTCAACTCCTTTCCCAGGCCATAGGCAGAGCTAGATTGGAAGAGGAGCAGCCAGGACATGAACTGGTGCCCATATGGGATGCCAGCACTTTACCCACCAGGCCACAGTGCTGGCCCCACAATGATGATAGTCTAATTCAATCCCTCTTCCTTCACTTGATAGCATTTTAGAAAAAATTGCTTTTTACTTATTTAGGCACAAAGAGTGAGAGAGAGAGAGAACATGAGCTCTCATCCTCTGGTTCACTCCTCAAATGCCTACAACAACTGGGATTGGGCCAGGCTAAAGCCAGGAGCCAGGAACCCAATCCAGGTCTCCCTCATGGGTGGAACTTCTAGGCCAAATGCCTGCCCCACTTATTAGCTCTAATATGGCTGCTTAGAGAACCTCCTGCCCCCTCCCACTATTTTCTTGCCTAGTGATTTGATTCACACAGGAAAGGCAGGAACAAGTATCTGATTCTTTCTCTTTATTTACCGGTTCTCATCCTCATCATATTCCAAGGGCGATGAAATAGGTTTTTCAAGAATGTGTGATTTAAATCCACGGACTGAAACATGTCTGAAGCATTTAAAGTGATTTCAATTGTTGTCCTTATTAATGTTCAGGTTCCAAGTATTCAAGTGACCCCTGCATTCCTTTGATTGATCCAATGGTCACTTGTAGCTTCCTCCCGTGTCCCACATGGAAGAAGATTCTGGGGGTGAGGGGTGCTGTTGAAGCCGAGTACTGGGAGAATGAAGGAAACAGGTGCAAGCGGATTTTGGGATTATGCAACCTCTGTTTCAGGTTTGGAGCATTGGACTCAGGTGCCAGGGTTTGCAGGAAGAGCTGACTCATGCAATCATGAGCTTCTACTGCAGGCATCCTGGACACTGGGTATGTAGTTTCTCTAGGGGTTCTGAGAGGAGGTAACAGAGGCATTGAAAGGATGCTAGTCTCGGGGGACACTTCACTGTGTGAGCTGCTCTGCTGGGACCCTGTGCTTTGGAAGGTCACCGAGTCTTTTGTCTGAAGCTGGAGGTCACTCTCTATTCATAGTTAGCCTTTAGTTGAGGAATTAGACACTGTTTTACCTTAAAATGAAAAAAAAAAAACTGTTTTACCTTAAAAAGCTATATAGAGAAAGGCTAGGATGCTCACAGGTATATAAAGCAACCCTAAAATAGTCGTTGATGGCCTCTTGACTCTTCAGATGGGGAGATCCTTTATTATCCACTTGCTGCTAGTTTTCCATCAATTTGTGAGGACCACTGTGACAAAACATGGAACACAGAATACTACCCTGGGAGGGACATGAAGAGGTGGTCTGGTCCCCTTCATTTTGTAGATGAGGGGAGAAGGGAGAACTAATGTCTGCTGAGCTAGATATTTTGCATATGTTATCAGTCCTACAGGATAGATATTACTCCTATTTTACAGACAGGGAAATGCCATTCGGAAAAAGTAAGCACTTGGCTGAAAGACACATAATAAATGCCAGGGCTGGGACTAGAAGCCAGGTCTCAGGGCCCAGTTGTCCTGGGATAATAAATCCCAAAGTCCAGAGGGGCATTCCCTCCCCTTTTACTGACTCAATCTATTTCCTCCATGGCAGAGCTGTGACATTGCTCCAAAAATTCTGGAAGGTTATGTATGGTAAACCAGCAGTCTTCCATACCCAGCCCTGTTGAACTCCAGCTTGGCTCATGAAAAACCAGTGGAACCCTGCTCAGATCCCTCACTCGGAAACCCCTAAATGTGTGACTCAGAAATACACCAGAGGAGCCAACATTCCACAAAGGGGAGTTGCTGAATGTGGTGGAATTAGAAGGCCATGCCAAGATGGCCACTGGCAAGCGAGCCAGTTACTCAGGAATGGCTTCGGAAACCCCTGTGAAACCCTCTGTGAAACCACCTGGCAACAGAGCCTGCCTGGCAACAGGCTGTGATTGGATGGCTTTGGAAACCACTTGGCAACAAAGCCTGCCTGGCAACAGTTTGTGATTGGATGGCTTCGGATACTACCTGGCAACAGGCTGTGATTGGTTAGGGCATAAACCGCCCCTCGACTGGATTGGCTGCCTTGGCTATTTAAGCTGCTGTACCAACTGAAATAAAGGAGTCTGTGGGCTGCTCGCCTCTGGCCCGCTTTCACCCGACTCCTGGGGTCTGTGTGGTGACTCCACGCCTCTTGCCCCCACCCGCTCCTCCTCTCAGAGCGAATCCACAGCAACAGCTGAGTACGGGACCAGCACTCAGGCTCAACTGAGAGAGAAGGGGATGTGGGGTTGTAACAATGAGAACTGAGATCACTGGAAGGAAAGCAGGACTGGGGAAAGAAAAGGCACCAGAGACTGTGGAATGTGGAAGAGGAGGTACAAGCCTTTGCAGTGACAGCTTTCAAGGGCACAAGATGTAAGAGGGTGAGGGCAGCAGAAACTGAGTGACGTGCCGGTCACTAGGGAGAGAGGGAGCACCCTGTGGCTGTCGTGCTGTGCCACCTTGTGGCCACCTTATCACTTCCCGCCAAAGGCTCTCCATTCTCTTACTTCCTTTATATTATTTCTTATAAATCAAAGGTCACTTGAGTTGTGCCCAGAAGCAGGACTGAATTTCAGAAGAGGGTCTCAGAACACTGATTGCTTTGGCCTACGCTTTGTAGCATGGAAGGCTTGGATTGTGGAGTACTGAGAGTTACCCAGGAGAGGTATGGGGAGTGAGGATGTTCTGATATGTCTCTCCCTGTGCTGCTGCTGCTCCTACATTCATGGAGGAGCTGCTGTCCAGAAATTCCACTATCGTGGATGATGACTCATATCCATCCTCATCCTCATATGGTAGTAGAAATGAAAACAGATTCTGAAGCTTTCTTTGAATTCTTTTAAAAAATATTTACTTTTTAAAAATATATTTGAAAGGCACAGTTAGAGAGAGAGGTACAGACAGAAAGAGAGAGGTCTTCCATCTGCTGGTTCACTCCCCAGATGGCTACAATGTCGAGCTGGGCCAGGCTGAAGCCAGGAGCCAGGGACCAGGAGCTTCTCCCACATGGGCACAGGGGCCCAAGCACTTGGGCCATCCTCCACTGCCTTCTCAGGCATATTAGCAGGGAGTGGGTCAGAAATGGGGCAGCCAGGACTCGAACTGGTGCCCATAAGGGATGCCAGTGCTGCAAGCCAGGGCTTTAACCTGCTGCACCACAGTGCCAGCTCCATCTTTCTTTGAATTCTAAGCAAAACCTTGTTTGCTTAATTAATGTCCTGGACACCAAGTAAATCCCATTACAAGAAGAAAATACGTATGAGAAAGCATGCCCCGTTCTCCTTAGCCAAAAAATGATTCTTTCATAGACACATGTTGACAGCAACACCTTGTGAGCTGGGAACAATGGCTCTAGAATAACAACAGGGGATGCTTACTTAGCACTTGCAAATGTCGGGTCCTATTTTAACCACTTAACATTGTTAGTCCACTTATATGTCTAACAACCCCATGAACATGATACACTATTATACCCCTTTTGCAGACAAGCAGACTGAGGCTGTGTGTCTTGCCTGCAGTCACCCAGAGAGTAACTGCCGGGGCTGGGATCTGAACCCAGGAGTCTGTGCTCAAAGCCCTTCGGGTGTTCTCTCTTCCTCACATCTGTGCTTTATTAGGACCTCGAGTTCAGATCTGCCTGTGAACTCAGGTTCTTCTTCTGCAGATCCCACTATTTCTGTAATAGTCTTCCCTACAGAGTTGTTTCCCCAACCAGGTGCTTTTGAGGAAAGGCTTTTCACTTGGGCCGGCACTGTAGTGTAGCAGGTTAAGTCACTGCCTGCAGTGCCCGCATCCCATATGAGTGCTGGTTCGTGTCCTGGCTGCTCCATTTCTGATCCAGCTTCCTGCTAATGCACCTGGGAAAGCAGAGGAGAATGGCCCAAGTGCTTGGGTCCATGCATCCACATGGGAGACTCAGAAGAAGCTCCTGGCTCCTGGCTTCAGACTGGCCCAGCCTCTGGCTGTTGTGGCCATCTGATGAGTGAACCAGTGAATGGAACATCTCTCTCCCTCTCTCCCTCTGTAATTTGAATATAAATAAATAAAATAGAAAAAAAGGCTTTCGCTTTAGCTTTTTTTTTTTTTTGACAGACAGAGTGGATAGTGAGAGAGAGAGACAGAGAGAAAGGTCTTCCTTTGCCGTTGGTTCACCCTCCAATGGCCGCTGCGGCCGGCACATTGCACTGATCCAAAGCCAGGAGCCAGGTGCTTCTCCTGGTCTGCACCATGCGGGTGCAGAACTCAAGGACTTGGGCCATCCTCCACTGCACTCCTGGGCCACAGCAGAGAGCTGGACTGGAAGAGGAGCAACCAGGACAGAATCTGGCGCCCCAACTGGGACTAGAACCCAGGGTGCCAGCGCTGCAGGCGGAGGATTAGCCTATTGAGCCGCGGCGCCTGCCTACTGAGCTCTTAAGGCCAGTGAATCAGTGCTAGATATCAGTGGTCTTGCTTGCCCCTTTAAATGGCCTGATAACCTGCGATATAATTAAGCTAAAGTCTCATGCTCATGGACAGAGTGACTTAAAAGCACCAGGAAGTGGGGCAGGTGCAGTGGCACAGTAGGTTAATCCTCTGCCTGCGGCACCAGCACCCCACATGGGCTTCAGTTCGAGTCCCGGCTGCTCCACTTCCAGTCCAGCTCTCTGCTATGGCCTGGGAAAGCAGTAGAAGATGGCCCAATTCCTTGGGCCCCTGCACTCATGTGGGAGACCTAAAAGAAGCTCCTGGCTCCTGGTTTCAGATCGCTGCATCTCCGGCTGTTGCGGCCATTTGGGGAGTGAACCAATGGAAGGAAGACCTTTCTCTCCATCTCTACCTCTCTCTGTCTGTAACTCTAACTCTCAAAAAAAAAAAAAAAAAAAAAAAAAAAAAAAAAAAAAAAGGCACCAGGAAGTGATCAGCTATAGGACAAAAGGAAAGAGAGAGCCAGGACACAGTAGAACCTAAGCAATGACCTCTTTAAGTTAGGCAAATAGGAGTCAGCCAGCTGCTTCTTGCACCTTGGCTCTGCTGTGCCATTTCAGAGAACAAGATGCTAGATGCCTAATGAAGACAGATTCCAGCTGTTAAGATCCAAAAAGGAAACAGAAGAAACTCCTAAGAGACAAATGGAGACCTCACTGTGAAGAGCTGCTTGCAGAAGTGAAAATTAATTAGAGTAAAACTCATTTCCTAAGACAGAGCCCAGAAGACCATGAATTACAAGCTCAGTAGCATCAGTGTATCACCATAATGGAAAAGGACAACGTTTCTTTATATTAAGAAGATTCCTGGAAACTCTGCAGATAGAAGCCCAGAATTACAGCACCTTTTGTGGTATATTAAGAAGCAAACTTGTGGCTGACGCTGTGGTGTAGCGGGTAAAGCCGCTGCCTGCAGTGCCAGCATCCCATATGGTCCCTGTTCTAGTCCCCGGCTACTCCACTTCTGATCCAGCTCTCTGCTATGGCCTGGGAAAGCAGTGAAAGATGGCCCAAGTGCTTGGGCCCCTGCACCCATTTAAGAGACCCAGAAGAAGCTCCTGGCTCCCGACTTTGGATCAGCGAAGCTCCAGCCATTGCAGCCAACTGGGGAGTGAATCAGCAGAAGGAAGACCTCTCTCTCTCTCCCTCTGCCTCTCTTTCTCTCTCTGTGTGACTCTGACTTTCAAATAAATAAATCTTAATTAAAAAAAACAAACAGAAGCAAGCTTGCTAATGAAGGCATAGACCGTATGTTGATGTGAGCTATGGGCAGGCCCTTCAGTTGGGAGGGAGACGAGGCCATCGGGACAACGGGAGAGCTAGCAGCACCGTGTCAAGGGAGAAGTGACAAGAATAGGGTAGCACATAATACTAACTGATAGAATAAAAAAGGGAGAGAACGATCCAACATGGGAAGCGCTATACACAGAAGACTCATAGAATGGCAGATGTCCTAAACAGCACTCTGGCCTCAGCATCAGCCATTAAGGCATTCAGATCTGGCTGAAGAGCCCATGAGAGTATTTTAGGCATGGAAAGCCAAGACACTCTGGCAAACAAACAAACAAACAAACAACCTAAATGAAAGATCTCTGTGAGTGAGATCCCAGTAGAAAGAACAGGGCCATCAAAGAAGGAGGTACCTTTCTCTGAAGGGAGGAGAGAACTTCCACTTTGACTATGACCTTGTCTGAATAAGATTGGAGTCGGCGAACTCAAAAGGCTTCCATAGCCTTGGCAACTCATGACTAGAGCCTAGGGTGATTACTGATGCCATAAACAAGAGTGTCAAATTGTTAAGTCAACAACAGGAGTCACTGTGTACTTACTCCTCATGTGGGATCTCTGTCCTTAACGTGTTGTCCAATGTGAATTAAAGCTACTACTAGTAGGCCGGTGCCGCGGCTCACTAGGCTAATCCTCCGCCTTGCGGCGCCGGCACACCAGGTTCTAGTCCCGGTCGGGGCACCGGATTCTGTCCCGGTTGCCCCTCTTCCAGGCCAGCCCTCTGCCGTGGCCAGGGAGTGCAGTGGAGGATGGCCCAGGTGCTTGGGCCCTGCACCCCATGGGAGACCAGGAAAAGCACCTGACTCCTGGCTCCTGCCATCGGATCAGCACGGTGCGCCGGCCGCAGCGCGCTGGCCGCGGCGGCCATTGGAGGGTGAACCAACGGCAAAGGAAGACCTTTCTCTCTGTCTCTCTCTCACTGTCCACTCTGCCTGTCCAAAAAAAAAAAAAAATATTAAAAAAAAAAAGCTACTACTAGTACTGAAAAATATTTTACACTTTGTGTTTCTATGTGGGTGCAAACTGTTGAAATCTTTACTTAATATATACTAAATCAATCTTCTGTATATAAAGAGAATTGAAAATGAATCTTGATGTGAATGGAAGGGGAGAGGGAGCGGGAAAGGGGAGGGTTGCGGGTGGGAGGGAAGTTATGGGGGGGGGGAGCCATTGTATTCCATAAACTGTACTTTGGAAATTTATATTTACTAAATAAAAGTTTTTTTAAAAATGTGTTCTATCAAAAAAAAAAATAGAATAGAGTAGCACAGCGGTCTGCCACACGCCAGGCTTCCAAGAGTCATCATGGCCATTCCTCTCAGAAAAGGGATCGCTCAGAAGCCCAAGGGCAGGCTTCGTGTGCTTTGAACGAGAAGAAAAACTGAAGTGGGCGTGAGAGAATTCTGGTAAAGGACACACATCACATTCTGGGACTGGTTCGGAAGCTCTCTGAAGAGAGCACCTTGCGCGCTGAGCAGGTGCTTCTCTGGCCACACAGGCTGGACCTGATGCGGCAGGGCCAGCAGTGTGTGACTCAGGCTGGACGGGGCTCCGTGGGCCCTTCCCACGCCCGAGCGCGCGGCCTCGGGTTCCTGGGACAGCGCCCTCCCCGAACTGGAATACTGGACCACAGCCACGAATCCCCACGGCACAGGACGCCTGTGAATGATTCATTTTGGTTCTCCGCCCCGCCCCGCCCCTTCTGTGAATCGGGCTTTATGAGGCAGCTCCTGATTGGTGGATCGCGGAGAGCGTGTTAGAGAGGGCGCAGCTCATTGGGCAGTCGGAGCGGGTTGGAAACGCGGTGGCCCAGGCGCGCACCGCCGAGTGGGTGTCGGGGCTCGGGCGTGGGCTGTTGCCGTAGCAACCGCGAAGCCCAAGGACTAACCCGCTTCCTTCAGGAAGCCTTTCTGGATTGACCAGGAGAGATGGACAACCCCGAACGCCTCCTCTCTGTCAGCGAGGGGATCGCTCATTTTCATTCTTTAAACTCAGACTGCTTTATTCGTCATCCTTAAAGAATCCCGTAACAGAGGAAATGCATTTATATGATGTGTCCGTATAACTGTTAAATAAGTAAACAGAATACTGTCAGCCTTGCTCTCACGTGCTTACCCTCGGCCGTTTCTGTCGTAAAATCGCATTCCCTGATTTTTTAAAAAATGTACTTGTTAAAAAAGTGTAAGAAGTGCTGTTAAATATATTTGTTGCATATACATTCACATTTTATTTAGGTGGCTATGGTGCATTTCTTCTCATCAGGGGCTTGCATCATGGATTTCTGCCACATTATGAAAGCAGTGCGATTTACCCGCTTTCTGTGTTGGGATCCACTGGAAGGAGCTGGGAGAGTAAAGGCATATGCTGATGTCACTAGCAAATACTAATAAAAAAATTGCGAACTAAGTTTCAGAAATCAGTAGGTGATGAATAACCTGGTTGATGCCTGAAAGGCCACCACAAAGCCACCGAACACCACAGTTAAAGGACAGGTTTATTGTCAGGTGGGGGAAACCCAGCAGGCTGGAGGGAGAGGGCGAGAGTCTTACCGTAGCTTTGCAGAGCTGAGGGAGTGGGAGCAGCGATCCTGTTAGGGTGGGAGTGGAGCTGAAGCCTACGGTTGGGCCATTTGGTCACCTGACTCTAGTAAGCCAGGCTGGGTCCTGGAGAGGCTGCACTTAGTGTACGGGGTGGTGGCTGGGCACCATTTCACTAACAATACCATTTTGGATTTTACAAAGAAACAGAAGAAATGTGACTGCTAAGGAGTGTTCTGATTTTCTTGGGTAGTTTTGAGGGGGTTGCAAAGGAGGAATTCTATATACACATTCCCATCCATGTGGCTGTGTCACCTGGGGTTGGGGGGTGGCTGCGGCCATGGGACCTCCTTTGAATGCTGTCTTCATTTGGATGTGCAAACTCTTTCCCATCCTTGTCTCATTTTCACAAAGGATTTGGGCATTAAACATTCATTTAAGGAGCCGGTGCTGTGGTGTAGCAGGTAAAGCCACTGCCTCCAGTGCCGGCATCCTATAAGGGCACCGGTTCCAGTCCCTGCTGCTCCACTTCTGATCCAGCTATAGCCTGGGAAAGCAGTGGAAGATGGCCCAAGTTCTTGGGCCCCTGTACCCGCGTGGGAGACCTGGAAGAAGCTCCTGGCTTCTGGCTTCCAGTTGGCCCTGCTCTGGCCATTGTGGCCAACTGGGGAGTGAGCCAGTGGATGGAAGACCTTTCTCTCTCTCCCTCTTTGCCTCTGCTTCCCTGTAATTCTACCTTTCAAATAAATAAATAAATCTTAAAAAAGAGATTCATGGCCGGTGCTACGGCTCACTAGGCTAATCCTCCACCTGTGGTGCTGGCATCCCGGGTTCTAGTCCCGGTCGGGGCGCCGGATTCTGTCCCGGTTGCTCCTCTTCCAGTCCTGCTCTCTGCTGTGGCCCGGGAAGGCAGTGGAGGATGGCCCAGATGTTTGGGCCTTGCACCCGCATGGGAGACCAGGAGGAAGCACCTGGCTTCAGATCGGTGCAGCGCGCCGGCCACAACTCACCTGCCTCGGGGCTTCTTGGGGAGTGAACCAATGGAAAAAGGAAGACCTTTCTCTCTGTCTCTCTCACTGTCTAACTCTGCCTGTCAAAAAAAAAAAAAAAAAAAAGATTAATTTAAAGCAGCCTTGAAATATGATAACATATAAATGTGGAGCATTACTGTTCTTTTAACATTGCCTAGATTTTTAGGCATTGCCAAAATTCTTATTCTACTGACTAATCTGTGGTAATAATCCAAGTTAAAAGAAGCATATGTATGTTCCTGAAATTTATGTTCATAAAAAATGGAAAACATCGATCAGAGTATTTTCCAGTAGAGTTTGAATTGCCATTTGGTATAGATTAAAAAAAAAAAACTTTATTTTTGTCACCTTGAAATTTGTAGGGATTCCTAATGTTCTCTTTAAATTTTTATAGCATCTGTGTTGTTAATAAACTGTACAGGTTGAATCATATGGAGCTGGCAGGATATTGAGGTTGTTTTCCAGTCAAACACTGGCAATTACAAATGATCCAAGGTGGTATGTGAATAGGGAAATTTTTATTAAAATATTTTTACAGTTAATACTTTTTTGGTATAAATGGTCGCCTCCTAATTTACTGATTTTTATAAGCTGAAATTTTATATGTTGGGTTTACTTACAGAAGAACCCATTTCAATTTCACCAGGCTTTTCTGCTTTGCACATGTGTGGCAAGGTCTCCTGAGTAGAAATTCAGGAATGTAAGGGCAACTGGAAATCTTTCAGCACATGTCTTTCGCAGCATCAGCCACAATCCTCCCTGACAAGTTGGAGGTTCCCGACTTTGAAACACGGCCAGTTGCTGGGAACCCAGCGCGTATGCTTTCCTTGACCCTTACACACGGGCCTGTTTCCTATTAATGGTTTTTTTTTTGGTTTTGTTTGAGGCATGTGATGGTCCAGTTTCCTGGTTAATTTCCAGATCTTCTGCCATTCTTCTTGTACAACTCATTTTCTTTGTGGTGGGTCTTACCAAGAGATACCGTGTTCAGAGAAAGGGGCTTCTGGAAATTATCATGTTTCAGCAATAGACTTGTTTAAACATCTGACAATCATTTGCAACCAAACATCTCTGGTCTCATCCATGGAAAATATCACACATAGCACAGAAAATTGAAAAGAGCTGGCAGGAGATATCTGTGGAGTTTGCTTTGTGCACTGTTCAAATGGATTCCTAGGAGACCTCAGACCAAGGTTATTTTTTTTTTTTTTAAACTTGTTGGGTGTGTTTCCTTTTGTGGAGAGTAGGGGAATCAGAGTGTGGTTTTGAAGGTGAACTTGAGAAATCAATTAGTGCATCCTCCTCTCGTCTGGAAACTCAGTGTCATTATTACGGGTAGAATGGTGGCTAAGAAAGGAGACCTTGGATCTTGTCTCAAAGAAAACTTTCCTTTTGGACAAGGCAGTGAGCAAAGCAAGATTTGTTTAAGTCAGAAACCTCCTGCAGCAGCCAGGAGGGGGCGCCAAGAGAGGCAGACCCCAGAAACTGCACTGGTTGAGTCTTTTAAGCACAATTTTGGGGGTTGGGGGTTGGGAAAGAAACAGAACAGGCAGCGAACAATCAGAGGGTGGGAACAAAACCCCTCAAAAGGCCGGATTTGTAACGCTGTTTATCCTGTGTCTAGCTCATTCAGGATAAAACAGAGAGCCATCCGAACCATGTGCCTGGTAACTTCTCCTTCCGGGTCTCACGGTAAATAACCCAAAACTCAGCGAGGTAGAATCACTGCTTCCTTCTGTTCTGTGAGAAACCTGGAAACTCAGGAGTGGGGTTCAGTATTTCATCTCACTAAAGGCCACTGTTGGGGAGACGCAAACATTTTGCACACTCTTAGATTTCCCTTTTCCTCATTCCAACCGGAGGGATCTGACTGCCTATATGCCCATCTGCCTTCTCATGTCACTGTGGACACACAGCCTGACATGAAGGGGCAGAAGGAGGCTCCCTGAACCTCACAGGTGGGCAGTGGGCGTTCAAGTCCAAGATCTGAGGGCTCTGGGCGAGGTAACTCCGCAGGTTCAGACCAGTGGTTTCTCAGCACTGGGCGTCACTAACTAAATTTGTCCTTTCAATCTCTGGTTAGGAACCATGACTCTTATCTTTTCTTTAGGAGTCTATTGGTCTGTAAGATTTCTTTCTTCTTCTTTTTTAAAAGAGTTATTTATTTGAAAGAATTACAGAGAGAGTGAGAGAGAGCTCTTCCATCCCCTGGTTCACTTCCTAGATGGCTACAAGAACCAGAGCTGGGCCAGGCCGAAGCCAGGAGCCAGGAGCTTTTTCTGGGTCTCCCATGTGGGTGGCAGGGGCCCAGACACACGGGCCATGCTCCACTGCTTTTCCCAGGCCATCAGCAGGGAGCTGGATCTGAAAGGATCAGCCAGTGCGGGATGCCTGCATGGGATGTTGGCATGCAGGCTTTACCTTCTATGCCACAGAGCCAGCCCTCCTGTAGATTTCTTTAAAACCACTTTCAAGGTTTTTTTTTTTTTGATGAGATTAATAATAGAAAACCCCCAAGAAATCCTAACTTGAAATTAGCCTTTCAGGTGGAACTGATTTAATCCTGGAGCATAACCAGTCTTTGGCTCACAAGGAATATTCCCATATCATTTAGAGACATGGAGAGGCAGAGGCAAGAACATTCCACAGTCTTTCTTAGGAACACCCTTCTGAATGGAATGCTGGTAGCTCCCATTTCTTTAATGTATTAGGAGGTTCTTTGTTGACAGGTCACATTTTTCTAGTATATAAATTATACCATTTTATTTTTTAGGTTTTTATTTATTTGAAAGGCAGAGAGACAAATAGACACACACACAGAGGGAGGAAATGAGGGACAGAGAGATAGAGATGAGAGACAGAGCGAGCTCTTCCATGTCTGGTTCACTCCGCAGCTGAGCACAGCAACCAACTCGGGCAGGCTGAAGTCGGGAGCCTGGAACTCCACCCAGGTCTTCCACATGGGTAAGAAGGGCCCAAGTGCTCGGGCCATTATCTGCTGCTTTCCCAGGCACAGCAGCCAGGACTGAAATTGGCACTCTGGTATGGGACACAGGTGTCATAAGAGCTGGCTTAACTTGCTGTGCCACAGTGCTGACTCCTACACTACTATTAATGTAATCGGCTGAAAACTTTGAGAAAACTAGTGAATAAGCCAGTCACCATGAAACATACAACCGGAGAAGACGAGATCAGCTTCCGCATGATGTGCCACTCCTGGTTAATAATTATAGATGTCTCAGTTGAACCTCAAATGGCAGTTTTCTGCCCATCAATGGAGGAGGAAATGGATTTCAATTTCATGCCCAAGATCTTGTACTAATTAACGTGTGAAGTGCCCCTAATTTACAAAACCATGTTTGCGTGTCTTTAAACAGTGCTATTTATGTTGTTAGATAATTCAAAAAAATTTTTTAGTAGTCCCATTAAAAAAAGTGAAGAGAAATGGATGAAGATCATTGTAACGACAGGCAGTCATATGTTGCTTAACCAAGGAACACATTCTGAGAAACTCACGTTAGGTGACTTCTTCAATGAGGGAGTGTCCCAGAGGGCACTTACCTGGACCTAGAGGGCACAGTTCAGTCACTCGCACGGCCACTTGAAGCCATCCGGAGACGTGGTAAGCCCAGGATATATGAGGTGGCTGCTGGTATAAGAGCCTGGTGTTCTACGGTACGCAGAAGGAGCACACTTTAATGGTGAATAGCATGGTACATGCATAAATACACAAACCAGTTAACACGGGCTCTTACTGTCAAGTAGCATGTTCTGTACATAATTGTGTGTGCATGCTTTTATAAGGCCTGGCAGTGCAGTAGGTCTGTTTACACCAGCATTGCCACAGATACGTGAGGAACGTGTTGCATTACTGCCCTCCGAGGCCTATTATGTCCCTGGGGAAAAGAAATTTTGCAGCTTCATTATAATTTTATGGGACCACTGCTGCCCATTTGGCCTGTTGTTCAATGACAGGTCATTTTGTGGCAAATTATATGACCTAATATGTCCAAACTTCACCATCAATATAAAAATCATTAATGAAATATTTTATATTTCATTTTTTATAAGAGGTCTTACAAATCGCTGTATATTTTTATGTGGGCAATGCCTATCAATTTAGAGTAGCTGTGTTTCGAGTGCTCACTAGCTATGTGGAGACGGTGACTGCTGAACTGGAACAGCCAAGCTCTCAACTGCTGCTGTAGCTATAGTCAGCAGAGGGCTTCAGAAGGGAGAGGGGGTGGGGCAGCATGGAGAAAGAAAAAATGAGCCCCTGTAAAATAAAGAGAATTTGTGGAACTAAATTTCCTAGGGTAGGCTTCTGTTCACCACTTAGACTCCAAACTGAAAACACTGCTTTTCTCTATTTAACACCCCAGGAGGCTTTGTACTCAGTGTTTGCCCTAAGCAAGGCTGAGAAGTGAGAACAGGTGCCCCTGGTCTGGCGGAATAAGAGCGGACTCTGCAGATGGGCAGAGAGACCTGAGGTCAAAGGTCAAAGCAGCCCTGGGTGGCTAAGCTGTACACTTAGGCCAGTCTGTGGCCTCTCTGGCTACGCTCTAATGATGGGGACCTTATCATAGGGACAGGAATCCGAGTCTTTGAGTGTTTTAGCGGGGATGAAATTAGTACATGAATGAGCCACACTGAGTCAGGGTGTGGCGCATGGGAGGTGCTCCGTCTACAGGTGCTGTTATCTTTCTCTTTCTCCATGTATTTTTCTTGCCAGGGCACTCTCTCTCCCTCTACTTCCTGTCTTAGAGCCGGAACTAGTTTCCTGCTACACCTTCTCAGAGCTTTATATCTGCTGCAGCCCCAACTTATAGGCCTGCTGTAATTGGTGGTTGTTATGAATATCAAAACCTACTTGTTGAAGCACCAGTAGTAATGGCAATAACAATTCAGCCAACTGCCCGGTTCAAATCCATGGAAGTGTTAACCTTAAGTCAGTAACCTTGGTGAAAAGAACCAGCAGTACTTTTATTTTTGACCAATAGGTGGCAGCATTGTCTAAGTCACTAGTTTTCAAGTTTCCTTTTTGGCACCTTGTATTCTCTCAACCTGCATGAGAACTTTTAATCAAAAAAAGTCCTCTACAGTGACAGACAATGTCAGCCTCCGCACTACCAGGGGGAACTCCAGATACATACAGAATTCTTGTCCGTTCAGACACCAGGGGAGGTTGCTCTGGCCCAGCATCAGGGTGCCCAGTAAGGGGTGACCTATTGAGGGTGGGTGCCTGGCAGGAGTCTTGGCAGGTCATGTCAGAGAGACTACTTCCCAGCAGGAACCACCCTCCCCATCCCAAAGATCAAAATGTGAGGAATAAAGGGTAGGAAAGTAGACCCCAAGAAGCCGGATGAAGATGGTGACATCTTACATAAATGGAAGCTGTTGGCAGGCATCGAAGACTGGTCTTCATGAAGGTTCATTGTAACAACTGGGAAGTGGATTTCTCATTTGCATCCCCCATTCATGACAGGAAAGACCTGTCATTTTTGAATTAGAAGAATCTCTGTGTGTTTAAATCTACCTATCATCATCTATCAGCTATGATCTGTGAAGGAGAGAGAGAGAGAGAGAGAGAGAGAGAGAGATAACGTGTGAGCTTCTATCCACTGGTTTATTCCCCAAATGTCCACGTGGCTGGGGCCTAGGTCAGGCCAAAGCCAAGAGCGTGGCACCCAAACCACGTCTCCCACGTTGGGTAGCAGGAGGCAACTTCGTGGAATCATATGTGCTGGCTCCTGGAGTGTGCAGTAGCTAGAAGCTGGAATCAGGAGCAGCCAAGACTTGAACCCAGGCACTTGGGTGTGGGAGGCAGGTGTCTCAACCAGTAGCTTAACTGCTAGGCCAAATGCCCACCCCTAAAAGAATGTGTTTTGAAAAAAAGTTCTGTTTTTTTTTTTTTTTTGTATTTTGTCACCTGGAATTTCTATCCATTCTCCCTACTGCCAAGACCCAATGCAAGGATAGCTGGCCCTTAGAGCGATAATCATTAGGAACCATGCTACTCAGCTGTGTGAAGTAGAGAAAGTTTAATTATGGTTGCTTTCCTTTGATTATTCTCATTTTCGTCAGGGGGTCATTTGATTTGGTACGGATCAAGCAATCAACCAGACAACATTTGGAGAATGCAGAAGAGCACCGAGGAGCAGATACAAACCCCACTTTAGCTTTAAAATATGCGTATCTTGAAAAACAGAGCAGAAAGCAATGGGTTAGTGTTCCAGAGGTGTGGCCTAACCCAGAAAAGCTTTTGAATTATAGATCAAGCAGCATGAATTCTGACTAACCATGCTGGCAACAATAACAACAACAAAAGAGCAGGAAGTGTCTAGGATTATCTTGGCTTGTCTGATTAATCAGTCACTGATTTATTATTTATGTATTTCAATACTTGCCATGCTCTCCATTTTATGCTAGATGGGGGGTGGGGGATGGAGTGGAGCCACAAAAAAGGCACAGCCCTCGCTTGCAAATTCTTACAATTTGCTGGAGAAGAGACGCAAGCAAATCAATAATTCTAGTGTGGTAAGCCGCACAACAGGGGAACACACTTGCTATAGAAGCAGAGAGAAAGACACCTAATTTCTGGCTCAGAAAAGCTTCACAGGGAGAGGTACCCCAAGCTGAGTTCCCAGAGGCAAAAGGAGCCATCTCAATTGGGCAGAGGAAGTTGGAAGGAGGGCCCAGGGAGATGAGACTCGTGCAAAGTCCTTCACACTGGGCTGCTTCGTGTTTGTGCGGGGTGCTGAGCACTTTGAGATGAAGTTGGAGCAGACTGTGAGGGTTTGATGGGAGAGTGGGGGAGTGGTGGGGAATGAATTTGGACAGGGGAACAGGAGTGAGATGATGATGCTAAGTCCTCTTCCCCGCCCTATAAACACATTTTACCTTTGAGGAAGATCACGTCACGTGGCCAGCAGGTGACAGAGCTGGGATGAGAACCCAGGCTGATCCCAGAGTCTGCATTCATTATTTTTTTAATGACTTGCTTCAAATATTTGCTTTTTATTTAAAACATTTAAAATTTAAATTGACAACCATTAAGTGTGTATATTCATGGTACTGTGTGATGAGTCAATACATGTATGCAATGTGTAAGTGATCAAATCAGGGGGATTAGCATCTCCATTTCCTTAAATATTTGTTATTTCTTTGTGTCGGGAGCTCATGTGTGAACTCCTCTCTCTTAGTAATAAAATATGAAAGATCTTCAAAAAGTGCATGGGAAATGCACATTATGGAGAAACTATACATGGATTTCAAATGTGTTCACACCAAAAATAAATTTATCTGTCAATTCCATTTTCCATGAATTTTTTGAAGTAGCCTGTGTCTAACAGGTGTAAATTGCAGTAATCAGTGGTGCTGGGGAACACCAGAACTCCTCTTCCTCAGAGCCTGCAGCTGTAACCACTGACTCCACTGGAGCCATCAGCGTAGGCATGCAAATTGAAGCATCAGGCACAGATGAGACTGTAACGGGCAGGTTGTAGATCCAGAAGAAGCCAGTGTTCCAGGCTGGTGCTAGGAGAGACGGGGCACGAAGCAGAAGAGGCGCTCATGGTGATTGGGAAAGAGTTGCTGCAGAGGAAGGAAGAAAACGAGGAAAAGATACCGTCCAGGAGCCACGGAGCAGAATTTCAAGGATGAGGAGTTAACAGTGGCAAATACCACAGAGGTGAGACAAGGACTGAACGCTATCTTTAGAGCTGTGCCTCTACAAGAGGTCTTCAAAAAATTTATGGAAAATATGTATTACAAAAACCTATGGCGGGCGCCACGGCTCACTTGGCTAATCCTCCGCCTGCGGCGCCGGCACACCGGGTTCTAGTCCTGGTTGGGGCGCCGGATTCTGTCCCAGTTGCTCCTCTTCCAGTCCAGCTCTCTGCTGTGACCCGGGAGTGCAGTGGAGAATGGCCCAAGTCCTTGGGCCCTGCACCCACATAAGGAGACCAGGAGAAGCACCTGGCTCCTGGCTTCGGATTGGCACAGCATGCTGGCCGTAGCGGCTATTTGGGGGGTGAACCAACAGAAGGAAGACCTTTCTCTCTGTCTCTCTCTCTCTCACTGTCTAACTCTGCCTGTCAAAAAAAAAAAAAAAAAAAAAAAAAAAAAAAAAAAAAAAGAAAAGAAAAGAAAACCTATGGCCTATGGAGGGTTGGTGGGTGCTTGGTATAGTGGTTAAGATACGGTACGACATCCATGTTCCCTGTCAGAGTGCCTCGGTTTGAGTCCTGACTTCACTCCCAGTTCCAGCTTTCTGCTAATGCAGACCCTAGGAGGCAGTGATGCTGGCTCAAGTAATTGGGTTCCTGCCGCCCACGTGAGAGACCTGGATAGAGTTCCTTGCACCTCGATTCTGCCTACCATCCCACCTTGGCCTGTTGCAGGCATTTGGGGAGTGAACCAGTAGTTGGGAGATCACTCCTTGTTTCTTTCTTCTTGTCTCTCATTAAAAACCTAACACCAAAAGCAAAACAAAGAACCTAAAACAAACCCAAACTCTGGGGAAGAGGCACATAATCTAGTAGTTAATGAGCCTGCATCCCACACTGGAGTACCTGGGTTTGAGTCCTACCTCTGGTTCCTGATTCCAGCTTCTCACCAATGCAGACCCTGGGAGGCAAAAGATGATGGCTCAAGTTACTGCTTCCCTGCCACTCACCCAGCTTCCTGATTGCATTCCCAGCTTCTAGCTTTGGCCTGCGATTCTGGGAACGTGGGCAGTGAACCAGCAGATGAATGTTCTCTCTTTGTCTCTCTGCCTCTCAAATAATAATAAAATAGTAAAATGCAAAGCCAAACACTATGCATGGGTTTAAAAATTTCTTGCACCAAAAAAACACTGATCTTTTAATCCCATTTCCATGAACCTTTTCTTCCTTTTCCTTCCTTCCTTCCTTCCTTCCTTCCTTCCTTCCTTCCTTCCTTCCCTCCTTCCCTCCTTCCCTCCTTCCCTCCTTCCCTCCTTCCCTCCTTCCCTCCTTCCTTCCTTTTTATCTACTACATATTTGAAAGAGTTACAGAAATAGAGAGGCAGAGATAGAGAGATAGGGAGAGATCTTCAATTCTATGGTTTACTCCCTAAATGGCTGCAAAGGCTGGAGATGTGCTGAGCATAGTCAGGATCCAGGAACTTCCTCCAGGTCTCCCTTGTGGGTGCAGGGGCCTAAGCATTTGGGCCATCTTCTACTGCTTTTTCAGGCACATGGTACCACAGGCAGCAGCCCAACCTGCTATAATGCAATGCCGGCCCCCTCTTTTTCTAAAAAAAATTTATTTAAAAGGGAGCTAGAGAGATAGAGAGAGAGAGAGAGAGATCTCATCCGCTGGTTCACTCTCCAAATGCCTGCAATGGCCCCAGGAACTCATCCAGATCTCCCACATGGACAGAAGGAACCCAACCACTTGAACCATCTCTACTGCCTTCAAGAGTTTGCACTTGCAGGAAGCTGGAATTTGGAACAGAGGCAAATATTAAACGCCAGCACTCTGATACTATGTGTGGGTGTCCCATCTGGAGTTTAACCTGCCCCCAGGATGATCTTTGACGTCCCCTGTGCTCATGCAAGGAGCTGCGCCGACCTTAACCTGATCACCCTTCTCTCACCCACCCCTTCCTCTTCATGCCCTCTCTGATACCCCAGTTCTCAGCCTTTTCCCTACACCATTGGGTTTCTGCCCTGATTGGTGTCCTTGCCCCGGCCACGTTCTCATCCAGTCTACTCGCCGGGTTATCCTTCCTCAGTGTCAGCTGCCATTCCCTGGCTCAGAGGCCATCAAGGGCTCTACTCCTTGCCAAGTTCTAGCTGAAGGCCTCCTTGAAAGTGGCTCTGGCTTGTTTTTTTTTTTTACCAGGCTTTTCTGTCTCCTCAGATCCATTGCTTAGGTCAACCCTTTCATCTTTTATACCTAAATCCTTCCTATCAACAAAGGCCACTTCAGGTAGCTCCTTCTCTATTTTT
The DNA here is from genome assembly GCF_964237555.1 of Oryctolagus cuniculus. Lineage (NCBI taxonomy): Eukaryota > Metazoa > Chordata > Mammalia > Lagomorpha > Leporidae > Oryctolagus > Oryctolagus cuniculus. The sequence goes on from NC_091438.1 coordinate 33,028,890, forward strand.
ATTTATTGATTTGGAAGTTAGAGTTACAGAGAGAGGAGAGACACAGAGAGATCTTTCATGCACTGGTTCACCGCCCAGATGGCCTCAATAGCTGGGGCTGGGCCTGGCTGAAGCCAGGAGCCAGGAGCTACTTCCAGGTCTCACACATGGGTAGCAGGGATCCATGCATTTGGAACATCTTCCAATGCTTTCCCAGGCCATTTTCAGGGGGCTGGATTGGAAGTGGAGCAGCTGGGACACAAACTGGCACCCATGTGGGAATCTGGCATTGCAGATGGCGGCTTCATCCCCTACTCCACAACGCTGGCTCTGGGGAATATGACACTTTAGTGGTGGCCCTCTTAGGACAATGAATGCATTATCCCTTACTTGTGGTTTCTTTGATTATACTCATATACCTGTCTTGATTTGGCGTGGGAAGGCAAGTTCTATTCCTGATGTATTTTTATACATATATATTCTCTCTTTGCGTGTCATGTGTGCATTCTATATGGAGGTGTTCTATTGAATATTTATTTCCTGAATGAATGGGTGGGGGAGCGCTCTTGTTACTGTCCGGATCTGTGCATTGTCAGGATTTTTTTTTCTCCCCCCCGCCAGAATCCTTTTATTTAAAGTATACAAACTTCATGCATTTCATAAATACAACTTCAGGAACACAGTGATTCTTCCCACCATACCCACCCTCCCATCTGCACTCCCACTCTTCCTCCTCCTTCTCCTCTTCCCATTCTTATTTTATACTAAGATCTATTTTCTTTTTTTTTATTTAATAAATGTGAATTTACAAAGTGCAACTTTTGCATTGTTGTGGCGTACCCCCCAACCTCCCTCCCTCCCGCGGCCCTCCCCTCTCCCACTCCCTCTCCCATCCCACTCTTCATCAAGTTTCATTTTCAATGATCTTTATATACAGAAGATCAACTTAGTATATACTAAGCAAAGGGTTCAACAGACTGTGCCCACACAAGGATATTTCTTTTCTTAAGCATTGCTTTAGACTGAGCCTTCCCTGGTCCCCGAGCGCTCAGCTAGATCATGGCCCATAGCCAGGGGGCTGTGGATTCTGAGTGGTCTCAGTGTCTGCAATGGGAGGGCTTATGCACAGACTTGGCTCCTCAGAAGTGCTCTAAGATGTGCTCCTTTTCCCGTCTGGGGAGAAATCTGCAGTTCCCTGGAGCATCCCGACACCCAGTGTGGTTCGTCTTGAGATGCCTGATGCAGCTGCCTCTCCAGGGCCACATTTACAAGGCGCTTCTGTAGGTGGCCAGACATCCAGGTCACAGGAGAAGGTGCTTGTCCTGGGGATGGAATCGCGGATCCTTTGGAAAGTCTTCATGTTTGATGACTGCATAACATTTCCAGGTTTTCCTTTGCTCATAGATGGAACCAGATTAGGGAATGAGAACCACACACAGGAGGCTGGCCCCAGGCAGGTGGTGCCTGTCTGTCCCGCCTTTGAAACGCAATCAGGAGTGTGGAGTTTCCATGGCTAAGCCTTCTATCCAGCATGGGTCTCTCTGGCCTTCTCCAGCCTTTGAGGGCTATTTTCTTCTCTGGCCACACGGGGATGAGCCGGTTGTTAAGCAGAATGCAGTGGAACTCAAGGGAGGGATTAATGGAAAATATCTTGTGTGTTACATTTATTTGGGTTTCAATGTCAAGTTTAGATCTTGTAATTGGAGCCCAAGGCCAGATGGAGTTCTTACCTTCTTACCAGCTGAGGCAGAGCTCAATTGCTCTTTTGGAGTGAAAGGACTACCAACTTGATCTTTGCCAAATCCTATACCAGGCAGAGAGTCAGCAACATATTTACTTTTATTAAGTTATGTTTTTATTTCTTGAAAGAGAGAGAAATAGAGAGGTAGATAGATGTCTTTCTTCTGCAGTTTCACTCCCCAAATGCCCACAATAACCCTGGGCCAAGCCAAAGCCAGGGGCCCGAAACTCAGTCTGGATCCCCCACGTAAGTGGAAGGGACCCAAGTACTCGAGCCTTCACCTGCTGTATCCCAGGGCGCACATTAGCAGGAAGCTGGAATTGGAAGCAAAGCTAGGACTCCAACCCAGGCTCTCCAATAGCAGACGCACATGGCCCAAGCTGTGTCTTAACAGCTGCCCCAAATGCTTGCCCCAGAAATGAATTTAATTTCCCTTGGTCTTTTTTTTAAGAGTTATTTATTTATTTTTATACGAAAGGCAGTTACAGAGAGAGAAAGATAGAGATTTTCCATCTGCTGATTCACTCCCCAAATAGCTACAACAGCCAGGGCTGAGCTAGGCTGAAGCCAGGAACTAGGAGCTTCTTCCGGGTCTCCTACACGGGTGCAGGGGCCCAAGCACTTGGGCCATCTTCTACTGCTTCCCAGGCCATAGCAGAGAGCTGGATCGGAAGAGGAGCAGCCGGGACTAGAACCAGCGCCCATATGGGATGCTGGCGCTTCAGGCCAGGGCTTTAACCTGCTACACCACAGCACCTGCCCCTACACACCTCTCCCTGTTCATTTAGGCCTCTTATTTCCTGCCCTCGTTTCACCTGTGTTTGATGCCTTTGCTTGCCATTCATTAGGAACTTTGGAGGGGGTCTCCATGTAGAGAACAGAAGATGAGATGGGAATCTCTTTTTTAAAAGGGGGGCTCAGGGGACTGGTGCTGTGGCTGTGGTATAGCTGGTAAAGCTGCCGCCTGCAGTGCCGGCATCCCATATGGGCGCCAGTTTGAGTCTTGGCTGCTCTACTTCCAATCCAGCTCCGTGTTATGGCCTGGGAAAGCAGTGGAGGATGGCCCAGATGCTTGGGCCCCTGCATCCAGATGGGAGACCTGGAGGAAGCTCCTGGCTCCTGGCTTCGGATTGGCCCAGCTCTGGCCATTGTGGCCATTTGTTTTTTATTTTTATTTTTATTTATTTATTTTTTTTGACAGGCAGAGTGGACAGTGAGAGAGAGAGACAGAGAGAAGGGTCTTCCTTTGCAGTTGGTTCACCCTCCAATGGCCGCCGCGGCAGGCGCGCTGCAGCCGGCGCACTGCGCTGATCCGATGGCAGGAGCCAGGAGCCAGGTGCTTTTCCTGGTCTCCCATGGGGTGCAGGGCCCAAGCACCTGGGCCATCCTCCACTGCACTCCCTGGCCACAGCAGAGAGCTGGCCTGGAAGAGGGGCAACTGGGACAGAATCCGGCGCCCCAACCGGGACTAGAACCCTGTGTGCCGGCGCCGCTAGGCGGAGGATTAGCCTAGTGAGCCGCGGCGCCGGCCCCATTGTGGCCATTTGGAGAGTGAACAAGCAGATGGAAGATCTCTTTGCCTCTGTCTCTGCCTCTCTGTAACTCTGCCTTTCAAATAGATAAATACTTAAAAAAAGGGGGTCAGAAATATGTTTTGTGGCATATACAGGCTCAGTACCATAGAAGATGGCTTGTGTTTTCATTCTCTCATGTGCAAGTTAGGTCAGGAAAGAGAGGGCAAAAATGTGCTGAATCCCAACAGCACACACGAGCCTGGAGTTTGAGTAGGAATAGAAGCAAATATTTTTCTTTCTTGTTCTCGAGCTACTTCCAACAATAAGATGAAATAACCATGTTTGCAAAATGTTAGACGTTGTTCCTTCCAATCCCAACAGCACTGTGTTGGAGGAGCAGGCAAAGGAGAAGGTTCTCCCTCATCCCCACACCTGGATCTGAGGGGCTGTCCTCCTGATGAGGCTCACTTCTGAAGTCCTTGTTTTCTCTTCTAACCCAAGAAACTCTTCCTGGTGCTAACTGGGTTCCTCTACAATTGCATAATGAACAGGAGGATCCTTTTATTCACAGAAAGAGAATCAGCACAGCTGTGAAAGGAGTATTTTTTTTTTCAATTCTCCCCCATTTCTCAGCTAGTGGTAAACATGGTCTTGTCACCCGATTCTACTGGTGTAATAATTTGGGCAGCTGTCCCAGGGTCACAGACTGCCATGGAAATGTTCTGCCCTAGCTGAACCCCTGACCTTGTCCCAGGAGAGAAGTCACTGAGCTGTGGCCAAGACAGCAGACTCTGAGGCCAAAGGTAGACCTTGGCATATGACTTGTCTAACATCTGGAGACTCAAGGTTCAATCTTGCTGAGGACCTGGACTTTATCTGCAGGCTTCAAAGTTGTTAGTTCAAGAGTATGAAGCTGATTCCTCATTAATTATATACCCATGTCCAGAATGGACTTCTCCTGTGCCAACTGACAGAGCAAGAGACTGGAGTTTGAATAAGAATAGAAGCAAATATTTTTCTTTCTTGTTCTTGAGCTACTTCTGACAATAAGATGAAATAACCATGCTTGCAAAATGATAGATGTTGTTCCTTCCAAATCACTGGCCACTGCTTGATCAGTACTGTAATGTGGGTCATCTTTTCATAGCTCCCCACCTCCCTTTGGTTGCTAGCTTACACGTGCAGCTTCATTGAGTGGATGATGACTACTTTGAAAGAAACTGCCCTCATTTGAGTGAATACACTTTGGTGTGTGAGTCTTAAAAAGTCACCCACATTCTTGTATGGCCTTACCTTGCAGGTGCTCTTTTCTGCATCAGATAAGCCTCTTTGTGCAGTAAGCAACAGTTAAAAGGCCTAGCTGCTGTAGTCTGGGCTGCTCCAATCGAGTGCCAGGGGCTGGGTGGCTTACAGACCACAGGTGTTTATTTCCTTGCTCCAGACTCTGGGTGTTCGAGGTCAAGGCAATGGAAAGTTTGGTGTCTTTCTTTCTTTCTTTCTCTCTTTCTCTCTTTCTCTCTTTCTCTCTTTCTCTCTTTCGACAGGCAGAGTTAGACAGTGAGAGAGAGAGAGACAGAGAGAGAAAGGTCTTCTTTTTTCCATTGGTTCACCCCACAATGGCCTCTGTGGTCAGCACACCGCTGCTGATCCGAAGCCAGGAGCCAGGTGCTTCCTCCTGGTCTCCCATGAGGGTGCAGGGCCCAAGCACTTGGGCCATCCTCCACCGCACTCCCGGGCCACAGCAGAGAGCTGGACTGGAAGAGGAGCAACCGGGACAGAATCCAGCGCCTCAACCGGGACTAGAACCCGGTATGCAGGTGCCGCAGGCGGAGGATTAGCCCATCGAGCCGCAGCACCGGCCAAGTTTTTGTGTCTTGTGAGGGCAGGTTTCTTAGTGTATGGAGGTCATATTTGTGCTGTGTCCTCACAGGGTGGAAGGTGCTTCTTTTAGGCCTTTTTCATAAGGGCACTAATTTTACTCTTGGCGGCCCCACTCCCATGACCCAGGCATCACCCCAGAGCACCCACACTGGGGCTGAGGACTTCAACACATGAATTTTGGAGGACACTTAGGCTTAGCCAGTCAAACTAATTAAGGTAAAAATCACAATTTTTTTTTTTTTTGACAGGCAGAGTGGATAGTGAGAGAGACAGAGAGAAAGGTCTTCCTTTGCTATTGGTTCACTCTCCAATGGCCGCCGCGGCTGGCACACCTCGGCCGGCGCACCGCGCTGATCCGAAGGCAGGAGCCAGGTGCTTCTCCTGGTCTCCCATGGGGTGCAGGGCCCAAGCACTTGGGCCATCCTCCACTGCACTCCCTGGCCACAGCAGAGAGCTGGCCTGGAAGAGAGGCAACCGGGACAGAATCCGGTGCCCCAACCGGGACTAGAACCCGATGTGCTGGCACCGCAGGAGGAGGATTAGCCTATTGAGCTGCGGCGCTGAAAAATCACAAATTTTTTAAAAAAAGGTTTATTGTATTTATTTGAAAGGCAGAGTTAGAGAGAGGGAGAGAATGAGTTTTTCCATCTGCTGGTTTATTTCCCAAATGGCCACAATGACGGGGACTGGGCCAGGCCGAAGCCAGGAACCAGGATCTTCTTCTGGGTCTCCCACGTGGGTGCAGGGACCCAAGGGCTTGGGCCATTGTTTGCTGCTTTCCCAAGTACATTAGCAGGGAGCTGGATTGGAATTGGAGCAGCGGGGACTCAAACAGCTGAAAAATTGCAAATTAATGGTTTGTGTGACTGAAAACACGCGGATCGTGTCCTGAGGGCCCATCTTTTCCCATCCTTTTGCTCTTCCCATCTCCTGGTTGGTTGTAATTTTGCCATGTTGGCAAGGTTGATGCCACAGCCTGCAGAGATGAATAACCAGATTGGCTCAAATAATCTGGAATTGGTCCAGGAAGTCTTATGATCTCTGAGCCTTGGTGTCCTCATCTGTAAAATAGGAATAATGGTACCTCATCTGTAGAGTACTACATGAAAATCTAATGAGTGAATGAAAGGCGTGGCCCTCAGTGGTTAAGGATAGGGGCTTTGCAGTCACACAGAGTTCCCTCACTTGTCAAGCTACTTTTTTTTTTTTTAAAGATGTATTTATTTATTTGAAAGTCAGAGTTACACAGAGAGAGAAGGAGAGGCAGAGAGAGAATGGCCTCCATCCACTGGTTAACTCCCCAATTGGCCGCAACAGCCGGAGCTGGGTTGATCTGAAGCCGGGAGCCAGGAGCTGGGAGCCAGGAGCCAGGAGCTTCTTCTGGGTCTCCCACAAGGGTGCAGGGGTCCAAGGATTTGGGTCATCTTCTACTGCTTTCCCAGGCCATAGCAGAGAGCTGGATTGGAAGTGGAGCAGCCAGGACTCAAACTGGCACCCATATGGGATGCCGGCACTGCAGGCGGCAGCTTTACTTGCTACACCACAGCACTGACCCCTTGTTAAGCTACTTTTGTGTGAGGATGCCTATAATACTTGACCACAGGTAGTTTGGGATTTAAGATAATAGGGTATATGTAAAGCTTCTGATAGGGAAGGTCTGGCATGTACAGCCACTGAATAAATGGCAGCTTTTCTTTTAAAAAATTATGTATTTCAAACACACACACATACACAAACGAGAGAGAGAGAGAGAGAGAGAGAGAGAGAGAGAGAGAGAGTGTTCCCATTTGCTGGTGTACTCCCCAAGTGACTGCAATAGCCAGGGCTGGGCTAGGTGGAAGCCAGGAGCCAGGAGTTCAATGTGCACCTCCCACATGGGTGGAAGGGACTCACCTGCGGCCTCCCAGGTTTTGTATTAGCGGGAGTCCTGATGGAGAGCAGAGCTGGGTCTCCAGCCCAGGCCTGCAGTGTGGCATGCACGCTTCCCGAGCAGTGTCTTCACTGCTGCACCACCAGTAGCTTTTAAGTGAGTAGTGCCGCAGCTCACTAGGCTAATCCTCTGCCTGCAGCGCTGGTACCCCGGGTTCTAGTCCCGGTCGGGGTGCCGGATTCTGTCCCGGTTGCTCCTCTTCCAGGCCAACTCTCTGCTGTGGCCCAGGAATGCAGTGGAGGATGGTCCAAGTGCTTGGGCCCTGCACCCCATGGGAGACCAGGAGATGTACCTGGCTCCTGGCTTCAGATCCGTGCAGTGCACCGGCCTCAATGGCCATTGGGGAGTGAACCAATGGAAAAGGAAGACCTTTCTCTCTGTCTCTCTCTTTCTCTCTCACTGTCCACTCTGCCTGCTTAAAAAAAAAAAAAAAAAAAAAAAAAGAAAGGTGATCATCGATGATTTGAAGGAAAGGATAAACTCAGGCACGGGAAATAGCAAGAAACGGGCATGGACAGGGATTAATAATGGAGCAATCTAGGATTGGGGCAGCGAAGTAAACTGGGATTGCAGCCAGTGTGGACATGTAGCTCTTAGCTCCTTGTATCAGGACAACGATAAAAATATAGCCACTTAGAGAGGGGCTGGGGAAGAACCTGCCAGTCAGGCAGGAGGTCTGTACCTTGAGAGGGGCTCTGCTATCAGCATCGGCACACTTTTGAAAGTATTCTTTTTATGTAATTACAGGCTTTGTGTTCATTGCATTGCCTTTGCAGTCAGAGACAATTTTCTTAATGCCCCCAGTGGTGGCAAATCTCCCTTTTATGAGGTGCAGTCTGTAATTTGGGCCAAATCTAATGCATAAGGTGGGGAGGGTAAAGTTGAGTAATTCTGATTCAGAGTGAAAAATAAAGACCAAAATTGTGTGATGATGATTTTTCTCTCTGACCTGGGCTTCCAAAGACAGCAATATGAGACAGTTATACCAGTTACAAAAGTCAGTTTCGTAATTTCACGTTTTACGTATGGAATGCATTAAATTCACAGATTATGGAGCACTTGTTAGTTACTGGCATATTAAATGCCAAGGATACAAAGATTAATATGTTTGCTCGTTGGAGAAATCCATGATCTGGAGGTGAGGGGGCCAGGAACTCAGTCATCAGAGTGTGGTAGGATCAGATTGGTGGAGTTTGTTCAGGTTCTTGGAGCAGTCACTAGCAGTGGGGATGGGTGGGGACGGTGTCTGGGAAAGTTTTAAAGCAGAGATGATACTTCCCACTTTACCCTCCCTTCCACCTACACACCCACCCTGCTTCCTCTTTCCTCTCTTAATCCCTCTCCTAACTTTGACTTTATACTCATTAACCCTACACCATGTATCACTTTGTTCCTAAACCTGTATACATGAAATACATGAAATTTGTATACCTTAAATACAATTAAAAAAATAAAGCAGAGGTATTGCTTGAGCAGGAAACTGAAGGATGAGTGTGAATTTGCCAAACCGAGGAGGGTGTGTGTGTGTGTGTGTGTGTGCTCGCACATGTGTTTCGGATGGAGAGAAACGCACGTGCAGAGACCTGTCCACAGAATGTTCTGGAGACTGATGAAGCAGATGAAACAATGGCAGCTTCTTATCAGTCTGGGCAAGGAGAAACATCCAGTTTCTGATATCTAATTAGGGTTAGCATTTGAAGAATTCTAAGGTACCCAGTCTTTTTTTAAAAAAAAAAAAAAAAAACGATTTATTTATTTGTTTGAAAGGCAGAGTTACAGCGAGAGAGAGGTCTTCCATCCACCGGTTCACTCCCCAAATGGCTGCAACGGCTGGAGCTGCACTGATCTGAAGCCAGGAGCCAGATGCCAGGAGCTTCTTCTGTGTCTCCCATGTGGGTGCAGAGGCCCAAGGACTTGGGCCATCTTCCACTGCTTTCCCAGGCCATAGCAGAGAGCTGGATCGGAATGGGAGCAGCTGGGACTCGAACTGGCGCCCATATAGGATGGGGGCACTGCAGACAGCGGCTTTACCCGCTACGCCACAGCACCGGTCCCAAGGTATAGTGTTTTAAAAAGCATAGCATAGGATTCAGCGATGACGCTGAGGTTGAGAGCCTTCCACTGCTCTCAAGTCAGCCTCCTGAGCCCTTCCTCCTGCTGACTGAGCTCCCTTCGAATTACTTGTATGCAGCCTGTTTCTCCAGGGGGTGCTGGCTGCAATTAGCTTGTAGGAATTAGCTTTTTCAGACAAGTATAGGTGTCTTTAGGAGTTCAAGCCATGCCATGAAAGAGACAGGTTATTATGCAGAGTGCCCTGATCCAGGCTGCTCACTGCCACTCAGTAGACCTAGGAACAGAAGCTTCCTTGCCCTAGGTCACTGGGGCCATCGCAGAGAACTGACAGAGCTCCCCAAGGACTTAAAGTATTTATAACTCTTACAGTATTTCTGCAAGGTGAGCTTTGCTGCCAGTGGCCTGAATTGGGGCAGCTTAGAGCCACTGAGCAGAGGAGTTGCTCAGAGCCTCTGCTCACAGTTCAGGGAATGCTTCTGTTAGCGTGGAGACACAGGGACTTGGCTGTCCTTCCTGGAGGGGGGGAGAGAAGGAGGGCTGGGAGGGATCTCACTCAGGCTCCCTCCTTCACTTTGGGATTTTTTTTTTTTTTTGTACAGGAACCAACTCATATCTTTTTTTTTTTAACTTTTATTTAATGAATATAAATTTCCAAAGTACAGCTTATGGATTACAATGGCTCCCCCCCCCATAACTTCCCTCCCGCCCGCAACCCTCCCCTTTCGCGCTCCCTCTCCCCTTCCATTCACATCAAGATTAATTTTCAATTCTCTTTATATACAGAAGATCAGTTTAGTATATATTAAGTAAAGATTTCAACAGTTTGCACCCACATAGAAACACAAAGTGAAAACTACTGTTTGAGTACTCGTTATAGCATTAAATTACAATGTACAGCACATTAAGGACAGAGATCCTCCATGAGGAGTAAGTGCACAGTGACTCCTGTTGTTGACTTAACAAATTGACACTCTTGTTTATGGCATTAGTAATCACCCTAGGCTCTTGTCATGAATTGCCAAGGCTATGGAAGCCTTTTGTAACTCATATCTTTTTAAAAGCAGATTTATTGAGGTATAATTTATATACCTGAAAACTCTACCTTGTCAATGCATCTTAACAGATTCACAGAGTGCTGCAACCATCATCACAAGCTAGTTTTAGAATATTTCCATAAGCCGAGAATGAGCCTCCATGCCTGTTTGTTGTCACTTTCTGCTCCCAGCCCAAGATCCAAGCATCTAGGAATCTCATTCTGTCTATGTTTTTGCAATTTTTGAGTATTCCATAGAGCCGGAGTCATGCAGTATATACTGTTTCATTTCTGTCTTATTTCACCCATGATGTAGCATGCATCAATGTGTTATTTTTTTCTTTTTTTTTGTTGTGATGAACAGTATGTGTGGATACCTATCCATTCATCAGTTTATAGACATTTGGATTGTTGCCACTTTTTGGGTATTATGAATAATGCTGCCATGACCATTCATGTCCAAGTTTGTGTGCGCACATAGGGTGTCATTTCCCTTGGGTGAATAGCTAGGAGTGGACTTGCAGGGTTGTTTATTTATGTCTCACCTCTTAAAAAAATTGTTTTCCAAAGTGGCTGTACTATCTTTTACTCCAGCAGTAATGCATGAAGTTGCAATTTATCCTCATTTTCACTGACACTTATTAGTGTCTCTTTTTGATTCTAATGAGTGTGAAGTTGGGTCACACTGTGGTTTTAATTTGCATTCCACTAGTGGTGTTTTCATGTACTTATATGTCATTCATACATCTTTGACTGTCTTCAACTTTTTTGTCCATTTCCAAAGTGGTGTGTTTGTCCAATTTAATTGTAAAAGTTCTTTATATATTCTGGATAGTATGTCCCTTATTAGATATATGATTGGCAAGTGTTTTCTTGTGACTTTTCACTTTCATAATGGTGTCTTTTGAAACCCATAAGTGTTTACTTTTGATGAAAACCACTCTATCAATTATTTCTCTTGAATTACGCATTTTGCATTGTATTTAAGAAATATTTGCCTATCCAACATCAGGATTTTCTCCTAAAATTTTCAGGTTTAGGTCTTATATTTAGACATGTGATTTGCTTGAGTTAGTTTCTCTGCATAATGTGAATAGGGATCTGGATTAATCTTTTTGCCTGTGGGTATCCTGCTGTCCTAGTAGTATCTTTTGAAAAGATTATCCTTTCCTCTTTGAATTGCTTGGTGTCTTTGTGGAAAATCAATTGACAGGAAATATAAAGGATTATTTCTGGACTTCCAATTTTGCTCCTTAGATTTATATATTTATTTGTGGTCAGTACCACATTGTCTTGATTACTGTGATTTAATGGTATTTTGCAAGTTCTTTTTTTTTTAAAGATTCATTTTATTTATTTGAAAGACAGAGTTACAGAGAGAGAGATAGAAATAGAGAAAGAAGTCTTCCATCCACTGGTTCACTCCCCAATTGGCCACAATGGCTGGAGCTGTGCCCATCCGAAGCCAGGAGCCAGGAGCTTCTTCCGGGTCTCCCACATGGGTGCAGGGGCCCAAGGACTTGGGCCATCTTCTACTGCTTCCCAGGCCATAGCAGAGAGCCGCATGGGAAGTGGAGCAGCCAGGACTTGAACTGGTGCCCATATGGGATGCCGGCGCTTCAGGCCAGGGCTTTAAGCTGCTGTACCACAGTGCAGACCCCAACAAGTCCTTTTTTATTTTTCAAATTGTTTGGGTTGTTCTGCATCTCTTACATTCCTGTGTAAATATTAAATTCAGCCTTTTAATTTCTGGAAAATTGCCTGTAGTGTTGTTTTTGTTGTGAGTGAGTGTTCTTGAACCTATACATATCAGTTTGGGGGAAACAATGGCCCCCACAACAATACTGAGTTTTCCAAATCTGTGAATACAGAAGTCTCTCCCTTAATTTAGGTCAATGATTTATAGTTTAGGGAGAACAAACCACCTTGTTGAGAGTCTGTGCAGCTCAGCCTGGGAGACTTGCTTTTCTCTCAGAAGTCTCATGGAAGATAATGGAGAGAGGTGCACAGCTTAGCTGCTAAGAGTACACAGCTCAGCTCAACAAGTTGGAAAGGCATGGCTTGGGGGGTGAGAAAGACTAGCTGTGATGGGCAGCACATCACTTAGCCTCTCAGCTTACTGACGTCCAAAGTGAGTGTAATGAAACTCATTTGGCTTCAAAGTTTTGAGGATGTCAGGTAATATTTAGAAATGACATGGAAAAATGTTGGCATTTAGCTGGGATTTGCTATTTGTTGCCTGTGGCGATTGTTATACAGTTTTCTATGAGCCACCAAGGAGGGGAGGAAACCTGGGGTGGGGGAAGGAGCAAGTGTGTGTGTGTGTGTGTGTGTGTGTGTGTGTCTGCTCTCAGAATCGTTCTGCAGCTCAAGGCAGAAGCTAAGGATCCACGATGGAGAAGCCCATCTCATTCACCTCCAAACAACTTATTGAGTTAGTGATCACCATCCACATTCACTTACATTCAGACAAAGTCCTGTTCCCAAGGTCACAGAGCCAGGAGGAGCCAGGGCAGGATTTACAAGCCAGGCTTGGCAAGCTCCCACGCTTGTGCTGCTCCAGTGGCCCTTAGTGCCCGCGCTGACCCTGCAAAGTCTGGCTGTGGGAGCTGCAAGGCAGCAGAGTATTCCCAGTGGAGCACATAACATAGTGAGTGAGGAATATTTCTTGCTTAACTAATTACTTAATACGTTAAAGGTGTAATTTTGCCCCAAGATTCTGGAACATAGTTGTGAATACCACCACCAAGGAGTGGGTGGGTAAAGCAAGCTGATGGGGCCTCTGTCTTCCCTTTCTCCTTTTGTGTTTTTCTGCATTACAGCTATAGCCAGAGTTATTGAAAAAAAAATCAAACTAGGTCATTTCTCCCTTTGGTTTAAAACTCTTTAGGTATTTCCATAGCTTTTTTTTTTTAAAGATTTATTTATTTGAAAGTCAGAGATACACAGAAAGAGGAGAGGCAGAGAGAGAGAGAGAGAGAGAGAGAGAGAGAGAGAGAGAGGTCTTCCATCCGATGGTTCACTCCCTAATTGGCTGCAATGGCCAGAGCTGTGCTGATCCGAAGCCAGGAGCCAGGAGCTCCTTCCGGGTCTCCCATACAGGTGCAGGGGCCCAAGGACCTGGGCCATCTTCTACTGCTTTCCCAGGTCACAGCAGAGAGCTGGATCAGAAGTGGAGCAGCCAGGACTCAAACTGGCGCCCATATGGGATGCCGGCACTGCAGGCGGCAGCCTTATCGGCTACACCATGGTGCCGGCCCCCTAGCTTTTTTTTTTTTTTAAGATTTATTTATTTTATTTTATTTGAAAGAGTTACACAAAGAAGGAGAGTCAGAGAGAGAGAAAGAAAGAGAGGTCTTCCATCTGCTGGTTCACTCCCCAGGTAGCTGCAACAGCTGGAGCTGTGCCCATCCGAAATCAGGAGCCAGGAGTTTCCTCCAGGTCTCCCACATGGGTGCAGGAGCCCAAGGACTTGGGTAATCTTCTACTGCTTTTCCAGGCCACAGCAGAGAGCTAGATCGGAAGTGGAGCAGTTGGGACTTGAACCGGCGTCCATATGGGATGCCGGCACTTCAGGTGGTGGTTTTACCCGCTATGCCACAGTGCTGGCCCCATTTCCATAGCTTTTGGGAGGAAGACACAAATCCTTTCCTCATCCTCCAGGACCCTGCATGACCTGGCCCTTTTCTGTCTCTCCCAGTTTATCTTCGCACCACTCTTCTTATTGACTATGTTGTCAATGTTCTCTCTTTTCAAGTCCTTGAAGGTGGCATGCTCTCGCCTACCCTGGGGACTTTGTGCATGCTTTTGGCTCTTTGGAATGTTCTCACTCTGACCTCCACCTTTGAAATTCCAGCTCAGCTGTCTCTTTCTTAAAGAGGCCCTCCATAGCATCTCCAGGCTAAGAGAGTTGTTTTCCGATTTATAGGCTAAAAAAGTATATGCGTTATGTATGTGTGTAGAAGGCACCTTTTAAAAAAAGATTTCTTTATTTGTTTGAAAGGCAGAGTTACACACACACACACACACACACACACACACTGAGAGAGAGAGAGAGAGAGAATCTTCTATCTGCTGCTTCACTCTCCAAATGGCTGCAATGGCTGGAGCTGAGCCAATTCAAAGCCAGGAGCCAGGGGTTTCTTCTGCATCTCCCACATGGGTTCAGGGGCCCAAGCACTTGGGCCATCTTTGCTGCTTTCACAGGCATATTAGCAGGAAGCTGGATCAGAAGTGGAGCAGCCGGGACTTGAACCAGCACCCATATGGGATGCTGGTGCCACAGGTGGCTGCTTTACCCTCCATGCCACAGCGCTGGCCCCAGAAGGCACATTCTAATATTATTTGCTTATGACTCTCTGCCTGGGCTATAAATTCTTAGGCTTTGATTCATTCTCTAATTTTTTTTCAAATTCTTTTGATGATTGATAAAATGATGCAAAAGCCCAGTTAGAAACTAAAATCCGAGGCTGGTGCTGCAGCTCGCTTGGCTAATCCTCCACCTGCGGTGCCGGCACCCTGGGTTCTAGTCCCGGTTGGGGCGCTGGATTCTGTCCCGGTTGCTCCTTTTCCAGTCCAGCTCTCTGCTGTGGCCAGGGAGTGCAGTGGAGGATGGCCCAGGTGCTTGGGCCTGCACCCACATGGGAGACCAGGAGAAGCACCTGGCTCCTGGCTTTGGATCGGCACAGCACACCGGCCATAGCGGCCTTTTGAGGGGTGAATGAACGGAAGGAAGACCTTTCTCTCTGTCTCTTTCTCTCTCACTAACTCTGCCTGTAAAAAAAAAAAGGAAACTAAAATCCTCTACATGAAGAGTTCTTGGGATTAAACTCCATAATGACAAGCTTGAAAATTTGGAGGAGGGGCCAGTCCTGTGGCACAGGGGGATAAGCTGCTGGTTGTGATGGCAACCTCTCATACTGGTGTACCAGTCCATGTGTACCAGTCTGAGTTCTGGCTGCTCCCCATCTGATCCGACTCCCTGCTAAAGTGCCTGGGAAAGCAACAGAAAATGGCCCTGGTACTTGGGCCCCTTCCACTCATGTGGGAGATGCCCATGAAGCTCCTGGCTCTTGGCTTCAGCCTGGCCCGCCCTGGCCACTGAAGCCTTTTTGGGAGAGTGAGCCAGCGGATGCAAGATCTCTGTCTCTTCTTCTCTTTCTTAGTTACTCTGCCTTTCAAATAAGGAAATACATCTTTAAAAAGATTTGGAAGAGGAAGGGATATTAGAGCTCCTGTCCACAATCTTTATTTAGGGGTGAGATGATTTGCTTGAAGTCATGCAGCTGGTGGATGTGAAGTGAGAACAAAAGTGTGCTACAGGCACGTTGCAGCAGTTAAGACGTCTCTTGGGACCGCTGCATCCCACAGCTCACTGCCTGGGTCTGAGTCCTGGCTCTGCTGATCCTGATGGCAGTCTCCTGCTGCTGTGCACCTCAGGAGTCAGCAGGCGATGCCTTGGATTCAGTTCTGAGCTTCCGATCCTGGTCTGATTCAACTCTGTGCATACGTCTGGGGAGTAACCCAGCATGTGGAAGATTTCTGCCTGTCTGATTCTCTTTCCGTCTCTGTCTCTCTGCTTTTCAAGTACATAAGTAAAATTATGAAAAAAGGGAAATAAAAATGTGAGTCTAGGATGTTCTCCTTGAAGGGAAGAATCTTGTCTGTGATGTGGGAAGGTGGCTCATTCATTAACTTTTGAGGACCTACTTTGAGGATTTTATTGAGTTCTTTATTATAAAGAATTTCTGAAGTTTAGAACTCTGAGTTTAATTCTCATTTTCAAGATGAAGGTAAATGAGAACGACAGATGATAACATGCTTAAGGCCCACACAACTCACAAGGAAATGTCCACGTTGATACTAAAACCTCATCATGGTGAGGTTTTTACTTGTTTATTGGGTGGGGTGAGAGGTTAAGACCAGATCAGCCTAATGGGCTTTTCCCTGGAGCCTGGTAATCCCCAGAGGCTTCTGAGTAGGAGACTTGTGGGGTGCAGTTCTTCCATGTAAAGTCACTGCATGAAGTGATCTTGCAATCCAGGGAGCTTCCTGGAGCTGCTACCACGTGTCCTGCTTGGTACCAAGTCCATGGACAATTGAGTCATGGACAATTTCTGAGGGAGATAAGATCACAGGAATAGACCAGTTCTATTCCATTTTACTTGCTGGGAATGAGGCTGGTGGTTACTTAAATGAGCCCAGGGAGAGGTGGGCAAGTAGACCCCAAGTTATGTACCTGACTGTGTTGTTCTCCAGTGTTAATCTCTTAGCCTAAATAATTGGCCTGCTTAATAAACCAGCCAGCGTGCACCATTTCATCATCTGACTCCTGTCTGACACTTAGCAATGCTGTGAGATTTCCCCACATTCTCTGTGGCCCCTCCGTACCCCTCAGAAGAATCACACGTGCTATGCCAGTGCTGATGGCTAGTGCAGTCTCCACCATCTGGCTGCTTGTAAAGAATGGATAATCCTGTTAAAGACTTAATAGTAATAGATGATTTGTTTGGCCTCATTATCTAACACCAGCTTTTGCATAGCCTGTGTCAAACGCACAGCTTTTGAGTTTGAATTCTAGCGACGGAGAGCAGTCAGGAACAGAAAGGAACCGAGAGCAGGGTCATGGAAAATGAAATCTGGGAAAAAGTATGCTATTAGTTTCCCCAACACAGAAGTCTTTTTCCCTGTACATAGGGGAAGAGTAAAGTGGTAGAGGAAACACAAAAGGTGGTATGCAGAAGACCCAAGTCATTGAACCTCTCAGTTCTGCCAGCTACCAGTTGAGTGACATAGGGTGACTAATGATCTTTTTAAGTCTTAGTGTTTCTTATCCATACAATGGGGTCAGTAACATCCTTCAGCTTTGTGCGCTGGAAATCAGTCAGCACTGTCGGGTACTGTTCTATCTGGAGCCCAGGCCTCTCTTCCTTGGTGCTTGAGGAAGTGTGAAGAGATGGGGTGGGGTTGTGTGCTACCCTGACTCAGCCTGCAACCTCAGAGAGTTCCTTCCCATGGCCAGGGCTTATTTATGCAAAGTCCTATTGGAGAAAGAAACTCCAGCAGGTGGACCCAGGGCAGGGTGGGCAGACTACTTTTTGTTACCTGCTTTGAGAGCCTCATACACAGGTGGTTGACAACTCATGTTCCTCTGTTTAATGGCACATTGTCATCAATGGCCCATGCCAAGCTCATCTCTCTCTCTCTCTCTCTCTCTCTCTCTCTCTCTCTCTCTCTCTTTCTGCCTCTGCCTTCCAAATAACATGATAAATCTTTTTTAAAAAAAAGTGAGTGTGTGAGAGAGAGAGAGAGAGAGAGAGAGAGAGAGAGAAAGAGAAAGTCTTGGATTCGCTGGTTCACTCCCCAATTGGCCGCAACTGCTGGAGCTGTGCCCATCTGAAGCCAGGAGCCAGGAGCTTCTTCCAGGTCTCCCACACAGGTGCAGGGGCCCAAGGACTTGGGCCATCTTCTACTGCTTTCCCAGGCCATATCAGAGAGCTGGATCGGAAGTGAGGCAGCTGGGACTCAAACCGGTGCCCATATGGGATGCTGGTACTGCAGGCGGCAGTTTTACCCGCTACGCCACAGCACCGGCCCCCAAGCTCATCTCTTACTTTATGTAATCATGCTCACTGGTTCCCTTACAGGCATTCTTCTAATGTGTTCAATAGTGTATTTAAAATAGTGCCTCTTGGGGCAGGTGTTATGGCTCAGTGGGTTAAACCACTGCTTGGATGCCCACATCCCATATCAAAGTGCCTGGGTTTGAGCTCTGCCTCTGCTTCCCATCCAGCCTCCTTCTAGTGCACACCTTGGGAGACAGCAGGTGATAGCTCAAGTACTTGGGTCCTTACCACTCACTTGGGGACCCAGATGGAGTCCTGGGCTCCTGACTTTGGCTCCTGACTTTTGCTCAACTCAAACTTTTGTGGGGGTTTGAGAAGTGTACCAACGGATGAAAGATCTGTCTGTCTCTATGTGTTGCTCTGCCTTTCAAACACATAAACCTGAAAAATGAACCTCTTTCATGGTAGTGTTTGTTTTAAGCCTTGGGAGATATTAGTAGAGAAATCAGGCAAAAATTCCTGCCTTCATGAGCATACGTTCTATTTATGGTTTCCCCTTTTCACTCACATTGCATCTGTACATTTAATTGGTTGATTCTTTTTTCTTTTTTCCTTTTTTTTAAAAAGATTTTATTTAAGCCAGCGCCGTGGCTCACTAGGCTAATCCTCTGCCTTGCGGCGCCGGCACACCGGGTTCTAGTCCTGGTTGGGGCGCCGGATTCTCTCCCGGTTGCCCCTCTCCCAGGCCAGCTCTCTGCTGTGGCCAGGGAGTGCAGTGGAGGATGGCCCAAGTGCTTGGGCCCTGCACCCGCATGGGAGACCAGCATAAGTACATGGCTCCTGCCATCGGATCAGCGCGGTGCGTTGGCCGCAGTGCGCCAGCCACGGCGGCCATTGGAGGGTGAACCAACGGCAAAGGAAGACCTTTCTCTCTGTCTCTCTCTCTCTCTCACTGTCCACTCTGCCTGTCAAAAAAAAAAAGATTTTATTTATTTATTTGAGAGGTAGAGTTACACAGAGAGAGGTAGAGACAAAGAGAGAGAGGTCTTCCTTTTGTTGGTTCACTCCCAGATGGCTGCAATGGCCAGAGCTGCGTCGATCCGAAGCCAGCAGCCAGGTGCTTCTTCCAGGTCTCCCATGTGGGTGCAGGGGCCCAAGGACTTGGGCCATCTTCTACTGCTTTCCCAGGCCATTAGCAGAGAGCTGGATTGGAAGAGGGGCAGCCAGGACTAGCACTGGAGCCCATATGGGATGCCAGTGCTGCAGGCAGAGGATTAACCTACTGTGCCCCTAATTGGTTGGTTCTAATCATCCCATACCAAGACATAAATTTCATCTAGTCACTGACATAGAGTACTGCGATGGCCATGCTCATGGGTGTTCCATTGTGAGCTTGTGTGAGCACTGCTGTGGAGATGCATCCAGGACCAAGTGGAAGTGCTGGGTTGTAGGCGTCCCCTGCGTCTGACTTAAGTAGTGCCCATTGTTCTCCAGGCTGGCCACACCTGTTAGATACCCATCAGCAGTGCATGGCAGTTCCTGTAGCCCAGTGGCCCTGCTAATATGTGATGTTATCCGGTTTTTGCCTACCTGCCAATCTAACAGATGTAAAGTGCCATCTACTGTTTCAGTGTGCTTTTCTCTGATAACTGATGGAATCAGTACTTTATACGCTTGTTAGCTTTCTTGGGTTTCTTTTTCTATAAACTGGCTGTTGATATTCTTAGCTAATTTTTCTGCTGGAGTTCTGTATTTTCCTTTTTGAATCATAAGATTTCCTTGCATATCCTGGATATTATCCATAGTTGCTTTTATTTGCTTTTCTAAAAAAAGAGTTATTCATTTATTTCAGAGAGTGAGTGAGCACATGAGTGAGCATGCACTTCCACCCACTGATTCATTTTCCAAATACCTGAAATGCCTGGGGGGTCTGAGGCTCAAGGTGGGAACTCAATGATCTGTTGCTTCTTAGGATTTGCTTTAGTAGGAAGCTGGAACTGGGAGCCATAGCTAGGACTTGAACCCAGGTGCTCTGAGATGGGATGCAGTGTCTGGAGCAGTTGCTTAATTACTGCACCAAATGTCTCCTTTGGAAGGTTGGTTAGAGGTAGCCCTGGGGGCTGGCACTGTGGCGTAATGGGTAAAGCCACCGCCTTCAGTGCCGGCATCCCATACAGGCGCCGGTTTGAGTCCTGGCTGGTTCACTTCTGATCCAGCTCTCTGCTATAGCTTGGGAAAGCAGTAGAAGATGGCCCAAGTGCTTGAGCCCCTGCACCTGCGTGGGAGACCTGGAAGAAGCTCCTGGCTCCTGGCTTCAGATGGGCACAGCTCCAGCAGTTGCGGCCAACTGGGGAGTGAACCAGCGAATGCAAGACTTTCTCTTTCTCTCTCTCTCTCTCTCTCTCTCTCTCTCTCTCTCTGCCTCTCCTTCTCTCTCTGTAACTCTGACTTTCAAGTAAATCAATAAATCTTAAAAAACAGAGATAGCCCTGGAGGTTATCTAGTACAGCATCTCATTTTACAGTTGGGAAAATTGTGACCCAAGATCTCAAGTAGTGTCTTCAGATCACACATTGAGAAAAAGCTGAGTAGATTCAGTGCTTTTCCACCATATCATATGACGTGGGAGACCTTTTACTGAGTCAGGAATGATAGTAAGTGCTGTGCAGGAGCTGTTGGACTTGCCTATTCCTCACCATCTGCATTTCTCTGTAGGCAGAAGGGCCTCTTGACCTGATCTGTTGGCCAAGAGAAGCGCTGGACCCAGGAGACTGTAGCAATCCATGAAGCCCTCGTTCTAATGACCATTTCCTACTCCCCATTCACTCCATCACTACCTTCTTTGTGGACTTCATCCTCTTGCCTGGCCAGTTTCTCTCAAATTTTAGTATGGGTAAGATTCACTGAGAGAATTTATTAAAATGCAGATTATTGTCTTGCCTGCTCCCCAGGGTCTGAGGACTGAGAGTCCCTTAGGTCATTGATGCAGGTGGCCCAGGGGCCGATTTGGAGAAACAGTGCATCAGACAGTTTCATTAGCTGTCTGATTGATCTGCTGTCTCCACCCTCCAGCCACTTCAATTTTCATCCTGCCAAACAGAATTTCAGCTGTGCCGCCAACACATCTCTCTTTGTCATACTCCGTACTTTCACCCCCACCATCCATCTAAATGTCTCTCCCTGTGTGAAATTCCATGTTTTTTTTCAAGACTTAGGTCAAGCATGGTCTCCCCAGCAAGTCCTTCCTGGTTTTTCAGTGTAGGTGAAGAACTACAGCAGGTATGTGAGCATCCCACTCATTACCATTTTGTCCTGAGTAATTATGTTGGGTGATCTCAGGAGAAGATGGTTGAAGCAACTTCTTGGAGAAGGGTAGCAACATCCTAGACCAGGTGGCTTTTTCTTTTTTTTAAAAAGTACTCATTTTAGGGGCTGGTGCTGTGTTGTAGCAGACTAAGCCTCCACCTGCAGTGCGAGCATCCCATATGGGTGCTGGTTCTAGTCCCAGCTGCTCCTCTTCCAATCCAGCTCTCTGCTATGGTCTGGGAAAGCAGTAGAAGATGGCCCAAGTCCTTGGGCCCCTGCATCCATGTGAGAGACCTGAAAGAAGCTCCTGGCTCCTGGCTTCAGATTGGCCCAGCTCTGACCATTGTGGCACTGGGGGAGTGAACCAGTGGATGAAAGACCTCTCTCTCTGTCTCGCCCTCTGTAACTTTACCCCTCAAATAAATAAGCAAGATCTTTTAAAAAGTACTCATTTTAATCAAATGTACACGTATGTTTTGTTTAGAGTAATTGTTGTACAACACTTGTTACTGAGAGCAGTCTTCCAACTGTTTGTCCCCATCATTTCAACATCATTTTCAGAGGCAAACACTTGAGACTCATTTGACTGATTCTCTTGGTATCTACAAAATATGCTATTTGATTTTCAGTTTTTGGTGCTATGTTTTTCTGTTGAGTTTAACCTGCTGTTCTGCCTATGCCTTCCATGCCTGATGTTTCATTGCATCTGATATGCTTTGGTGATTTTCCCTGCCCTGGTAATGGTGCAACCAGCCACCTGACTGTCCAGATCAGAAATACGAGCACCCCCAACCTCCCCTGTAACTCTTTTTCCTTTCTCCTAATCTTCCCTCCATTCATTCTTATTTTTTAAATTTTTATTTAGTTGACAGGTAGAGTTATAGACAGTGAGAGAGAGAGAGACAGAGAGAAAGGTCTTCCTTCCTTTGGTTCACTCCCCAAATGGCCACCATGGCCGGAGTTGCACTGATCCGAAGCCAGGAGCCAGGTGCTTCCTCCTGGTCTCCCATGCGGGTGCAGGGCCCAAGCACTTGGGCCATCCTCCACTGCCCTTCCTGGACACAGTAGAGAGCTGGATTGGAAGAGGAGCAGCTAGGACTAGAACCCGGTGCCCATATGGGATGCCAGCACTGCAGGCGGAGGATTAACCAAGTGAGCCATGGCGCCAGCTCCCCCCACCCCCCATTCATTCTTCCCAGCTCTAGTCGCTCATGGAATTCTACATCTGACAGCCTTTTAAATTTATCCAGTTCTCTTTGTTTCCATGACCTTGGTCTGTCATGCCCATCTCCTGCTTGTAATATTACAGCGTTGCTAATCTGCTTTCTCATCATGTTTCCCTCTGATCTCTTCTGCACCTTACAACCAGAGCCAGTTTGTATACACAAATTAATTAAATCATGTCATTTTCATGCTAAAACCCTTGAGTGTGTTTTGGGACCCACAAGAGAAAGTTAGAGACAATGCCAAGGCATTTTGTCCTCCTGGAGTTCGCACACACATTTCCTTGCAGTAAGATGGGGGGCATGAGATGTGTGAGTGGAACTGACATGTGTCTTTTCCAAGCCCAAGCAGTTAATAGCTATGTGCCTATTACATTGCCTTTCTCTTCTGGAGTGGCCTCCGAGGCCCATGTTCCAGGTGCTCTAGCTACGGGATGGAGGAGGGCTGCCTTTCCCACTTTTAACTTTACGTGAGTTGCCAATGAAACTTGCAGGTCCATGTGTTATTGCAGTGTAGCCTACCACAACTCCGACTAACACAAGGAATGGAAATAAAGCCCTTCAGAGTTTGGCCTTGCTTCTTGAATATTATTTCCCTTATCTGTCTTCCCTTGGAGTCTACATTGCATACAAGGTGGCACGCCAGGCTCCTTACTCCCAAGCCTTTGTACATGCAATTCCTGTTGATTACAATGTCTTTTTGTCACCCACCTCTTCGTGGGCCACTTTGCCTGGCTAATTCCAACTCAACCTTCAAGCTTCTACTTCGATGTGGCCTCTCTGGGAAGCCCTCTAGTACTGCATAATACCTCCTGGGTGAGGTGCCCCTCCTCCGAGTCTCCGCCTATCTTCCACACACCATTCTGTGCTGAAATTGCCTGTTTACCTGTGACTCCATTAAACTGAACGGGAAGATCCCTGAGCTTTGTGCTATGCCTGCTTCCCAGTGCTGATCACAGTAAGTGCTTGGTCCATTTCTGTGGA
The DNA here is from genome assembly GCF_964237555.1 of Oryctolagus cuniculus. NCBI lineage: Eukaryota > Metazoa > Chordata > Mammalia > Lagomorpha > Leporidae > Oryctolagus > Oryctolagus cuniculus. The sequence continues at coordinate 33,052,119 of NC_091438.1, forward strand.
ATGAGTTATTGTGGGAAGATTCACTCACTGTCTTGGTGGAGAGGCTATTGTGAAAAGCTGTCATCCATGTTTATTTTGTCCAGATTTCCTTGGTAGTTAAACTTCCCGAGAGGTAGGATTCCTTGATACTTTCTAGGAATTAGTCTGTAGTCTCAATAATTTCTGATCTTGCTAGCGGTGTAATTCTTAGCAAGTTACTTCACCTCTTTAGCTTTGATTTCATGGTCTACTGGGAATAATAATAATCCTACATCATAGAGTTATTATGACAATTCAGTGAGCCAGTGCATGTAGATAGCAATCAGTGCGTGCACACACAGAGGGAAGCTTTGAGAAGTTCACGGAAAATTCACATTGTCTTTTAATTTCATTTTTCGTGAACTTTTGTGATAACCTTGTATATGTGCTTGAAGCAATGCCTGGCATATGGAAGTGCGTGGCAGGTATTAGATAAATTATTATGTGTTATTATTTTTAAAAGAAATACTAAATACAAATATAGTGCCCTGGTTGGGTCCTGGAAAGGGGAAAGTTCATTGAAAAAGACCTGTGAAATCCAAATGGAGTCAAGACTTATTGCAATGTAAGGGTCTTAGCGTTGATAAACGTACCATTGTAGTGTGAGATAACCTTAGGGGAAATTGGATGAGGTGTATAGGGGAACACTCTGCGCCATTTTTGTAGCTTTTCTGGAAGTCTAAAATTATTCCCTGATAAAGTTTATTATTCTTTTTATAATTGCTATTCATTTCATTTTCACAATGTATCTATATGATATAAGCACTCTAATGATTGTCATTTACATGTGAAGAAACTGTGGTACACAGATGTGAAATAGGTTGGCCAGAGTCCCCCCTCATTGCAGGATAACAAGGTAGAAATTGGAGGGTTGGGACTTAAACAATGCAATGATAAACATGTATTGATCCCAATCTTGTATCAGAAATCCCAAGTGCTGTGTGACTAGAAATGGGAGTAGGTTGTCTCTGACCTCAAGATCATTACAAGCAGGAAGCCCAAGCCTACACAGGGGCTGAGTGCATTGAACCTGGTTCCTGATTCAAGAATTCACTTTTAACCATTGCACCAAACAAATGGGGAAGGGGGAGGGAGTGGCGACTGGAGTCATATGCAAGTCACAGTGTAATTCAAGGTAAAGATGACTCTGGCTGGGAGACTAGGGACAGCTAGCTTCCTGGTGGGGGTTTGAGCTGAGCCCTGAACTAGAACATCATTTGATCTGGCTAGAGAGAAAAGGACAACTTGTGATGGGTCTTTAAGCCTAGATTGAGCCTTCTCTTTCTTCTACTCTCTTTCCCTTCCTCTGACCAGCTCTGAGAGATGGACCATGCCCGTGCAACCATTGTCACTCTAACACTTCAGGAAAGATAGCAGCTCCTGGTGCATGGAGCATGGTGTTTGGTGTCAGGCAGAACCTGGGTTCAGCCATTTGCTTTGCTTTACATCCACTGTGGGATTTGAACGGGTTATGTTGCCTCTCTGAGCCTCATAAGCAGGAGGGTAGTGGGACTACCTGGCTTGGTTGTTATGAGCACTAAGTACATGAGAAAACATTTGGAAAGCTGATACAATGATGAGCACTTGGTGATGACTCAGTAAGTGCTGGCCGCCTCCATGTGCTTCATTGCTTTGTCTTGTCCAAGGCTTATTTGTTGAACTTTGGTTATGTTGCTATAAGTTTCCTGGAGATGCAGCCTCATGGACAGGAGAGAAAGTAGGCTTTGGGAGTCTGTGCTACTAACCATGGGGGGCCAAAATCAATCATTAAATGTGTCCAGGCCTTAACTTCTCACTATTAAACAGTATCAACATTGTAGGGTAATTGTCATCATTATGAGATGGATAGTAGAGATGGCCCATTGACATATGTCAGTCTTGACTTTCCCCAAATGGATAATTTTTTTTTTTTTGAGGAAGATTTGAAATACTGTGGTTCTCGTATCTTACCCTGCACCACTTAGCTTGGGTCTGTAGTAGGCGATGGTTAAACGCTGAGTTGAGTTGCTTTGGGTGTGGGCTTCCTCAGCACTTAGATCTTTCCAACAACGTTTCTAGGCTTTGTGCCGCCCCAACCTGCTGAGCTTGAAGAAGCTGGTGGAGGGACCAAGCTGTGAAATGGCCAACATTTATTTATTTTACTAGTAGGCTTCAGTCTCTAAGATAGTTACATAGTGTTGAGCTGGGGGCAAGAGAGAAAGCTGGGCAGAGGGGAGGCTGTGGGAACATCAGACGGTGGTCTCTGGTAGCTAAATCAGCTGAGGGAACCCACTATGCACTGAGTTAGCCCTGGCTTGAAAAATCCTCCTGGTGACTTCCACCCTGTGGCTGGCCTCGTCCTCGATCTCCTCCTCGCTTGACTTGCGGCGGGCATTCTGGTATAGCACAGCACACACACCTGTGAGCCACGCGGCCACGGTGCCCGCTGAGAAGATGCAAAAGCCGATGAGCAGCATGAAGATGTAGTCTTTGCGATCCAGGTGTGTGATGCACATGTAGCGGAGTGGGTTCCCTACCTGGGTGATGGGCCATCCCAACAGCTCCGTGGGCTCCATGCACGTGGCATTTTGACCATCTATAAATAAAAACACAGCAGGCATGGGGCTGAAACAGTGGCTCTTTCAGGGTCCTGAGGCCAAAGGGAGCCTGCAGGCGCTGCCTGGGACCCTCCCTGCTCAACGTGTGGTGGGTGGGCCAGCAGCAGTGGTTGCATCAGCTGGACCTTGTTAGAGATGCTGAATCTCAGGCCCTACCCTGGACCCCCTGAACTGGAATCTGCATGTTAGCAAGCTTCCTGGGAGATGTGGTGGCACACTGCCCTGTGAGGACTTTGCCTGTACTGCATCCCTTGCCCTCCAGATTGACTGTGCTGCGTTTGGTAGGTGAGAATGGGCTTGTTTCTTAAGGGTCCCCAAGGATGGAGAGACCACAACAAGGGCCAGGAGGTAGGAAACTTGAGCCAGATTTCCCTGGAGTGTAGACACTTCCCAGATCTCCACGAGTGTTCACCATCTACCTCCCCTCTTTCTCCCTTTTGCCCCCACCTCTCCCCTTCACTTTGTCCTTTTCTCTTCAACTGTGCCTGAGTCCAGCTAGGGCCCACTAGTGCTACTTAAGAGCATCATAAAACATCTGACTTGACTCTAGGGAGGGATGAGAGTCCCTGGAGATGCCGACTGAGTGTTCTCCCACCGGGAGAAGTCAGGTGGAACTCAGGGGGACAAGATCATAGCAGGGGAAGCAGCTCCACTTCTCAGCAGTGGGGTTGACATTCATGGGTTGCTCACACAGTGTATGTGAGTCTTCAGCCATTTTTAGTAGCTGGCTCAGTTCCCTGGCTAATTCTCTGAGCACCTCCCCACCACCAGTCCCAGGGACTTCGGTCCACAGCAGAAGAAAAAGTGTGCTCTGAAGCTAGATAGACCTGGGTTCCAATCTAGACTCTGTCACTTGCTAATTTTGCAAACTTTGGCAGGATACCTAGTCATCTCTCTGAGTCCCATTTCCATATCTTACAAAATGCAAAGAATGATATCTGTGCTCAGGATGGAGTAGGGGATCAATGGACACAGGTTGAGAAGGTATGCTACTAGGTCTGGTGCACAGAATCTCTGGAGCTTTATCCTTAGCCCTGTGTTTTACTAACTCCTCTGATATGCCATCCTGGTGCCTCTGGGGGGTACCCAGGCAAATATACTTGGCATGCTTTAGATAAGTGAGCTCAGACTCAGGGCTGAGATGTGGGCTTGTTATAACCATGATTAAGATTCTGGCTGGCTCCACGGCTCAATAGGCTAATCCTCCACCTAGCGGCGCCGGCACACCGGGTTCTAGTCCCAGTCGGGGCACCGGATTCTCTCCCGGTTTCCCCTCTTCCAGGCCAGCTCTCTGCTGTGGCCAGGGAGTGCAGTGGAGGATGGCCCAAGTGCTTGGGCCCTGCACCCCATGGCAGACCAGGAGAAGCACCTGGCTCCTGCCATCAGATCAGCATGGTGCGCCGGCCACAGCGCGCCGGCCGTGGCGGCCACTGGAGGGTGAACCAACGGCAAAAGGAAGACCTTTCTCTCTGTCTCTCTCTCTCACTGTCCATTCTGCCTGTTAAAAAAATGATTCTAATAGCAGCTATATTTACTAAACTCTTACTACACGCTGAGTGACAAAAGTTATCCCATTTAAATATATATTTTTTAATTTATTTATTTTAAGAGGCACACACACACACGGGGGTGGGAGAGAGAGAGAGAGCGATGTCTCATGTCCACTGCTTAACTCCCCAAATGTGTGCAATAGCCATGACTGGAACAGGGCTGAAGCCAGGAACTGGGAACAGAAACTCAGTCTACCATGTAGGTGTTAGGGACCCAAATACTTGAGCCATCACTTGTTGCCTCTCAGTGTTTGCATTAGCAGGAAGCTGGGATTGGGAACCAGAGCCAGGACTTGAACCTATGCACTTGGATGTGGGATGCAGGTATAACAACATTTAAATGCTAGGACAAACACCTGGCCTTCATTTAATTCTTTTATTTTTTGAAGCATCATTTAATTGCATTTTATGAACTTTTTTGGAGTTACTTATATATTTTTTAAAAATTTATTTATTTGGAAGTCAGAGTCACAGAGGGACAGAAGGAGAAGTCTTCTGTTTACTGGCTTACTCTCCAAATGACTGCAACAGCCAGGGCTGAGCCAGATTGAAGCCAGGAGCCATGAGCTTCATCTGGGTCTCCCATGTAGGTGACAGGGGACCAAATACTTGGGCTGGCTTTCTGCTGCTTTTCCCAGGCCATTAGCAGGGAGCTGAATCAGAAGTGGAGCAGCTGGGGACTTGAACCACTACCCATATGGGATGCTGGCAGTGGCTTTACCCACATTCTACAACATTGACACCCTTAAATGTTTTTTTTTTTTTTAATATTTACTTATTTGAAAGGGAGAGTGACAGAGAAAGTGGGGGAGAGATTGAGAGATAGAAAGAGAGAGGGAGAGAGAGAGAGGAAGAGAGAGAAAGAAAGTGAAAGAATCCTCCATGCTTTGGTTCATTTTACAAATGCCAGGGAGGGCTGAGCTAGATCGAAGCCAGGAGCCAGGAGCTTCATCTGGATCTCCCATATGGGTGGCAGTAACCCAACTTGGGGCATCACCTGCTACTTCACAGGTGCATTAGCAGGGAGCTGGATGGGAGGTGGAGATGGGACTCCATCCAGACACTCTTATGTGGAGTGTATGCTCCCGTCATCCTCCCCACCCCCACCAAGCTGAAAATTAACCTGCTGAACAACACTCACTCCATCATTTACTTTTTAAAACAATTGTGGTGGCCATAATATTATCCTTGTTTTTACAAATAAGTAAACTGATTCTCAGGAGGTTTTGTGGTTGAAGGTTCTGCAGGATTTAGGCAGGAAATAAGAGACAGAGAAAACCAGGACTGAGTTGTCTAAATTTGTTTTGCAGAAGTGGGAGATGCAACAGACGCTACTGTGGACAGAAGCTCCCTGTAAACTTCAGGGCTGTACCTGTCTATGTGAAAGCATCAATATCCATGGTGACTAAGGAAGTCACGGAAATCAGGTTCAGTTATGGAAGTCCTAATGGGAACCAGAAGCAGAAGAATTAGAGAGAAGAGTACAGGAGTGAGCTGAAAAGGAGGCAGTTGAGTGTAGGTGGCTGGAAAGAGCAGAGTCCATTTCACCTGGACACCATGAGCTGCACCTGCATCTCATCCATGCACCTGCAGGGAAGCTACTCAGCTACACTGAACAAAATGACCTGAAGTTTGCAGTGCTGTTGAGGACTTGTTCTTGCAGGAGGTAGACATGGAAGGAACAGCCAGTGCAGAGACCATGTCACACTCACTTTGTGCAGCAACTACAGAGGAGAGGACAGGAAGAGGCCCTTCTCTGGACTCAGTCCCCCTGCCCTGTGCGAGAGCTCTCAAGTAGAGGAAGCGGTTGAGCATGGGATAGGACAGGAGCACAGTTATGCCCGTAGACCTCCTGCCAATCTGCCTGGCTTGAGGACCTCTGGGTCAGGGAAGGCTCCTGGGAACTGTCCAGGAATTCTATTAGGAGAGGGCTTGGGTCACCTGGCTAAACTGCTAGATATGCAGGAACACACAAAGAAAGACATACCTGTGAGAGGCAAGAGGCAAACGTGGGATTCAAGGGCCAGGGCTGGGTCTAGGGTGCGTTTTTTTTTTTTTTTTTTAATCTCATTCTACATTTAAAAAGATTGGGCTTTTAAATTGGGGCTGGGGAGGCAGAGATGAGACTAAACACTGAAAACACGTTTTCCCATTTTGGAGCATTAGCTTTGAAAGGAGCAATTAGGCAGTGATTTTAATGCATTGTGAGGCTGCTGTTAAGTGAGGGATGTGGGTGGCTCTGTTGGGAGGGAGACCTGGGTTTATTCTGCTGCTGCCACCATCTGTCTCCCTTTCCCTACTGTCACTGCCAAAATTGGGGGTCTCCTCTCTCTGTCTCCCTGTCTCCATCATTTCCATGTTTCTCACTGCTGGCTCATGTCTCACACTCCTGCCACATTACCTCCTTCAGGTATAGATCTTCCCGATACACTTTAGCTTAAACTTCTGTGTGGGCTTCAGAATAATATCCAGACCACCTGGCCTGGCCTGCAGAGACCCCGAGGCTCTGCCCCCTTCTCCCTTTCCCATTTTATTCTCAGCACCCCCAGCAGCCCACCTTTGCTTCAGACAAACCAAACAACATATTTTCTGGGCTTGAGCCCTACCCTTGCCCTCATCTCTAGCTAACTTTGTTATGTGGCTTTTTTCTTTTTTTTTTTCTTTGCACCAAATACCCATTTCTCCAGTTTTTGCAGGATCAAGTTCTTCCCATCCTTCAAGATCTAGCCCACTCCAAAGAGACCTTCCCAACCACCTCATCTGCTAGCTTAGAGGACATGTTGATTGTTACCACACCTGAACTCATCCACAGCATTTCTTGTATCATTCTTAATGTGTCTGGAAAGGCAGCAAATAATGGCCCAAGTACTTTAGCTCCTGTCACCCATGTGGGAGATGGGAAGGGAGTTCTTGGCTCCTGGCTTCAGTCTGGCCCAGACCTGGCTGTTGCAGCCTTCAGGAGAGTAAACCAGCAGACAGAAGACCCTTCTCTCTCTGTTGCTTTGCCTTTCAAATAAATGAATAAATCATAAGAAAATGGAAAATAGAATCAAAAGATGTTTATTTTGGGGACAATAATTTTGAAATCCATGCATAGTTTTTTTTTTACATAGTATGCATTTTTCATGAACTTTTTGAGGACACATCATCTGCAGATTTCAGAATGGTTTTTTGTATCAAAATAAACTTACCTTTTACTTCTGTGTTCCCTGAACCTTTTTTTCAAGTGCCCTCCCAGAAGGAACTGCTTTTTTTCTTGGTCTGCACAATGGATCACAGTTCTTCCCAGGTGTCTGCTGCGGGTTCCTAGGGCCTTGATGCCCTGGAGGAGCCCGGTCTTGTGTGCAGGCTGCCCTGAGTCTCCAGAGAGCCCGTGCTCAGGAACCATCTGGGCTGACTGGGGGTGGGGAGGTTCCAGGCAATGCAGAGTGAGAGGATGGACTCAGAAGACCCCTCCCAAACTCAGGCCAATGTTTGAATTAATATTAATGGTTGCAGGATTAGGGGTGGAGACTTAATTCAATTATGGTGTCTGACAGGTGGGTCTGGAGGAAGGTGCTTAGGTCACTGGGGGTGTGAACTTGGAGGGTATGGTTCTCACAAGGAGTTGATTATCTGTGCTCAAGTTTGGCCTAGCTGTTCTGTCTCTCCTTCCTGACTGGCCATGTGATAGTCCTCCACATTTGCCATGACCAGCTTCCACCTGATACCAGACTATGGAGCTGCCTAATCCTGAACTGTACCCTCCAAATGTAAGCTGAAATAAACCTCCTTTGTTTCCTCCAGGAAAGAGTAAATGAAGTAATAAAAGAATACTAATACAGATGACTAACACATGCTAGAACTCAGGGAATGTTTGTGGAATGAATTAAATCTTAATTTTTTTTACCACCCTATGGGGTTGCTGTCATACTGACATGATGCTCTGCTGGAAAAAAGGAACCCGGCAGGTTCCATGTGAGAGCACGCCACAGCAGGTGATACTGATTGCCGCCTGCCCTGTTGGAGTCTGAGAAGGGTTCAGTGACCTGGGGTGGGGGGGTGGTTCCTGAGGAGGCAGGAATAGGTGGTCTCTGAATCAAATGGAGAGGAAAGCCTTGAACTAGAAGGAGCACCTCCTTTGTCCTCCATGACTTTAAAGAAGGAAACAACGGGAAGAGCGTGGGAATGGAGGTGCTGTAGGTATGACATCAATGGTGATTATGATTACCCCCCAGTTAGGGCTCGAGAGCCCCTTGCGAGGAGAGGCCCTTTCTGTTCACTTGGCATCCTTGTGTCTGGCACACAGGATTTGCTAAGTAATTGTCTGTTGAACGCATACCTGGGAGAATGGGTAGATTATTGGTCTCCAAAAGCACATCTTGATCTCTTGTGTCTTTGATCTGTTGTTTAGGACAAGTTCCCTGGTGGGATTTGGAGAGATCACTATTATAATCTGCTGTCCTGTGGGTGGCCCAGGGGAGATGATTCCCTAGAAGAGAACCCAGACTGGGAGGTGTAGCAGCCTGGCAGCTGTGATGCCAGCTGGCCGGCCGGGTGCCCTTCTCAGAGCCTCATTCATGGTCCTGCAAACATTTCTAGTCCTAGTACTGACTTCTGCCTTAGCCTACCTCATCATTCAGCTCTCTTCTCGTGATCCCAGAAGTCAGAGTTCTGTCTGACCAAATCCAGCCTTCTACCTGTTTTTGTAAATAAAGTTTTATTGGAATGCTGTCATTCTTGCCCTTTTACTATTTTCTAAACTGTTTTTGTATCAATGACAAAGTTGAATGCTTGCAGTGGAGGTCCACAAAGCCTATAATATTTATTATTGACCTTTTATAGAAGTTATGTGCTGACTAATGGTCCAAACTGTCCACATCATCTTGAAACTCTAAATATTTTTGGTGATTTGAGCTGTGCAAAGTACAGTCTTGTCTAATACTCACCATTTTCTCCCTTTGGATTGAGTCCATAGTTCAGTAAGGGTTAAATGTGATTCATAGACTCAGGGAACACTGTGAAGGGGCTCTGGAGTTTAGCAATTTCCATCTGATTATTTCTGTGCATTGCAGCCATTTAGGTTATAGGATTGGGCTTTGCTGTAACTGGGTGCATGTGGGTATGATTTACAAGCAGAGAGTCACCTTTTCCCCGTAACACCTTCTCAGGTACTTGCCAGGAGATGAATTCTTCTGTCTCACCAATAAACTAAGACTAAGTGTAACGTTTTCTGGGAAAGTTGTGGATGACTTAGTCCTTTCCCAGGGGTAAGCCTCTGCTGCCATCTTTCTTAGTTAGGCTGTGATGGGGTCAGGAGATGTTACCAGAGTATTCTTGGAAGTAAAGGTAAACTCTAGCTTCTTCTCTATTTGTCCCACAACTAGACCTGCTTAATAACCATCCAACTGCTCAGAGAAATCCAGATAGTATACAGTTGTTCTCAAGGTTAACTAGAAACTTAGAAAATCTCAGCAGCTGAAGGGCGCCACCATTTATCTGATGACCAGGTAGAAACACTCAAGTCTTGTCTGCTTCCTCTCTTATGTGCCATGTTCAAATCATAAGAAAATTCTGTTAGTCCTACCTTCAAAATATGTCCTGACTTTTTGTCTTGAATCATCATCTGAACCACTAGCCATATCCCAACCACTATCCGCCCTTTCCTGAGCTGTGCTGGACTCCTAACTCATGTCCTTCCTTTCCTCTACACGCTCTTCTCCATTTAGTTGTGGGGAGAAGCTGTACATCATAGATGATGCTATTTCCCTGCTCCAAACACTTCCTTCCCATCACTTTTAGAATAACACTAAAAGCCTCTTCACGACCTGTTTTTCTGTTATGATCTGGTCTCTGATATTTTTTTTTTTTTGACAGGCAGAGTGGACAGTGAGAGAGAGAGACAGAGAGAAAGGTCTTCCTTTTGCCGTTGGTTCACCCTCCAATGGCCGCCGCGGCTGGCGCACTGCAGCCGGCGCACCGCGCTGATCCGATGGCAGGAGCCAGGAGCCAGGTGCTTTTCCTGGTCTCCCATGGGGTGCAGGGCCCAAGCACCTGGGCCATCCTCCACTGCACTCCCGGGCCACAGCAGAGGGCTGGCCTGGAAGAGGGGCAACCGGGACAGAATCCAGCGCCCCGACCGGGACTAGAACCTGGTGTGCCGGCGCCGCTAGGCGGAGGATTAGCCTATTGAGCCGCGGCGCTGGCCCTGGTCTCTGATATTTTCTTTCTCAATTCTTTCCCTTTTTCCTGTCCTCCATGCAAGCCATATTCATAGTCTAATCAGTCAACATCTTTCCACCCCATGGCTTTTATACGTGCTCTTCCCTCTGTCTATAAAGACCTTCTCTCTATCATGCCACGCTTCTATGACTTGCCCCTTACTTTATTCAGTTTGATGCTCAAATTTTGGGCACATGCCTCCCCTTTATTTTCCTCTATAGCACTTATCATTATGTTATTTATTATCTTCCTCTGCCATTAGAATGTACATTCCATGATAGCATGTCTGTTTCTAGTCACAGTGATATGCCCGGCGTCTGCTCCAGTCCATGGCACCTAGTAGGTGCTCAGTTATACCAGTCAATGAATGCCTGAAGGTGCCAGGTTGGGCTTCTCAACTCTCTGTGAATGTGAAACAGGGTTAATAATGCCAAATGTTGTGACCAAACATCTTTTTTAAAATAAAATAATTTATTTATTTTAAAGTTTTAGTTTTTAACAGATTCAGTGTGATTTGTAGATACAGTTCTAAGAACATAATGTTATTTCTTTTCTCCTTCCCTTCTACCTTCCCCCATGGCCAAAGCATCTTGACTATTGGAAGAAAACACATTGACAATGACAGGGGTTATCTAACATGACTTTAATCCTAGTCCTAAGTATTTTTTCACTGGATGTGTCAGATCTATTAGCTATTCCTTCATTTGGTGCTATGGGTTGAGAAGGGTTTGTCCTTTCTGAAATTCATGTTGAAATTTAATTCCCATTATGAGATAGTAAAAGGAAGGACCAAGTGGAACTCTCAAGAGGTGATTTAGGGCTCTGCCCTCATGAATGGATTAACCCATTTATTCTATCAATACATTTATGGATCAGTGGGTCAATGGATTATCCTGAAAGTGGATCTACTATAAAAATCACATGTGATGCCCTGTGCTATCTTGGGGCTCTGCCAGCAAGGAGGCCATTAATAGTTGTGGTCCCTGGACTTTAGACCAAAACGGAAAGCCAAAACAGAACTTTTTTCTTTATGACTCATCAAGTCTGCAATATTGTGTTACTAGCAACAGAAAGCGGACTGAGACATCTGAGTGAGAGGAAGGCTAAGGTATCACCATGTGATCAAGTTATCCTTGCATACGGACCACGCATCAGGTTAGATGGTTTTTACATTATGTTGTCATGTTGAGTTTTAATGCCCCTGCTCCAAGAGCTTGGCTGCTCTTGAGGTGGATCAGAAAGGCATCATGTGCTTAGCCTGTTTCTGTAAACCACACTGCTCTACACCTTCTCTGCATCCCATGTAGCATTCAGAATTGTTACCAGGCAACCAGGTTCCAACCAGGCTCTTCACTTTCTTGAAGAATTGTAACAACAATGTAGCTAGCCTTAGTCAAACATGTACCAGTGTAATTCTAAAGTTTTCATGTGGGTTATTTCATTTAGCTATCACTACTCCAGGAAACGAGCTCTGTTTTATCTTCATCTTACAGATGAGGAACCTGGGTTTCATGGAGACTGGGAAACTCCATAGTCAAGTAGTTGGAAGTGATAGAGGCAGGATTAAAAACCAGTTTGGATCTGTGGGCCATCTTAGTTCTGCCTGATCAACTAGAATGTGAGCATCTGAAGAACAAAAGAATCTTTTATAGTAACCCAACTGGGTTGGTCTTACAGAAAGCATGTGAAACTCATGTGCCTTATAAGCATACTCTTTGTCTTTTCTCTTATTAAAAGTAAAATAGAGGCTCTCAGGGTGGGTCCCTCAATTGCATTTGCCATACATTGTCACACTTGTTCCCAATTGTGCTTAACCCCATTTCCATCTCTGCAGTCCTGGAGGACAGAAAAGGTGCCTGCCCCCATTCCCTGCCTACCCTTTCCATTTGGAAGCCTTTGGGGCTATCCTTCCCCCTTTACGTCTTTTTTTTTTTTTTTTTCACTGCACCAACCCTTTCTCATCATCAGATGAACATTAACACAGATCCCCTTTCTCTGGCAAAATACGCTCATGCTTTTTGTTCCTTGTCCAATTGTCATTCTATTTCCTCGGTCCACAGTCATGTTTCTTAGAACAGCTGACATTGTTTCTCTTTTTTTGTTCAGCCCATAACCTGTTGCTGTCTGGTGTCTATTCCCACCACACCACCAGAACTGCCCACAATATTAGGGGCTTCTGGGTAGCCAAATCTGATGGACAGTTTTCAATTCCCCGTCTGACTTGCTCCCACGTGTTGGGATTTTTTGGCTTCCATGTACCTTTTCTGATTTCCTACCTTTGGCTGTTCCTTCCCAGTGCTGTGCATAGGTTACCCCTCCTTACCTGGTCCCATAATAATATATTGGCTTTCTCTAAAGCTTCTGTCCTTGGCCCCTGTTGTCCCCTCATTCTAAACTCTCTTCCCTGGCCTCATCTTCTGATTGGTTTTAATGATCACCAGTGAACCAAAAGAGATACGATCCCCAAACACATATTTTATGTCTTGTTCTCTATTCTGAATTTCAGACCAGAACATTCAAATTCCTGTTAACTAACAAGGAACTCCCCTCTGATCAAACTGAAGATGGGGCTCCATTTTTGTCCCCTCTTTAAGAATGTCTGTCTCACTGAAGTCCCCATGGTTGTCTAAGCCAAGGTCTTGGGAACTATCTTTGATTTTCCCCTTTCCTTTATTTTTCATCTCTCTCACTCATTTAGTGAAAATTTATTGAGTGTATTCTGTGTCAGGCCTTGTGCTAGTTTCTAAAGATTCAGACTTACTCTCATAGAGCATCCAGCCTATGTGGGAAGACAGAATTTAAGTGAATATAATTTATTAGTTACTTAGAATTGTGTGAGAAGTTATGATGGGAGTACAAGGAACCATGAGAAGATATAGTTCAGGCCCAAGTCCTGAGGTTTCCACCTTCTAAGTGATTCCTTCTGACTTGTTTACACCTCTCCATTCTCACTGCTGCTGTGGGCTTGCCTGGTTGCCTAGAGGAGGATCTTTCCTGTCACAACCTCCAGGTTTGTCTGTCTACCAGAGCATCTAAGGAAACATGGCTTATTCCTCAGAAAATTTTCAAAAACCCTTAAGGAGGCCAATGCTGTGGCACAGCAGGTTAAAGCCCTGACCTGAAACGCTGGCATCCCACATGGGCAACAGTTCAAGTCCCGGCTGCTCCACTTCCCATCCAGCTCTTTGCTATGGCCTGGGAAGCAGTAGAAGATGGCCCAAGTGCTTGGGCCCCTGCTCCCATATGGCAGACCCAGAGGAAGCTCCTGGCTTTGGATTGGCCCAGCCCCAGCTGTTGTGGCCAACTGGGGAGTGAACCAGTGGATGGAAGACCTCTCTCTCTCTCTGCCTTTCCTTCTCTCTCTGTGTAACTCACTTTCAGATACATAAATAAATCTTTAAAAAAAAATCAAACCCTTAAGGCTGGACCCCTGTCCCTCTTCACTGGGTTATTTCAAGGTTGGGGCGCACTTCACCTCTAGAAAGGAGGAAGTCAAGGTTGCTCCTTTGGTTAGCTTTGCTCTTCAGCTTCTCAGAGGCCTGTGTGACACTGGGACAGCTGATGGGTCATGAGTAAGGACCTGGTGCTACAGAGCTTGAAGGAACCTGAGATCACCGACTCTCAGGGATCTCAGCTATGCTGAATTAGGGAGTGTGCTAGGGTCACCTAGGGCTTCTTCCTAAACTGTTCCTGCTACTCCCATTGTGCTCTGGATTTCTAGATGGCTGAGGGATCACTGACTTAGATGTACCCCTTTCTGCCTCCTGTTGCCCCTAGAAGGCTGCTCTTACAACTTTCTGCAGGAGGGAGCTACAGGCCAGGGAGTTTGTTACAAGGTAGGAGAGCCAGCCTGGCAGAGCAGCCTTGGAATTATCTGATGCCCAGCTTTTTTTTTTTTTTTTTTTTTTTTGGCCTTTGGTCTGTATTTCAATTTCCCTGATGGAGGAGATGGGTAAGTGTTAATAGTGGAATAGTGCAAGGGCCTGAATTCATTCTGGCAATCTAAGCTTTGGCACAGTTGTGGATGACTTTGTACTTGGTGGGTTGAAATGGGGCCATTATCCTATTATAGCAGTCTTGAATACAGGATGAAATAGCCTCAGAATGAAACTAAGATGTTCTCTCTCAAAATGCCCTCAAAATGACTTGGACCTGCGGCAGCACATGACCCAGCCCATCTGCTCCCTGCACATGTCCCTGGGTGGCTTTGTCTACCCACCTCTGGGGCACCTGGTCCAGGCTCAGTGAGGACTGCCTAAGGACTATAATTTAACAGCTGACGCAGAGGGACCCTTTGTCCTCAAACTGCGACTCCTACTCTTCGCAGCCTGTTACTTGCTGAGCTCTCACTGTTTCTTGTTGTTCTTTGTCAAATTGCCATTGCTCTTAGAGGGAGACATTTCAAAACATTATTAGCCATTACCATCTAATTGCAAATCAATTTAGCCACCAATTGGAGCAGTTGCTAAGTCTAGACATTGACATAGTGTTTCTGAAAAGTGACCCAAGAATCACCTGCAGGTCATGGCATCTCAAATCTCAGAACATGGGGTCTCAGATTCTTGCGCTTATCAGAGTTTGAAGACCACTGTCTGAGCAGGTCACGTATGGAAAGAAGGTCTGAGGCTCAGAGTCCATTGGGGGATAGAGGCCTTGTTCTAGTGGAGTTGAATGTGCTTAAGACAGGAGGATGTTTTAGAGTTGAATGAACTATGGTGTGCTTGACAGCATGGAAATACCATGGCATTGGAGAACAACATTGAACTTGGGCATAAGGCCATCTCTGTGCTAGGCTTGGCTCAGTACTCCCTTAACTGTGAGGCAAATGGATTCTCAAGTTCCAGCTTAAGTATCTTAAGTTAAAAGGCTTCCCAAACCAGTGAAGTATCCACTAAAATTAAAATTTTTGGATCCTCAGTTGGTTTAGCCAAGTTTCAAGAGCTCAATAGTAGAGCTGATGCTGTGGCATATCAGGTAAAGATGCTTCCTGAGGAATTAACATTCTGTATGGGTGCTGGTTCATGTCCCAGCTGCTCTACTTCCCATCCAGGTTCCTACTAAGGCTCCTGGGAAAGCAGCAGAGGATGGCCCAAGTGCTTGGGCCCCTGCACCCATGTGGGAGACCCAGAGGAAGCTCCTGGCTCCTGGCTTCATTTCACCATTTGGGGAGTGA
Organism: Oryctolagus cuniculus; assembly: GCF_964237555.1. Classification (NCBI taxonomy): domain Eukaryota; kingdom Metazoa; phylum Chordata; class Mammalia; order Lagomorpha; family Leporidae; genus Oryctolagus; species Oryctolagus cuniculus. The sequence goes on from NC_091438.1 coordinate 33,067,658, forward strand.
ATCAGCAGATGGAAGACTTTCTCTCTGAAACTCTGCCTTTCAAATGAATAAATACAACTAAAAAAAAAAAAAAAGAGCTCAATAGCATGCTCAATAGCAGCAACCTGTAGCCAGCTGCTGCTGTCCTGGGCAGCACATATAACCACCATTTCCAGGCTGCAGAAACTTCTGTTGAACAGCACTGGACCAGACTTTGAGAGTGAGGGAAAGAGGGTGTCAGAAGGCCAGGTTTCTGTGTCCAGGAGTTTAGTGTTGAGTACATTTTTGAGAGCATTCTGAGAAACATTCAACCCTGACCCACAAGGGCACATAGAATATCTTGGGAAGAACTTGACTGCCACTCTTCCCTTCACATAGCATTAATGACTGGAAAATTACAGTTCCCACCAGGAATCAGTCCTCCTACCTGCTGGAGGAAATGGAATGTGTGGGCCTGTTTTATCCTGTATAGTGCACCCGGGCACCTGTACTTCACTACACACCTCCATTTCTGCTGTAATTTTTGTTTGGGAAGTGAATATGTGAACTCTGAGGACTGAATACGTTTCAAAACATCTGAAAAGTGTGCCTTTGGGGGGTTTCCTTTGCTCCAGATCTTTGATAGTAGCACTAATTCCCTCACCAATTTGAGGATGCTTCCATCTTCTTGTTCAATAGAGCCTTATGATGAAATAAGGGGAATGAAGCACTCAACTTCTTCTACCATATAAGGGACATCCTCAGCCAAACACGACATAATGGAAGGCCATGCTATCACCTTGCTGTCTTTTAAGATTTCTCCATTTCCTTCCTGTAGCTTAACTTCCTTTTTTTTTAAGATTTATTTATTTATTTGAAAGTCAGAGTTACACAGAGAGATAAGGAGAGGCAGAGAGAGAGAGAGAGCGAGAAAGAGAGAGAGAGCGAGAAAGAGAGAGAGAGAGAGAGAGAGAGGTCTTCTGTCCGCTGGTTCACTCCCCAATTGACCAGAGCTGTGCCAATCCGAAGCCAGGAGCCAGGAAGTTCTTCCAGGTCTCCCATGTGGATGCAGGAGCCCAAGGACTTGGGCCATCTTCTACTGCTTTCCCAGGCCACAGCAGAGAGCTGGATTGGAAGAAGAGCAGCTGGGAATAGAACTGGTGCCCATATGGGATGCCAGCGTTTCAGGCTTTAACCTGCTGTGCCACAGTGCCAGCCCCAGATTTAACTTCCTGCATGGTTCTTCATTGTTGCAGAATTAATCCTGGATAAATGAATTTACCCAAAATTCACTCCTCCCTCTGATATGACAGCTGATCTAAAGGCTAAGGGGCATTTACGTTATTCTTCCCAGGAGCTTATGTTTTTTTTTTTTTTTTTTTTTTTTTGCAAGGCCCTTTTCAAGATCATAACACCTTCTGGGGCCCAAAGGGGTGAATCTCTAAAGGCTAATTTCAGCTCAATGATAAGCAGTGGATGGGAAGATATTGGGGCAAAGTTATTGCTTGGCACTCTTAGCTCAAAAAAATCACACCATGGTGGTGACTCTTTTCCCTCAAGGCCATATTTGCCCCAAGCTATACTGACTTTCTCCCTCATCCTTAGAAAGCTGTTTGCACATCCACACCTGCCTCTGGAAGTGGGACAGGTCTCCAGGTAGAGCATCAGTTTCAGATTCAGGCAGCTCAGGAACAACCACCTTGCTAATGCTGGTCCAGCCCTGAATCTCATGGCTTAGGCTGAGGCCAAGAATTGACTTGGGCTTCTAGTTTGCTTGGTTCTCCAGCATCTTTTTATGAACCCTGTGTTCATAAACTAATACTAAACTTCCTCCAGGAGTCCCCTTGTCTCACTTTCTCAGGGATTACCATCCTAGGACTTGCTGTCCATCTTCCCACACCCAATCTATATCTCTTCAGTTATGTCTCTTAGGATACACTTTCCCCTAATACCACACGTGTGGAGAATTTCTGAAGTCCCTCGCTTTTCTGGGTTGTGTACATGTTTGCTACTATTTTCTTGATCTCTTATTTTTTTATATATATACCAACCATTTGCTTATTGAATGGTATGGTATGTCAAACTTAATGCTAACAGCAGTTCATAAGTATTTTTATTTCATCCTTATGACAGCTCTAAGGAAGTTGGTTCTATCATTATCTCTCTTTTACAGATGAGGAAATTCAAGTTCAGAGAGGCTAAGTAAACTCAACAGATATTCTATAAATTGTAAGTGGCATGGCCAGGATTATAACTCAAGTCTACTTCACTCCAGAAATTGAGCTCTTCACACTGGGTCCTGCTGCCGGCACAGTGTCTGTCCTTTGTCACCTGTAGCTGAGGCTGTCCCACAACAGGCACACAAAGGCCTCTTTTATCCTGTCTTGTTGAGTCTGCTATGCCTGAATGGACAAGGGATACATGTGGTATAGATAACCCAGAGTCACGTGAGTCTCCATACTCAGGCCCAGAATTCTTACTTAGCTTCATGAGCACGTGCTTGGCACATAATAGGCACTCAATTACTATTTAAATGGACGAACAGGTGAATTGAGTGGTATCGTGGACTTCCCTTACTTAACCAAGCCTTGCTTGTCAAAAGAGATATATATGGATTCCATTGTCACACTGCTCTTCAGGTTCCACGAATACTTGAAGGCCCCTCATAAAGCACCACACATAAAATCTCCCAATGCAAAGCTTTGCTATCTTTGTAAATCTAAAATGAACCTATTTGTAAGTTGGGTCATGCTTTATGAAAAGCTAGATCACTCTCAGCTTATTTCATAGAAATTCTCCCTATTTCCTGAAATGTGGGCACTTGGGGAGAAATGTGTGGGCTCGTACTAGAACAAGTCAAAGATTCTCATGTTGATAGCACATGCAGTATAAAACAGTGAACTTAAGGTTGAGATTTCATCAAGAGTGCTTGTCAATAGCAAAGATATTTCCACTTAGCAGGGACCATGAATCATCATGCGAGATTCAAATAAAATAAATATCTTTGCTTATATTGAGATTTGGTTAAAGGACAAGAGAAGGATTAGGTGAATATTACAGTGTGTGTTCAACTTTATGTGTAAGTAGGTGTGTTTGTGTACATTTATGTGTGTACATATGGTGTGTGCATGCAATATGTGGGCAGGTATGTGTGTGCAGATGGTATGTATATGCAAGTATTTCTTCGTATTTGTTCATATGTATGTGTATGTATGTGTGTTTGTGTGCATGTTTGTGATTATATGTGTGTATGAGAAGGGTAAACCAGGCTGAGTAGGGCCAAATGAGAGCAAACACTGAGATCAGATTCATCCTTTTGTTTGTGTGGATTTGGGTGAAACCTGGATTTTCAAGGGAAGTGCAGGTATACCAAAATGAATTTGTGATGGTTAGTGCTTATTAACCAATGAAAATGAACTTGGGTGAAGTCCGAGTGGTAGCAAGATAGGGGATAAAGCTGAGGCTCAGATATTGTGGTCATATGCTTATAGCATGACTTATATTTATAACTAAAATGATTTCTAGGATAATAGTTACCATGTGATGTGATGATTTAAGAGAAAGTATAGTTTCACAGAAAGACCTGGATTTGAAATCAAATAATTTTCTTGCCTTTTACCACCTATGTGATTTTTAGGAAAGTCAAACTCTTTTTTTCATCCAAAGATAGGGTTAAAAATACTAATCCTGGCCTCTTCCACCAGTTGAGGGCACACCATTTAAGAACTGGTATAATACTGAAAAGAAAATGAGATACCCTCAGTGAAAAAATACTCCCCAGACCTGGCATTGTGGCACAACAGGTTAAGCTGCCACCTGCAATGCTGGATCTCATATAGGCACTGGTTTGAGCTGTTCCACTTCCAATCCAGCTCCCTGCTAATGGCCTGGGAGAGCAGCGGAGGATGGCCCAAGTGCTTGGGACCCTGTACCCACATGGGAGCCCCAAAAGAAGCTTCTGGCTCATGGCTTCAGCCTGGCCCAGCCCTGGCTGTTGTTGCCATTTGGGGAGTGAACCAGCAGATGAAGATCTCTCCCTGTCTCTCTCTCTCTGTCTTTTGTATGAATAAATACATAAATATTAAAAAAAAAGAAAGAATACTCCCCAGGTGCAAAGCTCTGTACAAATTAGATTGTTCTTATGTCTGACTTAGGGCTAGAAAACAATAGTAACGTGGAACAATGAGACCATATTTCTGCATGAAGTATTCCCCGGGCTACCAAACAGCAGAGGGATGAGCAGAGTAACAGTTGTGGGTGCCTGTGTGGGATGCCCCTGGCCAGTACATGAGAACTCTGTCTACCTCAAAAGACAGACTTAATTTCTGAGGAGCTTGTGGTCTTGTCCAAATAGATGCTTCCTTTAGATGTCCTTGGAAACATGTGGTGAAATAGACTTGGTTTATGATCCTATCCACTTATGCATTGTACTAAAGAGTGAAGAAATGCAAAGTAGGCAACCCGAAAATTCAAAAAGACACACCTGTACAAGCAGAAATGTGATTATGAGAGAATAGGTCGGGGGCAAAGTGGTTGGCTTAAGGGCTGGGGTACAGGCCAGGCAAGTTCACTCTGCTCAGTGAAGGAGGAGGTCGCCCTGGTACCTGACGAACTTTGGGAAGATGTGTGTATGTGTAATTAGGGGGGCGAGAGAATGTGAGGTCCTTCCACAGGCCAGTTACATGAACACTGATGGCGGAGTCCCGTTCAGGAACCACATTTATTACATGGGAGTGAATAATTTGAACCCTTCTGTAGGGAACTTTCTAGAAACTCTCACAGCACCAGTTATGGAGAAAAGTAGAAGACATCTCTGGCTCCCAGAAATGGGAGCCAGACAGGCAGGGAAACCCATCCAGGATGACTGCTCTTGTCTCCTTTTGTGATTAGGACTGTTAAGAGGATGTCTGAGGGCCAGTGTTGTGGCACAGTGGGTTAAGCCACTGTCTGTGTCACTAGCATCCCATGTGGGCACCAGTTCTAGTCCCAGCTGCCCCACTTCCGATCCAGCTCCCTGCTAATGAACCTGGGAAGGCAAGGCTGCAGAAGATGGCCCAAGTACTTGGGCCCCTGCCACCCAATTGGGAGGCACGAGTGCTCCAGGTCTGGCACATCCCCAGTCATTGCGGCCATTCGGGGAGTGAACCAGCAGATGGATTCTCTCTCTCTCTCTCTCTCTCTCTCTCTCACTTTACCTTCCAAATAAAATAAACGAATTTTAAATAAAAGAAGATGTCTGACAAAGCTAGTTCCTTTTGATTTATTATAATCACTCAAAAGGGATGGTTTGCTGGTGGGAGGGTGGTTATGGGGGGAAAACCGCTATAATCCAAAAGTTGTACTTTTGAAACATATTTATTAAATAAAAGTTTGAAAAAAAATTGTGTGGGAGCAGGGCAAGGTACTAACTAAGAGTACAAAATTTAAGGAGGCTCTTATCCTCAATGTGCTCATTCTCAGGGCATAAATTCTGTGCACCTCCTTAAATTTTGCATCCCTGAGTCTTGTTTGCATCACCTAGCCTAGCTCTGCTGAAAGATCTAAGAGGGGCACCCTGGGAGGCCCAGCGGGCACATTTTCACTCCCAGTCACCACCCTGTTCCCTCTCTCTCAGTTTCCCTTGAGGTCTGTCACTTTGGCAGGAATATTCTTAGGATATTGTCACGTGGGTGGGACTTCAGGGGGGAAGCTTCGCAGGATGACCCTGCAGCTGGTTCTGTGAAAGCATGCACCCAAGGAAGGGCGGGAAGACAGGCTTTAGAAGGGTGTGCTTTTCTCTGCAAAGTCCATGTGTGCTGGATTCTAGCAGTGGCACTCATAGTTACCATTTCTCTGCAGCTCTGATTTTCCCGGGTGAAAGAGCTTTTGTGGACAGGGAGAACTGGAGGGGAAAGGATGGGACAGAGACGTCCCCAAGAAGAGGAGGGAATGAGGCACAGAGACGATGGCACTGGGGCCATGGCCAGGGGGTGGGGGATCTGCATGGAGTGACAGCAGCTAGACTGGGAATCTCCCAGTAAGACCTGAGAATCTGCTGCCACCCAGGGAGCAAGCTGTGTACCCGTTCACTGATTTGTGCCCTTCTTTCCTTCCTGGTGAGGTCAGCACGGACAGAACAAAAGGCTTTTTCTTCTCCCACGCCTCTCCCCTCTCATTGTCCAGATGGCTCCCAGGCCCCTCCTCCCATCTCATTTGAACTTCCCCTTCTATACTTATAATCCCACTGGATCCTGCACTGTTTGTATGCGACTGAAGTTACTTTTAGATCCTGGAAGAATGTAGTCACTGAATTAAGCAGACTACAACAGTTTACCAAAGGAACATCGAGTCCTTGTCTTGTTCCTTGTCCTTGTCCTTGTTCCTTTGCAGCTATAGGATCCTATCATATCTGTACACATCACTTTATTTGAAAGACAGCTCTGTGTGTTAGGTAATGTTACTGTCCCCATTTGTGGATCAGGAAACTGAGGCTCAGAGAAGTGGTGACCTCCTCAAGAGCAGCCGAGTTTAGGACCCGAACTCAGCTCTTTGGATTCCTATCTTACAGAGCCTATGGCATCCCAGTCAGCGACAACGTGGACCCCCGGGGCAGTAGGGAAGCGTGTGCATTCTGTCTAACCCGGGCTTTTCTCCCATCCTGCCTGTCTTTTGACTTATACCTCTTTGGGAGCCAGTTCCTCTATCCATCACTTCCTCTTCCCCATGCCCGGGCAAGCCCTCACCTGGGTAGTCCAGATGGGACACGATCAAGAAGATGGCGAAGTCCAAGAAGGAGCAGTTGCACTTCCAGGGGTTCCCACTCAGATACAGGGTCTGTAGGACCGTGAGGTGGTGGAAGGCAGCTCTGTCCAAGGTCTTCAAGCCAGTGTTCCTGAGGTCCAGATACCGCAGAGAGCTGGTGTTGGCAAAGGTGTACTTGTCCAGCGATAACAGGTGAGGGTTATTGGCAATGTTCAGCTGTACGAGGTTGCTGAGCACCGAGAAGCTGAACGGGGAGATGGAGGTTAGGTTGTTGGAGCTGAGGTCAAGGTAGATGAGTCTGAAGACCCCGATGAAGGTGTAGTCCATCAGCTCTCGGATCCGGTTGTTCCGACAGTCCAAGTACACAAGGTCACTGAGAAGTCCCAGATGCATGGCTGGCAGACTAGTGATGCTGTTCTCATTGAGGAATAGGCGCCGGGTGTTCAGGGGTATGTCGGGAGGGTATTCCGTTAATTGCTTCCCTGTGCAGATCACCTCTTGAGCTTGACACTGGCAATTATTTGGACACTTTGACCCTGACACCAGCCCCATTCCAAAGGAGAAGAGTAACCACCAGGGGCTGGGACCTGAAGCAAGGGACATAGTAAGAAGCCAGGACTAGCCTCCTTGCACCTTCCTGCGGGCGCTGTCCCTCTGAGCTGAAGTCTGCCGAGGGTGGGGCAGGGCAGGGGAGGGGCGCTGGAAAGAACAGTAACACTCTAGCTTTGTGCAAAGCAATTTTCCATTACAGGAGAACTGAACAGAAGTTGAAACGCGAGGCCCAATGCCCCGGCGGCCGGCTCGGTGGCTCTGCTGTGCCGCTCGGGAGCTCCCAGGCTGCTGCTGGACACCTGCCCACTTGGCCGCTCTGAAAGGTCTCACCCTTGCCCTGCGCTTGCCGTGAAGGGGAGCCAGGGGAGAGCCACATGACAATGAGGTTGCCAGTCGGCTCCATTGTGATGTCAGCGGCCTCAGGAGCAGCTTGGCTGAGGCAGAGACTGCTCACCTCTGCTTCTGGGTGCTGTGGGGGTGTTAGGTGTGTTTCGGTAAGTGGGCTGTCCCCTGGCAGGGGGCCTCGTGCGTAGGGGCCTGCATGTGTGCACAGGGGGGGACACGTGTGGGGTTTATTATGCATGGTAATGCTTGCCTCATGGAAGTGTAGGAGAGGATCAGGCTGGTCTGGCCACAGGGGGATCGGTGGGAAGTCCCCAGCCCTATGCCCTGCCCTTGGCTGATAGGCAGTGACTTGCTTAAGGCCAGTCCTCAGAGTGGGTTTTTTCTTGAGTAATTGAATTTAGATGAGGGCCTTTTATTGTTGTTTTTTTTTTTTTCTCTTTTGGTGTTATCAGGAGATGGGAAAGGGAGTGCATCCTTTCAAACTGAATAAACTCAAGTGGATTTGTGTCTAGTTAGCTCACTCTTGATTCTGTTTATTTGCTCAGTATTACTTGGATAGCAAAGGGTGGGATCCTTGAGATTTAATTCCTAGGTTGGATATATCCCTGTCTTCATTTGGAAGACACACAAAGGGTCTTTAAATTTTGTGGAAAATGGGATTAAGTAAGTTTATTCTGTTATTTCAAAGACAATTTTGAAATCTTTTTTCATCGTGCACATTTTCCACAAACTTTTTGAGCAGCTTTGGTGTGTACTGATTGCAAGATCCATTGGCACAAAAATAAACTTAACTTTTTAGTTAAATTCCATGAACTTTTTTGAAGTACCCTCCTATGTGTACTTTTTGAAAGAGTATGAACACTCCCCATAAAACAAAACCCAAATATGTATGTTAAAAAAAATCTGAGTGTGATAACAGAAACTATTTCTTACCATTTGTATTCTCCTAGGACTTTTAAAATAGTGAGTGCCTCTCTAGTGCTTCTACTGTGAGTGTGGGTTCATTAACCAGTTGACAGGTGATGTGAATCTTGTGGAGGGAGAGGTGGAGAATCTAGAAGTTTAAGAGGTGGAAGAGAAAGGCACATTGGGCAGAAGTGAAAAAAGAGCATTTCAGGTGTTAAATTTTTATCTTTCTGGGAAAATAGGATTTCATTCTTGAAAACTTTCATAACATAACAGTCATAACATAATGGAACCCGTATTTAGCTTAGCATGGTGCTGGGCACTGGGTATATAAAAACTATTTACTGAATGAATGAGGCATGAATGTCTCTGACAGTTTGCTTCCTTTTCTTCTCTGCCAAGAGAGAAATTAATAAAGTCAAGTGCATTCGTGGCTAGTTAGCTAATGCTTATGCTGACTTACTCAGCACTCCTTGGGTGACTGATGGTGAATTACCTGATGACTTAGGGGTGTTTACTAAATTGAAAGTGACCTTATTCAAGCAGAAATTTCAAACACTTAAGGTAATGACCCAAGTGATAGTTGTGCTAATTAAAGCAGGATCGAATTGATAAGGAAACCACCCGTCCCTCATCATTAAAAAAGAAATTCTATTAAAAAATAAGCTCCTCCTTAGGGCTTACAGAACTGCCCAGGAGAGAAATTTGGAACAGAAAGGCCACAGAACAGAATTAATCTCAAAGGTGAACCACGTCCTCTGGGAGCTGTGGCAAGGGTGTGTTGCCTGAGCAGGGGGCGTCACTGGGCTGCTTTGTTGGGAGTGGGCTGTGTGTTGTGGGTTTCCTTTGCAGGAGGATCACTGGCCGAAACGTCAAAGCTCACGGACTGATTTTGCTGACTTCCTGCCTTTTCTTTCACACCACGCTCCTTCTTCCAGACTCATCTTTGTTCCTCAGAGATTTGGAATCTCCAGGTTGCCTCATTTAATTTCCAGCCTCCCCATGTAGACTTATTTTCTCAGGACAGTAGCCTCAGGCTTGGTCTCACTTGCTTGGTCATAAGATTATAAGTGCTCTCCCTTAGACAAGTCTTAGATAAATAAATCATACTCAAGGTTATTGACTGACATCACTCAGCCGAGTCTCACTCTCTGGAGCCTTGCCACTGAAGAAAACCTCACGCATGGTTAATCTCAAGGAATATTCCTTATGCTTTATGTTGCTGTGTATTTTTTGGCCCCAAAGTCTGAACATTGATGGACTAGTTTCAGCTTTACCAGGTTAGACCAGGTCCCTAAGATAGGTTTTCCATTGTGAGACTGAATAAGTAGATGCTGGAGAATAAGAAAACCAGACAAAGAAGAATAGAGAATGCAGCATTTCCTAAACTCTCTGATCTTAGAACCTTGGCAGGAATTGTGTTTCAATCAAAAGACATCTTATGATACCACTATTTCACAAGCCCTGCCTTGAGAAATTATAGAGTAGACTCTTAGCCTTTGGGTGAGTAGCTTAACGTCTCTGCACTTAATTTTTCCCATCTACCTGTTGAGGGAGGTGGACTACCTCATTTCCATGTCACCTTAGGACTTCCAAAATCCTTCATAATGGGAAGGTGCTGGGCAGCACCCAGTAAAGCAGTGGGGCGGGGGGAGTGTTTGGGGGCCAAAAGAACAAGTTTCCTGCACTTTCTCGTCACACCGTATGGTCTCACTTGTCGGGCAGCTACAAAAATGGAATTCACTGTCCCCAGAGAGCTGCTCATGTGGCTTCAGCTGCAGCAGGGTTGCATGTAGCATGTGCAGCTGTTTTATCAGATACCTCTGCCCCTCGGGTGGCCGGGGTGCCCAGCCTCCAGGAGGACAGGTGCGTATCAGGCAAGCACAATAGAGGCCCCTCCTATCAGTGCAATCTCACTGGCTGAGTCTGGTCTTGGGCAGGCTTCTATTTTTAGCAGTATCTGATCAAGGCCCAGCCTTCCTAGCCTAAAGATTCCTCTCAGGTGCCTGTATGCCTCCAAACATCTCTTCTGACAGGTGGGCACTGACCCTAGTATCATAAAAGGAAAGTGAAGGACAACATAGGACCAAGTGGACATGGCCGAGATGCTAGAGTTTCCTCCTTTCTGTAAAACAAGACAGATGCTCTCTAAGGGCATCACGATTCATCTGTGAAGGGAGAGTACAAAAGCTTGCAGCTTCGAGACCCAAAGAGCAGGGCCAGAGAGTGAAACAATTAGGCAGGACTTGCACAGTGTAAGTGGTCCTTAAAGGTTAATTGGTAAACATTCCACTCCAATGCCTGGGTACAAGTGCTAAGGGAAATTTAATTTTGGTACACTTTTATGTGCCCAGGAGAGAAATAGCAAAACGGAATGCATGTGCCTTGTCATTAAGTTAGAAACCACAAAGTGGGAAGGGTGTGGAGGAGGGAGGGATGGAGAGAAGATGGCTAATGGGTACAGGAGTGCAGCTGAATAGGAGGCACACTAGGATCACTGTGGATGACCACAGTGGACTATTTCAGAGTAGCTAACGGGATTTGGAATGCTCTCAATGCAATGACAAGTGTCTGAGGTGATAGGCCTTGATCTGATCACTATTCATTGTATACCTGTATTCAAATACTGCACTACATACTATGTAAATATGTTCAATTACCACATATCAAAACTTTAAACCTGAAGTTGTAACATGCTCAAGGCAGACTTGGTGTGTGGTTAGCAACCTAGGTTACACATACACTGCTTACTTTATTTTATCCCCAGGCAGGGGATATAGTGGATTCAGATCTAAAGAATGTTAACATTTCAGAATCTTTGGTGCAGGAGCTGCTGTTGGTAGCCAGTTCATTTCAGACTTTTGACATTGCTTTGATTCTCTTCAACAAATTCATTGTAGCACATGTGGGACTTGGGGTGAGTCTCATAGAAAGCAGATGAAAATGAACAAGAATGTCAGCCTAGGTTCCAAAATAGGCCAGGAAGGTTGAGGCCTAACGGCCAAATATGTGTGTATGTAGCTGTCTATGTATGCACAGGGATCTGTTTTAGGTACCAGCTGGTGTCAACTATTTTTATCTTTTCCCTTCAGGCAGCTGGAGTTCCCCCTTGGGAGACTGGACCTTACACAGGAAAGGCCAGAGGAGAGCACTCCAATTTGTTCCATTCCCCAGGGAACGGAAGCCTTTGTTTTCAGGCTTCATTCACATTGTGCATTTCTGCAGCATTCATTATGCAGAGGAATCCAAGGGGAAGCTTGGAAATCACATTCTATTTTTTACGGGAGGTATTGGATCATGTTTCTAGCTTATACCCAATTTGTATACGACTGTCCATGGCTGGTGTGTATGTGTGGTAGTCATTATGCCTGAAACTGAGACTGTGACTCTGCCAACAATGACACCTGTCAGAACCCATTGATTTAGGAGCACATGGGCCCCCTTTCTAGGTATCTTGTAGATCTCAGTGTGGAAGAGACAACTCTGTTGTGTGAACTTTGGAATGAGAAGAATTTACACTGGGTGACTGAAGGGGGTGCATCTCAGCATCTATGAATATTATGTTCTTTGGTAAGACAGAGATGATGATTGCTGTTCTGGGTCTATAACAAAGATTGCGTGTAATTTAAGGTCTGTGACATCTACCACCTATTTGCCCTTGGTCAGGCAACCCAGTCACATAGTGTGACTCTCGTCCCATGAATGAGAAACAGGATCTCTAAGAGGTGCCCTTTGCCCAAGTCTCAGAACTAGTGAGTGATGAGTTGGTCTAGGAAGTTTTGCTCTTGAGGATAAACCTTTACCTACTGAATGGTATCATTGCATCATATGCATGTGCTTTACAAACCTTATCACTTTTATTGGCTCCATGGACTAAATTGTCCCCTTCTTAGCACAAAATGGCGTCTTGACTTCAGACTGCATCAAACCCCTGTGTGTGTACTTTTTGAACATGATCTGGTTATACTTTGGAGGTTCTTGTCTTTCAGAAGGCTATGACATTTCTCAGGCTTTAAATTCTTATGTTAACCTTTGAGATTTCTTCAGTCTAATTTTGAGGTGAGAAAATTAAAGGAAAAACAACTTGCCCAAGCTCATTCAGAAAATGAGTGGCAGAGTGAGCAAGAGTTGATCCATCCATGCCTGGCGTGATCCGAATTCCCTATACAGCCACACTTGTAGGGTGACTTCTTTCCCAGGTGATAAGGAACATGCTGTGACCACTGAGCAAACTGCTGCCCTGACAGTACATGGTCACCATGGTGGAAATCTCTCTGAAACTGGGGTGCCCTCTCATCCCCACTCTACTCTTCAAAGCAATATTCAAAACTGGAATTCTAGGGCAGTGAAGACTTTGGGTGGTCCTTTTGGCAGCATCTGTACCTCATATCGGCTTGTGAGGTCATAGCTTGGGGGAGGACTGAAGGAAATTGAGTCCTATCTCTCTTCTAGTATTCTCATAGATTATCAAGAAAATATGTGATATTTAAGGTGAGAACCTTGAACACAAGTGTTAAAGACTGATGTTAGAATTATCTCTATTTGATGTTACATAGAGAGGGGGCAGCTTGGCGTTTGGTTTGGAAGTTGAAAAGGGTAGCATTAATCCTGAGGCTGGGCCTGTGCTGTGGCTTACTTGATACTTCACCTGTGGCACTGGCATCCCATATGGGCACCGGTTCTAGTCCCAGTTGCTCCTCTTCCAGTCCAGCTCTCTGCTGTGGCCCGGGAGGGCAGTGGAGGATGGCCCAAGTGCTTGGGCCCCTGCACCTGCATGGGAGACCAGGAAGAAGCACCTGGCTCCTGGCTTTGGATGGGTGCAGCGCCGGCCATAGCGGCCATTTGGGGGGTGAACCAAGGGAAGGAAGACCTTTCTCTGTCTCTCTCACTGTCTAACTCTATCTGTCAAATAAAAAAAAATCCTGAGATTGGTGAGAAAGTCTCTAAGCCTCAATGTATTCCTACTATTTTTGAAAGGCTGCTCCTTTTCTTGATGGGATGGCTGTTAGATAAATTCAGTGACAAAGTTATCTTATTGCAATATTCCTGAAAAGACTAAAGGATGAATGGAGTGAGACTCAGAGTGTTTACAGGGAGAATGCTCACTGTACTGTAGATCTTGTAAAAAGCAGGTAGTACTCCTCATCTGTGGTTCCTGAATCTACTCCCATGGCTAAGCCCCTCCTGGACAGGCTGAGAAAGTTACCTTCAAGGCCTGGCCATGGTTCCCATAGTGCCAAGTTGGAGGGAAGCAGACAGCTGAGCAACTGGTCCACTGGGCATAAATACCCGGTCAACTTTGGGACAAATGCATTTGCTTCCATTACCAGGCCTGTTGTCCATCTGAATTCTTCTCCATAAGAACCGTCAAGATGATAGATGTAGGGAAGGCATTCCCCGCCCCTGTTTGAGTGTCCTTAGATAAGCCCAAGTATCAGAGGCAGGGTTGCTCATCTGTCATGGGGCTCAAATAGCTTCTTCTTCCTGGGTCTTTTTATCTTCCTTTCCAGGAAGCCTGTTTCAAATGTCTCTACTCCCCAAATAGTGAAAGGTGAAAGGTTAGAAAATGCCCATGTGAAGTCCTCCTTACTTGTCTTCGACTCTGTTTTCCAGCTTCAAGACCCCATGCTTCTTGGGGCCGTTCTGGGTTCTTCTCTGAGACAGGTTCTTTCTTTGCTGTTGCCCTAGTAACAGAATTATTAAACCAAGTTCCAGCCTCGGGAGTATTTGTGCCTGGTGAGGTAACGTCTGTCACATCCAGCTTTTCTTTTCATTCCCACTCCTGCTCCCTCATTTCATGCCCTTGGCACCCTGCACTTAGACTGGGGTGCTCAATCTCCTTCCTGGTCTCTGAGCCTCCTGCCCACCCTCCCTGATGGAGCTGCTCCCCACTCAGTGACATCCCTTCTCAGGTTCAGCTCTCTTTGGCCAAATTTCCCATGAGCCTGGCATTCAGAGCTCCCCATAATTGCCCTGAAGCATCATCCTACAACCCATTGTGTCACCTGTGCATTGATCCTAGAGGATGGTGGCCATGGGGGACTGAGCCAAAGGAGAATCCAGAGGGTTCAGGAGCTTGATTGGGGAGTGATGGAGTGCAATGTTAAGCACATAGGTTTTGGACTCAGACAATCTGTAAGATCTTGGTGCTCTCACTTAATAGCTAGAGGACCTTACAAAAGTTTCTCAATCTATCTCTCATTTTGCTCAGTGGAAAATGGAGATGATGATAGTGACAACCTGGTAAGGGTTTTCCTGCCTGGTTAAAGAAGGCCATTGTCTGAAGTGTTTGGTGTACCATCTTAAGAACACAGAAATGGAGCCAGCACTGTGGTGTTAAGCACTGTGGTGTTAAGCATCCACCTGTGGTGCTGGCATCCCATATGGGTGCTAGTTCAAGTCCCAGGTGCTCCACTTCTTCTTCTTTTTCAAAGATTTATTTTATTTATTTGAAAGACGGAATTACACAGAGAGGTAGAGACACACACACAGGCACACACACACACACACACAGAGGTCTTCCATCTGCTAGTTTACTCCCCAGATGGCTGCAACAGCCAGAGCTAAGTCTTTCCGAAGCCAGGAACCAGGAGCTTTTTCCTGGTCTCCCACATGGGTGCCATCCTCCAGTGCTTTCCCAGGTGCATTAGCAGAGAGCTGGATTGGAAGTGGAGCAGCCGGGACTCAAACAGGCATTCATATGGAATGCCAGTGCTGTAGGCTGGGGCACCACAGCACTGGCTCCTGGGCTGCTCCACTTCTGATCCAGCTCCCTGCTGATGGCCTGGGAATGCAGAAAATGATGGCCCAAGAACTTGGGCTTCTGTACCCCCATGAGAGACCTGGAAGAAACTCCTGGCTCCTGGCTTTGGATTGGCCTAGCTCCAGCTGTTGCAGCCATTTGGGAAGTGAACCAGCAATTGGAAGATCTCTCTCTCTGTCTCTCCCTCTCTCGGTATGTAACTCTGCTTCTCAAGTAAATAAATAAATCTTAAAAGAACGCACACACACACACACACACACACAAGAACACAGAAACGTTAGCTGTGATGATGATGATGGCACAGGAAAGTAGAAGGCAGATGGTGTGTGAATGGAACTGAGAATGGCTCCTGATTGTGGTCAGTGGGTGAAATCAGGTAGATGGAAAATACAGATGCAGAAGAAATAGGTTTGCAAGAACAGATAATGATTTTGTTTTGGGGGCTTATTGAGTTTGAAATGTCATAGCTCACTCTTCTTGAGTCTCACCAAGTGCCAACCATGACACTAAGCACTTAACATTCACTATCTCTTACGTGGTTCTCACAACACTACCTTGCACTAAGAGTTGTTAATGGAATGCAAGGTTTAGTAACTTGCTCACACTTATTGAACCACAGAGCTGGCATGTGGACCCATCTTTTTGTCTCCAGAGGAGGCATACTTTGCTGCTAAACACACTGCCTCCTAAATGTCTTTCCCATGGTTATTGTCCCTTTGTCAGGCTTTTAGTGCTAAGAAAGTTTTTGGGACAGCACCATGGTCTGCCTGGCTTCCTGCCTGGTGGGGTTCTGTTCCCTCATCTGGTCCCCATGTGTAAGTTTGGCCCCAACTGAGCAGCTTCTTTTAATGTTTATTTACTTGAAAGGCAGAGAGAGAATGAAAGAGAAGAGTGAGCACCCATCTTTTGGTTCACTCTCCAAATGCTTGCAACAGCCAGGGCTGGGCCAGGTGGAAGCCAGGTGCCTGGAACTCAGGGTCCCTGATATGGGTGGCAGGGCACAAGTGCTTGAGCCACCAGCAACAGCCTCCCAGGGTGCCCATTAGCAGGAAGCTGGAATGGAGACCAGAGCCAGGATGCCAGCCAGGTACTCTGCTATGGGATGTGGGCTTCTCAACTGGCAGTTTAATCTGCCCGAGTCAGATGTCTGCCACGGGAATTCTTTTTTTTTTTTTTTTTTTTTTTTTTGACAGGCAGAGTTAGACAATGAGAAAGAGAGAGAGATAAAGAGAAAGGTCTTCCTTTTTCCTTTGGTTGACCCCCCAAATGGCCGCTACGGCCGGCACACTGCGCTGATCTGATGGCAGGAGCCAGGTGCTTCTCCTGGTCTCCCATGAGGGCGCAGGGCACAAGGACTTGGGCCATCCTCCACTGCCCTCCTGGGCCACAGCAGAGAGCTGGCCTGGAAAAGGAGCAACCGGGACAGAATCTGGCGTCCCAACCGGGACTAGAACCCAGGGTGCTGGCACCACAGGTGGAGGATTAGCCTAGTGAGCCACGATGTTGGCATGGGAATTCTTTTACATAAATGCTGTCCCAAGCTTGTGCTGAGCCTCAGCGGTCTCCTGCCTCACTCCAAATCCCACCAGCTGTGACCTTGGAGCAGATTTGCTCCTTTTGTTTCACTTCAGCAGGTCTGTTTCCTTCTTCAGTTGCCCTGCTATCCTGGATATTTACCCAAAATTACTGTGCGTTGGGGTTGACATGTTTGTAAACTTTTGGGGTACCATACACCAGTGTGGCAGTACTGGTTATGATGTCATACACCAGTGTGGCAGTACTGGTTATGATGTCATACACCAGCGTGGTGGTACTGGCTATGTTGCCATATAGCACTCTGGTAGCACTGGCTATGATGCTGATGTTGGGTGGCAGGCACATGCCTATGTGTATGGTGTGGTGGATGAAGAGGTGGCAGGAGGGATGAGGGTGTGGACTGGATCATATTGCTCCACAGATTTTCTTTGTAATGAAGAAAAATGCTACAAGACCCTGAGGGACATGAATTTATCCATAGTTAACAGAAACTTGGTACAGTGAGTTGTTGTAACAGGACTTTTCTGTTCTTTTAATGGTAATGCAACTTCCTAAACATTTTTTTCCACCATCATTTCAGGTGCTTACATTTCAGTAACCTGCATATGGATTTCAATGCTATTTAATTAAGCCCTGAACCTATAAAAATGCACATTTAATACTCAGAGTAAACTCTTGACTTGTTCCCTCTGAAGATAAACAGGGGAGATATCTTCTTAAGCTCAGAGTTCTGAGATAATTAAGATTAGTTGCCATAGAGAAACTGAAAGAGAGAGAGAGAAACACATTAAAATGTAGCATACTTTCTGTGTTTAGGAAATTCATTTAATTAAATATTCAGGGCCATCAAATCTGCCCAGACCCAGATACCTATTCATCTGTTGGCCACTCAAGATCCCAAGAAATCTCTCTTTGTCAGAAAAGCTTTCTGGTTGCCCTAGTCTGCCCAGCAGCTTTTGATGGCTCATCATCGTCTTGTGTAAAGATGATGCCCAATCTCCTCTTCTTCCTTTTCAAAGATTTATTTATCCATTTGAAAGTCAGAGTTACAGAAAGAGGGATAGGAAAGAGAGGTTGATCATCCTTCTGTTGGTTTGTTCTTCAGGTGGCCACAGCTGCCAGGGTTGTGCCAGGCTGAAGCCAGGAGCTTCTTCCAGGTCTCCCACGTGGGTGGCAGGGGCCCAAACACTCAGGCCATTCTCTGCTGCCTTTCACAGACCCTTATCAAGGAGCTAGATTGGAAGTGGAGCAGCTGGGACATGAACTAGCACCCACATTGGATGCCGGCATTGCAGGCAGTGGCTTTACCCGCGATGCCACCATGACAGATGTCAAATCTTCTTAACAGGAAATATTCTAGGCCTTTTAGGATCTAGGCTGAGCCTTCCTTCCCAAACTCACTGGTTACCAGCCAGCCACCATGGCACCTGTTGCTCTTTCTTATACTCTGTTGGCTTTCTAAGTTCTTGTTCACCCTTTAAGACCCAGTTCAAACTGCATATCTAATTCAAATTCTAGACCTTTTTGGATCCCTCAAAACGGAACTATCCTAAAATTTCCTAGACTTTGTGCTTTTAAGACAATATTCATCATAGTGTTCCATAATTATACATTTCTCCTACTAGACTATGAGCTCTTGGGGTCCAGACATTGATTTTTATTTATTTGTATATTCATATCATGTCTAGCTCATGTGTTTTCCAAATCACACTTGTTGCAGGAAATTAAACCAATAACATCATATGGCCAGTTAATAGTATATGTTATGAAGTCATAAAGGTTTGTAAGAGAGTGAATTCTCTGACCCAGATCTCATCGGTAACAGTGCTTATAAAAGTCCCACAAATTCCCACTGAAGGCTGATCTTCTGCCAGAACCCAGCAGCAGCAGTAAGAAGCCAAACCTAGGGTTTATCATGACTCCTTGGTTAACTGCTAGAAAGCCCAAAGTTAGTCTCTAGAATCACTTTCCTAATGGTGCCTATAGTACCCTATAAATGCTCTAATTACTTTATAATGGGAAGTCATGTAACTTGGTTGTTAAAACAGAGTGGACCTGACTTCCCAGCTGACTATATGACTTGGAAACTTGCCGAACTTCTCTATAGTTTTGTTATGTGTAAAATAGG
Source organism: Oryctolagus cuniculus (assembly GCF_964237555.1). Classification (NCBI taxonomy): domain Eukaryota; kingdom Metazoa; phylum Chordata; class Mammalia; order Lagomorpha; family Leporidae; genus Oryctolagus; species Oryctolagus cuniculus. The sequence continues at coordinate 33,086,587 of NC_091438.1, forward strand.
AATAATCACAGTGGATTACCAAGGTTGTTTTAAACATTAAACAAGATATTTGGGCCATGTGATTAGTAGGGCATATAAGAAAGCACTCAACAAAATAAGATGAAAAAGCTATTTTTTTGTAATTTTGTTTGGTTATGAGTCTTTAATAAAATATATAATAGTAATAAAAATAATGATAGTGTATGGCTCTCCAAAGAAATAGCCAATGCAGCAATAATCACTAGTTTATTGGTGAGTTAAAATATGGTTTGCTATTAGTTACGGGGCCCTGCCAGAGGTGGAAGATAATTGCAGAAGAGTTCCCAAAGAGCTGCCTAGCTAAGGCCCTCCCCCAGAGAGAAGCTGGCCAGCTGTCTGTGATTCTAAGTGTGGCTGATTAGTTGGTAAGGTTCCTGGACCCTCCATGTGGATGAGGCAGGGACACAGCTGTGTACAGACATTCAGCTATGCCACACAAAGCACATAAGACTCAGGCAATCTCTCTGCACACAACACCAGAACATAGGAGACCATCGCCTCCTGCAATGAACATAGAACTGCCAATGAAATTTTTTTGGGATGCTGTAGGGAGGATACATCTAAAGCTGCCTCTTAATTCTCTCCCCATCAGATCTGTCCTTCCCAAATCTTGTCACTCATTTCAACTAGGAAGGAAGTGCATGAGTATGTAATCTTTAATGACTAATGACTAAATTTATTTAAAATGTAATCTCATGTCTTTGGTGTCTTTTTTTTTTTTTTGGTATTTTATTTGAAAGACAAAGGCAGAGGGAGAGAGGAAGTCAGAGAGAGGTGGAGTAAGAGAGAAAAAATATCTCCTATTTGCTGAGACCCAGGTACTTGACACATCTTCCACTGCTTCCCATGGTGTGCATCAGCAGGGAGCTGGAATCAGGAGCAGGGCCAGGAACTCAGACACTCCAATAAGGGATGCGGGTGACCCAGTGGGAATTTTTTTTTTTTTATTTTTGGACAGGCAGAGTGGACAGTGGGAGAGAGAAAGACAAAGAGAAAGGTCTTCCTTTGCCGTTGGTTCACCCTCCAATGGCTGCCGCGGCCGGCGCACCGCGCTGATCCGATGGCAGGAGCCAGGTGCTTCTCCTGGTCTCCCATGGGGTGCAGGGCCCAAGGACCTGGGCCATCCTCCACTGCACTCCCTGGCTACAGCAGAGAGCTGGCCTGGAAGAGGGGCAACCGGGACAGAATCCGGCGCCCTGACCAGGACTAGAACCCGGTGTGCCGGTGCTGCAAGGTGGAGGATTAGCCTAGTGAGCCGCGGCGCCGGCACGACCCAGTGGGGTTTTAACTGTCCTTTTGATGTCTTCATTTTTTTAAAAAATATGTATTTATTTGAAAGAACGAGAGAGAGTGAGAGCAAGAGAGAGAAAGGGAGAGAGAGAGAGAGAGAGAGAGAGAGCGCGCGCTTCCATCCCCTGCTCCACTCCCCAAATGGTGCAAGAGCCAGGCCTGGGCCTGGCTGAAACCAGGAGCCAGGGACTGCATCCATGTGTCTGTCATGGGTAGCGAGGCCTCAGAGCTTAGGCTACTTTCTGATGCCTTCCCAGGTGCATTAACAGGAAGCAGAATGGATCCAGCACTCCAATATGGGATGCTGGAATCACAACTTGCAGTCTAAACTGCTGCACCACAATGCTGGACCCTGTTGGTGTTTTCTTAAGCATTCTTATCTATGATCATTCCTTATCAAAGAGAAGAGTTGGTTTGTTTGATTATATTATTTCTGCTTTTATAATTACTACCCTTTCCCTCCATGGTATTTTTTTTTTTTAAAGGAAAGAGGTTCCCAGAGTCAGGTTCAAGTATACCGAATTCTGAAGACCAAGAAGGAAACGTATGTGTGTGTGGTGAGATCTGCAAAGGAGGTCCAGGGAGATTTCTGGGGTGTCCTTAGAATGCAAGAGTGTTCATGGGTTGACCCCAAGCACTTGTCAAATCCATGAGAGGGCAGTGTGCCTCAGAGACCAGAAGCTGACCTATTGTAAACTCCTCCCTCTTCTTCCTTCAGCCCCCCTAACCCTCTTCCCGCCCTCCCAAACATCTATGTTTGGAGCTAATTGGGCTGGGTTTAGGATTGGTGAGAGATTGATGGGAGATCTCACTGGAAAAAGCTTGGAACTGGGAATCTGGGGTTCTGAGTTTCAGTCCTGGTGCCTTCATGAATTCACTGTCTAACCTTGGACAAGTCCTTCGCTCTTTAGGCTTCAGTGTCCTCATCTGTGAGACAAAACAACTGTGTCTTTGGTTCTTAAATGCTATGGAGCTAGGCCAGGAACAAGCAGTGGGGCAGGAAATAGCCCTTTTTACCTCCTGCAGGAAGCCACATTCTAGCTGTCCTTTATAGTGTTGTCCGAGCAAATGACCCACGGTGATGAGACTGGTGCAACCTGGAATTGGCTGCCTGTAGGTCTGGAACAGCTGCAAGCCACTGGGACAGAGGGAGATGCTGACCTGGGGACAGCAAAGCTCCTGGCTTCCTTGGGAGGGGAGTGGAGAAGTGCTCTTCTACAGAAGAACCCATCAGAATTGTCAAGTATGTGACCTTAGGAGGAGGACTGGAGAAATCAAACCCTCGTCTTTGGTCTTGGGGGTGGGGAACCTCCCCGCTGGAGGGGGAACCCTTCAAGATGTGGAGTTCACATTCAGAGAAGTCCAAGTCAACTGGAAAAGTTCAAGGACCCTGGTAGGTACTAGGGGAGGTTGAAGAAAAATGTAGGAGTCAACTATAATTAGAACAACACAAGTGACCAGATAAATGGAGGTTTTTTTTTAAAAAAAAAATTGTAAATGTACTCCATACCCATAGCAGTAATTAAAATAGTACAAAAAATTATCATTGAAAAATAGTTTCCCTCTTGCTTGCCCATTGGTCTCCATTCCCAAGGCAACAGCCTTCTATGATTTCTGTTCTGTAATAGCACATTTATTTATTAATCATTTTGACAAATATTTGAGTGCCTATTAACAGCCAGGCAATGACTGCTTTCAGCATTGAGAATGCAGCAGTGGAAAAGCAAGGCAAGATCTTGGCCCTCTCTACATTCTAGTGACAACACCAGCAAACAAACAAGTAAATGATGATTATGAAATGTAATGCCTGGTAGTGAAAAATGCTGTGAGGCAAACTAGAAACAGTATGGGGATTGAAGTGACGGGGATTCTTTCAGATAAGATCGGGGAAGACAGCTTGGGGGATGGCATAAAAGACAGGAGTAACACAGGCCAAAAGCAAGTAGTGGAGTTTGGCAGGTGGGAGTGATGACATGGACTAAGGACCCCAGGTAGGAAAGTGCTGGGCACGTTAGAGGCACAGGAGAGAGGCCAGTGTGCTGAGATGCGGTTGTGGTGGGACAGGAGGTCATAGACTCAAGCAGGAACAGAGCCCCAGGAGGCCTTGCCAGTGTGAAGAGCAGTTTGACTTTTATTCTCAGTGACACATGAAGCCATTGTGAAGGAGCAGAGTGGAATGGAGGGAAACAGGTGATGGTGGTTTGGTTCAGAGGGGGAGTAGAGCCTTCAGAATAGGGGTGGAGTGAGAGAGAAAGGAATCAGAATGACTTCAGGACTTTCGGCCAGAGCGAGTGGTAGATGTGTTGTAGCCACAAAAATGAGGGGTCAGGGGTAGGACGAGCTAGAGTGATGGCATTGCCATTTTCTGGTCTGGGTCTGTTGCACTCAGAATGTCTATCTTGTTTGCCAGTATTCAGAAATCAACAGGATGTTTAGAGGGCATGGCTTAGGTTGGGGCTTGAGATAGGAATCTGGTGTCATCAGGTGATATGCTGAACTTTGGACCTAGATGATCCCCGGGATTGAGTGCAGAGAGAGAATGCAGAGAGAAGGCAGCCGAAAGACTGACTTTTTTTTTTTTTTTTGACATTTAGAGGCTGGGAAGAGAAGGAAAGACCAACAAATGAGACTGAGATGAGGTAGCCAATGGTGCAGGAGGAAAACATAAGAATGAGGTGTTTTGGAAGCCCAGTGCAGCAAGTGTTGGATCAGTTCCCTATTCCTTTTTTCTGTGTGCCTGATATTTCATGGGATTGTACATTGGGCCCTGTACCCATTGGCTTTGGCTGGTAAACAATGTCATGGTGAATGCAATGCTCCTTATCAGTAGTTCTGAGTGAGGCACTCACAGGGGACTGTTCGAAGAATGTTGTTTTCTATTGCAGTGGGATAAATTGATGAGCCAATCAGATGCAGCATGGCCCCAGTACTGGCTTGCTGAAAGCATTACTTATGCATATATCAGGGTGCTTAGGAATGATCATGGGAAAAGGAAATTAGAAGATTTTATTTTGGTGCAAAAAATTCTTAAATTCATGAATAATTTTTTTCATAATACATATTTTTATAAACTTTTAAAAGAAGATTTCAATTTTTTGCACCAAGTAACTTATCTCTTAGTTCTACTTTCCATAAACTTTTTAAAGTGCCCTTGTACAAATGAATGTTGAGGGAGTCAGAGGTTAAGGACAGGAAAGACCTTTTGCAAGCACTAGTCCCAGATGCTGCTGCTCTGGGCAGGAATGCAAATCATTCAAGTCAGCTGATGTCTTGGACAGAGTCAGTGTAGGAACAGAAGTCTCTCAACACTCAGCCCACTCTTGGCAGAATTCCCATTGGATGCAAAGGTACTTCTGATTATCATCTTCCCCAAATTTGCTGAGCTGCAGGATATGAGCAGCTATTCTGATGGAAGGCAGTGAGCTGCAGATGAATGAGGGAAGATTTGAGGCCAAACAGACGTGGAGCGGATTCTGTCTCTGGTCCTTGCTAGTTGTATGGCAATGGATGTGACCTAAGCCTTGCTTTTTGTGGATTGGGGGTAGATAATATCGTGGATCACAGATGATGTGTAAAACCCCTGCCCTAGCCCTGTGTGTAGCAAACAGTAAATGTGGGCCCTCTTCTGGGCCCACTCTGCCTCCTTCTCTTCCTTTCCGATGCAGTTCAACTGTGAGAGAGAAACGGAAACTTCCCCATAAAACTTGAAGGAGGGGCAGACCTCCAAAAGTGAACCAAAGATAGTCGCATGTGTGTGTCATTTAAAGCTTTGTCTAGTTTGGGAAATAACTTCCTAACACAAATGTCTCTAAGCAAATCGTGAGTGTGTTAGTCCTATCACTCTGAAGGGAGCATGGTGTTGGGAGAAGAGTGACTGAGGAGAGCAGATATCCTGGATAGTCTTCATTTTCAAACGAAAGCCCTACTTTTCTAAGTATATCATTTTTTCCTGATTATTATGCTTTTTGCAGAAACATGGAAAATGTAGAAAAGTATAAAGAAGAAAATAAAAGCATGCATAATTCCATAACCACTATTGACATTTTGGTGGATTTTCAGTTCCTTTTCTGGGTAAATACAGATGGCGGCCACTCAGATCGCCCTTGGAGAGCCACGTTGACTCCAGCTGTTCGCTCCTCTGGGATTGGCTTTAGCATATGAGCTGAAGTTCCGCTGCTGTTAACAGCAGCCCCAGCTGGCAACGGAGCGTGGCTAGGTCATGGGAGCCTGGCCACTTCCCCCAAGAAATGCTTTCTTCTTAAGGGCACTCTGTTGGTCTTGCAAAGATTTTCCACATCTGCTTTGTAGTTAGAGGGCTCCTCCTGTACTCCTGCTGGCTCTCCTTTTCTTTCGCAAGGATTACTTTGCAGTAAATCTTTTTTCTCTCCTACCTCCTTCTTCCTGTTCATGGTTTGGACAGACCAGCCTGTTCACACGTATGGTTTCATAATCAAGATCATACTATAAATGCAATATTTGTATGTGCTTGCTTTTCATTAAGTTCCTATATACACTATATTTTATTTTATTTTTTTTTTGTTTTTTTTTTTCTGAACTTTATTTTTTTATTTTTTTTTATCTTTTATTTAATGAATATAAATTTCCAAAGTACGACTCATGTGTTACAATGGCTTCCCCCCCCCATACCGTCCCTCCCACCCACAACCCTCCCCTTTCCCACTCCCTCTCCCCTTCCATTCACATCAAGATTCATTTTCGATTATCTTAATATACAGAAGATCAGCTTAGTATACCTTAAGGGATTCCAATTCAATCCCATCAAGGTGGCATGTGCCAATGCCATCTCACTACTCCAAGTGATCAATTTCAGTTCACAATTGATCATAATGAAAGGACTAAGAGTCAAAGGGAGCACATAAACAAGTCTAGTATCTGCTAACACCAACCGATAGAATAAATAAAGGGGAGAGTGATCCAACATGGGAAGTGAGATACTCAGCAGACTCATAGAATGGCGGATGTCCTAAATAGCACTCTGGCCTCAGAATCTACACTATATTTTTTTTTTTAAGAAAATTTTAATAAATATAAATTTCAAAAGTACCACTTAGATTATAGAGAATTTTCCCCCTATAACCTCTCTCCTACCCACAAACCAACCCATCTCCTAGTCCCTCTCCCATCCCATACTTCATTAAGATTCATTTTTAATTATCTTTGTACAGAAGATCAACTTAGTATATACTAAGTAAAAATTTCAACAGTTTGCACCCACACAGAAACACAAAGTATAAAGTACTGTTTGAGTACTAGTTATACCATTAATTCACATAGTACAACACATTAAGGACAGAGATCCTACAAGGAGAGTAAGTGCACAGTGACTCCTGTTGTTGATTTAACAATTGACACTCTTATTTACTTATGACGTCAGTAATCACCCGAGGCTCTGGTCATGAACTACCAAGGCTATGGAAGCCTCTGGAGTTCACAAACTCCTACCTTATTTAGACAAGGCCATAATCAAAGTGAAAGTTCTCTCCTCCCTTCAGAGAAAGGTACCTCCTTTAGTGGCCTGTTCTTTCCACTGGAATCTCACTCACAGATATCTTTCATTTAGGTCATATTTTAAAAGCATTGTTTATTATTTTCACTGGATGTACTAGGATGTGGAATTATGTAATTATTACTGTTTAAATGCAGTGATGAATATTCATGTACATAAATGTTTGAGAATAGATCTGATTGTTCCTTTGTGATAGATTACCAGAACTAGCCGACATGGGATCAAAGCATCTGAGCATTTCTAAAGCTCTCGATGGCTGTGAAAGGGACACATCACTTCCCACTTTCTTCAGTGATGGCAGTGAATGTCCACTTCACTGCATCACCACCTGCTGTGGATTACGATCACAATTAAGCTGTCAAGTAAACAGTACCTCATTGATTTAGTTTCTGTGTCTTTATGTGTTTTTTTTTTTATAAAAGTTAAACCTTAAAAATATGCTGGTTAGATAGTTGCATTTACTTTTACACAAGTTGTCTATATCTTTTTTCAATGTCTGTCCTCTTATTTTAGGGAAATTTATGTAATACACTTGTATTAAATCTATAGGTGAGAAGGAGCTAATTTTTCAGAAAGAATTTCTTCAGACTGTTGTTGGAAAAATTAATTAATTAATTTGAGACGGAGGAAGGGAAAGAGAGAGAGAGAGAGTGAGAGAAGGAGAACACTACCTTCCACTAGTTAACTCCCCGAAGGCCTGCAACAGCCAGGGGACCAAAGCTGCAAGCTGGGACTGCAATGCCAGTCTCCCACATGGCTGACGGGAACCCAGTCACCTGAGCCATCACTGCTGCCTCCCAGGTCTGCAGTAGCAGGAGGCTGGAGTCTGGGGTGAGAGCTGGACATCTAACCCAGCACTGCACTGTTGTGGGGCGTGGGAGTTCTTTTTTTTTTAATTTTTAATTAATTAATTTTTTTTGACAGAGAGTGGACAGTGAGAGAGAGAGAGAGACAGAGAGAAAGGTCTTCCTTTTCCGTTGGTTTTCCTCAGTGGCTGAGGCACGCACCGCGCTGATCCGCTTCTCCTGGTCTCCTGGTCTCCCATGCAGGTGCAGGGCCCAAGGACCTGGGCCATCCTCCACTGCCTTCCCAGGCCACAGCAGAGAGCTGGACTGGAAGAGGAGCAACCAGGACAGAATCCGGTGCCTTGACCGGGACTAGAACCCGGGGTGCCGGTGCCGCAGGTGGAGGATTAGCCAAGTGAGCCGCGGCGCCGGCCAGGGTGTGGGAGTTCTAACCAGCATTGTAACACCTAGGCCTAAAGCTCACTATTACTGTGGGCTTTTTGTGTGGTTTGCGACATTCAAAAATGCTTAATTTTTATGTGGACTGATCTATTACACTTTCTTCTTTGGGGATTTATTCCAGTGCCTAAAAAGAAAAAAAAAATCTTTCTCAATACACAGATGAGGCCAATCTTTAGCTATGTTATTTTCTTTATTATTAGTTTTATTTATTGTGTTTAACCCCTTGATCCATCTGAGATTTATTTTGTTTTGTGGTGTCAGGTGACACACATACATGGAATTATTTCCAAACAGTTTTCTTGGCACCATTTGTTTCTTGACCAAAGGCAAGTTATTTAACTCTTTCTAACTTCCATCTCCTTACTAAGAGAGGATAATGTAAATGCTGCTTCATAGGGTTATCTTGAAAAAAAAAAAAAAAACAGATGAGATCATGGATATGAAAGTATTTTGGCCGGCGCCGCGGCTCACTAGGCTAATCCTCCGCCTTAAGGCGCTGGCACACCGGGTTCTAGTCCCGGTTGGGGCGCCGGATTCTGTCCCGGTTGCCCCTCTTCCAGGCCAGCTCTCTGCTGTGGCCAGGGAGTGCAGTGGAGGATGGCCCAAGTACTTGGGCCCTGCACCCCATGGGAGACCAGGAGAAGTACCTGGCTCCTGCCATCAGATCAGTTTGGTGCGCCGGCCGCAGCGGCCATTGGAGGGTGAACCAACGGCAAAGGAAGACCTTTCTCTCTGTCTCTCTCTCTCACTGTCCACTCTGCCTGTCAAAAAATAAAAAAATAAATAAATAAAAAACCAAAGTATTTTACAAATGTTACAGAAAAATCAGTTCTTTTTGTTTGTTTTAAAATTTATTTATTTTTTTGAAAGGCAAAGTTACAGAGAGAGAGAAATCTCCCATCTGCTGGTTCACTCTCCAAATATCCAAGACAGTTGGAGTTGAGCCATTCTGAAGCCAGGAGCCAGGAACTCCATCCAGGTCTCCCACATGGGTGGCAGAGATCCAAGCACTTGAGCCATCCTCTGCTGCTTTTTCAGGCGTGTTAGCAGGGAGCTGGATTGAAAGTGGGACAGCCAGAACATGAACTGGCACCCATATTGAATGCCAGCATTGCAGGCAGTGGCTTAACATGCTATGCCACACTGCCAGCACCGGGAAGTCAGTTCTTAAAATTGTTAGCATGTCTTCAGTGAGGAAATACAGTCAGCCCTCCCTGCTGATTCAACATCAAGAAAAAAAAATTGTATTGAACAGGTACAATCTTTTTTCTCTCATATAATTCCCTAAATAATACAGTATGGTACTCACATTGTGTTAAGTATTATAAGTGACCTAGAAATGATATAAAATATACTGGAGGGTGTGTTTAGGTTTTATGCAAATCTTATGCCATTTTATGTAAGGTGCTTGAGCGACTTGAGATTCTGGTATCCTTAGGGGTCCTGGGGCCCATCCCCCATGGATTCCAAGGGGCCACTGTGCGGTGAATGAGTGCTTGTCTGGTGTTGTGAAATTGGAGAAATCTGAAGAAAACAACCCTAGCCAAGGCTAATTCTCTGGATCCTAACATGCCCAAGGCTGCTTGGTTGACAAAGGGTTAACCAGATGAGTTAAAATGTAGGCTATTTATAGTAAGTGCAGTTCAAGGGCACGTGTGCTTAGGGGTGAGAAGCAAAGGAGAATGCAGAGCTGAGCTCAGGGTCCCGGGGAGGTACCTGGGGAAGGGGCCCCAGAGTCTTTCATGCCGAGACATGATCTGATGAGGGGAAGGATTTAGTTATCCTTCTCTGAAGTCAGACGGGACCACAGGGAGGGCAGGATTTCAGGAATCATTTAAAGGACAGGAGACACATGGCTTAGCGTCGTGAGAGGGGAGTTTTTCCAGGCATCCTGTGCTGATCTGGAGCTGGTGCAGAGGCTAGACCAAGTCATGCTCAGAAGGGTGAGCTGGACTGCAAGGTCTTGGCACGGCCATGATCTTCATGCTCCATGTGGACAAGGAGATGTCTTGTTTCTCATCAGAGGGAGATGCAAAAGCAGTTTCCTGGCAGAAAGAGCCATCTCTTAACCACAGAGGAGAGAATATGGAAGAGCTCAAAATTTAACCATTTCACACCCCAAATCAAAATCTGTAATGATTTCTTCTTTTCTCTGTTCTTAATTCCACCAGTATAATTAAAACCTGTTAACCGAGGAAGGACCACAGAAGGTCTAAAATCTGATGGGGCTTCTAAAATATTCCTGCTTCTAAGAAAGGGTAGAGGAGCAGAACTCTGTGAAAGAAGAGAAAGAAGAGGAAAATACATTCTTCTAAGTAGGAATTCTATCACCTTTACTTTTGAGTGCCTAGAGATTAGCATGCAGTAGGTGCACTCTTTGTACTGTTCAGTGGAAGTGGACAAATGACACAGACAGAGAAACAGCGTTTGGCAAGGCAAGAGTTAACACAGTGTTCTTGAAGAGTAATTGGTGGTGACTGAGTTATGATAATTCTGTACATTCCCTGCTTAAGTGCGCATTTCCTGTTAAGGACATGGGCTTTTATGGAGCCTCTTCTTAGTAGGTGACTTGGGTGTCTTTTTTTTTTTTTAATTGGGGAAAAAAAATGAAGATAATTCAGCCTGGCTTTGGAACTTACTTTCCCATTATTACTTGTTGCGGGGCCTTTATCCTAGCTAGTCAGGCAAGTCCACTCATTATTCTCCAAATCTAAAGAGATGGTGCAGATTCCACTCTGCCCTGCTTCAGCTGTCCTTACAAGCAACAAGCCGGCTCCTCTCCCCTCTGCTGAGATCTTGCTCCTTTTCAAGACCTAATGCTAGCTGCTTTGGTTAAGCTGCCCTGAAAACCCATCCAGCTTTCCTTCTTTTCTAGTAATCTCTCCAAGTCTGAAATCTTCCACCAGCTATTACATCGTCTGTGTGACTTATATGACACTCTTCTGTGATGATGTAAAGTTAGGGTTTTGTATACATATATACAATATGCATTCTATAATACATATTGAGTATCTAACAGCCAGTATATTTCTCATTACCGCATTCCTCACTATGGTGCTTAGTATAAATCTGGCCCCCTACTAGATACCCAAAGACTATCTGAGAGATCTGAAGATTCCAGAAGGTTCTATGAAGCTCATCTTTTGGTAAATTATAGCATCTTGTTCTCTTTGTGATGTTAACAAGGTAAGAACAAAGGCAATGCTAGATTTAGGCTTAGTACAATAACAGCACTCTCAAAGGAAGCAAAACTATTGCTGTGGAGGTGGATAAATAAGTGGTCAGTGTCTTCCCTCTGATATTCTGCTGGCAACACTGGCCTCATGGATGTAGAGTCAACTCACTTTGCCAGGTATAATCCTGATCTCTTTGGACAGGCTAAGCACGGGAGAGAGTAGGAACACTGATGACCATAAGACGGTGTGCTCCATATTATGCTAGAGGAATGTGTAAGAGGCTATGAGAGCCCAGAGAAAGGACATACAAATGAGGCCAGGTTAGGTAGGTAGGTAGGGAGGTGCTAGTGCTTAGACTTGGAAGAGAGGCAGGAAAAGATTTTGTTGACCATCAGAGCTAGAATCAAGAAAGAGTGGAGGAAATTTCGAAGGGGAACTTTCTAAAATAAAGTTATTTTACAAGAAGAAGCCTTGGGAAATCAAGGAGATTTAATTACAACTGCCTCACGAGCAGGATTTGAAAAGGAGTGGGAGGCTCATAGAAACTTTAATTGCTGAGAAAAGTTAAGAGGAGAAATATGACAGAGGTAATGGGTCTGTCTGTATGTCATGTCTGATTTGTCATTTTTCTAGACAGGCACCCTGCCTCCTGCTTTCTTCTAGGTTGTTGGGGGGGTGGGGGTCCTTCAGCTGCTAAGGTGAAGACACCATTCAGGATGCAGAACTGGGACCTGGAAGTACTCCTTATTCCTTTTATGGAAGAAAAGGTCGGTCTAAGATTCCCTCTCTGTTAAGAATAATAAGCATTTGTTCAGCCATAACAATGTGTGAGATGCCTGAAAGAGCCCTGAATTAAGCTAAATAATTCCTTCCTTCCTTTAGAGAATAAAAAAAAAAAAAAACAGCTTGTCTGGTTTCTCTTCCAAATTATTCTTGTGGCTTTCCATTCCTTTGGAAAATCCAGGCGAATGCTTTTATAGACTGGGCCCACATTCACAGAGGGTGTCCTTGTGTGCATTAAACTGGGTCTTTAAGATGAATGCCGCGAGCAGGAAAACTTGATAGATGATGCAGCATTACGAGCTTTTAGCACGTCAGAGGGGCTGCGTGTTGAAGGCATCTGGAGAAATTGCAGCTCGCAGCATGATCAGCACATGACTGACAGATGCCGCCACAGAGAAGTGTGGGACTGCTCCTAACTTCCCGGGTTGTCTGCAGAGGGGTTAAGAATGACAGCTTTCCTAGCCGTTTGGGGTTTGGGTACAGAGGTGCTAGAGGGACTGTGTCTGTTTGTACAGATAAAGGAGAAGCAATGTGACTGAGGGAAGAAGAGGTTTTATACGCAGGTAGAATGAGAGACTAGACCATCCCCAGGGCCCTATCCAACTCACATTTTGATCTCTGGAACAGGATTTAATGAGATTTTTTACAAACTCTAATTCTCATTGGTGAACCCCAACTCCACCTGACCTCTGAACTTTAATGGTTTGCATTTGTATGGTACTTTACTGCCTAATCTTACAGACTATGGATTGTTATGTGTTGTCAAAATAATGCTTTGATTGTGGGTGTTGTAGTGCAGTGGGTTAAGCTGCTGTTTGCAACACCTTAAATATCCTCTCAGAGCTCCTGGTTCAAGTTGCAGCTGCCCTGACTTACTTTATTTATTTATTTGACAGGCAGAGTTGGACAGTGAGAGAGAGAGACAGAGAGAAAGGTCTTCTTTCCATTGGTTCACCCCCCAAATGGCTGCTACACTGATCCAAAGCCAGGAGCCAGGTACTTCCTCCTGGTCTCCCATGCGGGTGTAGGGCCCAAACACTTGGGCTATCCTCCACTGCCTTCCCAGGCCACAGCAGAGAGCTGGACTAGAAGAGGAGCAACCGGGACAGAATCCGGTGCCCTGACCGGGACTAGAACCTGGGGTACTGGCACCACAGGCAGAGGATTAGCCTAGTGAGCCGTGGTGCCAGCCTGCCCTGCTTTCTGATCCATCTTCCCACTAATGTGCCTGGGAGGCAGCAGGTGACGGCTCGAGTAGTTGCGTCCCTTCTAACCAGGTAGAGGCCTGGATGGAATTCTGGCCTCTTGGCTTTTGCCTGGTCCAGTCCTGGCTATTGTGGGCATTTGAGGAGTGAACAAGTAGATGGAAGATATCACACATTCTCTCTTTCTGTTTCTCCCTTTCTCCCTCTGTCATCCTTTCAAATTAATTAAGTAATTAAAAACAATGCATGGTCAGTGCAGACAATGATGTGTTCATTGATCACACATCTAGAAGTTTGCTGGGTGCTCTGCTGATCTTGGTTAGGCTTGTGCTCCTATCTGTGGGTTGGTTTGCCTGAGATGACTTGAATGACTCAGCTCTGATCTGTGTGTGTCTTACCTTCCATCAGGCTAACCCAGGCATGTTCTCAAGGTGATGAAAGAGATGACAGAAGAGTCCCAAGAGAAGCAGCAGAAACATGCAAAGCCTCAGATATTAACCTAAACAAGTAACATGAGTGAATTCAGTATTGGGCACGGGAAATGTACTCCACTACTTTTGCTAAAGGAGTTTGGTCACTTAGCAAAGAGTGTAGATGCAGAGAAGGGAAAATAATTGGTAAAACTATAGCAATCTACCACACACTTCTATTGCTTTAAAAGCTACATAACAAAAAGACAGATACTGCCTCATTTAATCTTTATAGTATCATCTTTACTCTTTAAGACTGGTTGGGCACTGTGGCATAGTGGGCTACACCTCCGCCTGCGGTGCTGGCATCCCATATGGGTGCTGGTTCATATCCAGGCTTCTCCTCTTCTGATCCAGCTCTGTGCTATGTCCTTTGAAAGCAGTAGAAAACGGCCCAAGTCCTTGGGGCCCTGCACCTGCATGGGAGACCCAGAAGAAACTCCAGGCTCCTGGCTTCAGGCTGGTCCATCTGTAGCCATTGTGGCCATTTGAAGAGTGAACCAGCAGATGGAAGACTTTTCCCTCTGTCTCTCCTCTCTCCGTTTGTAACTCTACCTCTCAAATAAATAGATAAATCTTTTAAAAAAAAGAGACTGATACTATTATCTTCCCTTTAATTGCTTTAAAAGCTAGATAATAAAAAGACAAGAAGCATCTCTAAGTTTTCATGATTTGTCAGTAGCATTTTCTGTTACAAATGAATGGAATGTTCTTAACTTTTAAAAAGTATTTATTTATTTATTTGAAATTCAGAGTTAGAGACAGAGAGGGAGAGAAAGAGGGAGAGAAAGAGGGAGAGAAAGAGGGAGAGAAAGAGGGAGAGGGAGAGGGAGATGTTTCAATCATTGATTCACTCCCGAGATGGGCCAGGCTGAAGCCAGGAGCTAGGAACCAGGAGCTTCTTCCAGGTCTCCCATATGGATAGCAGGGGCCCAAACACTTGGGCAATTTTGTGTTACTTTTCCCATACCGTTAGCAGGGAGCTGAATCAGAAGTGGAACAGCTGAGACATGAGCCAATGCCCATAAGGGATGATTGCTTTGCAGGGAGTGGCTTTGCAGGAAGTGACTTTACCTGCTACACCACAATACCATTCCCTAGAATGTTCTTAATTAAGGGCATGAATCTCAGGAATTTTGTCGTGGACTCTCTAGAGGTGTATTAATGAAGTCTATAGCCTTAAATGTTGTGTGAGTTGGAAAATACACAAACTTTTACTTATCTGTTCCTTTTTAAAATATTTTATTTATTTATTTATTTATTTGAAAGGCAGAATTACAGAAAGACAGAGGCAGAGAGAGAGAGAGAAAGAGAGAGAGAGAGGTTTTCCATCCACTGGTTCACTCCCCAAATAGCCCAACAGTCGAAGCTGGGCCAATCCGAAGCCAGGAGCTTCTTCCAGGTCTCCCATGGGGATGCAGGGGTCCAAGGCCATCTTCTACTGCTTTCCCAGGCCATAGCAGAGATCTGGATCAGAAGTGGACTAGCTGGGGTTAGAACTGGTACCCATATGGGATTCTGGCACTGCAGGCGGCAGCTTAATTTGCTATGCCACAATGCTGGCCCCTACTTATCTGTTCTTAATCTGTTTAAATTCCCAGATACCTATAAATTATAATATTTTCCCATAATAATATATCTAAAGAATTCACTCATAATCAGAAAGTTATTTTACTTTTTAGTTTTAATTAATTAATTAAATTTATCTGAAAAACAGAGAGAGGAGGAGAGAGAAAAATTTGATATCCAACTGGTCCACTTCCCAAATGCCCATAGTAGCCAGGACTGAGCCAAGGCACAGACAGGAGCTTGGAGCTCAGTCTAGGTCTCCCATCTGAGTGGCAGTGACCCAAGTACTTGAGCCATCACGTGATGCCTTCCCAGGGTGCACATTAGCAGGAAATTTTATAAGTAGAGCCAGGGCTGGCGGCGCTGTGGTGTAGTGGGTAAAGCTGCTGCCTGCAGTGCAGGCATCCCATATGGGCACCAGTTCAAGTCCTAGCTGCTCCATTTCCCATCTAGCTCTCTGTTACGGCCTGGGAAAGCAGTAGAAGATGGCCCAAGTACTTAGGCCCCTGCACCCACATGGGAGACCTGGAAAAAGCTCCTGGCTCCTGGTTTTGGATCAGCCCAGCTCTGGCCATGCCTTCCATTTGGGGAGTGAACCAGCAGATGGAAGACCTCTCTCTCTGCCTCTCCTTTTCTCTCTGTGTAACTCTGGTTTTCAAATATATATATAAAATATATATATATAAAAGTCGAGCCAGGACATGAACCCCATCATAAGCAGTATCTTAACTGCTGTCTTAAATATCTGCCCCAATTATTTTGCTTTTTGATTAGATAGTTACTTAGTGCAATTGTCAGAGTAGGCTAGCTGTGTCCCTAAGTACCCTCAATTTTTAGTGATATAGAATAATAAAAGTTTATTTCTTGTTCATATTGGCCAGAACTCATACACCTGACTACACTTATACGCAAAGGAGGCTGGAAAATATAGTTTAGCTGTGTGAAGAATATTGGCAAAAATTTAGCAATATCCAAAAGAATGGATCATAGCATAGGTATTTTTTTTTTTGACAGGCAGAGTGAACAGTGAGAGAGAGAGACAGAGAGAAAGGTCTTCCTTGCCGTTGGTTCACCCTCCAATGGCCGCCGCGGCCGGCGTGCTGATCCGATGGCAGGAGCCAGGTGCTTCTCCTGGTCTCCCATGGGGTGCAGGGCCCAAGCACTTGGGCCATCCTCCACTGCACTCCCTGGCCACAGCAGAGAGCTAGCCTGGAAGAGGGGCAACCGGGACAGAATCTGGCGCCCCGACTGGGACTAGAACCCGGTGTGCCGGTGCCACTAGGAGGAGGATTAGCCTGTTGAGCCATGGCGCCGGCTATAGGTATGTTTTGTAAGGAGATTATTTCATATGGATTATACAGGGTAAAGGAAAATGGAAGAGAAGAGTTCATCTAATCTGCATCCAAGTAAATGTATAGAACCCAAGTTCCAAGACATGCACAATGTACTCTACTGAGTAGGCAGAATGACCATTATGAACTAAGAATTAAAGAATATAAATCTGATTATATTACTCCTATGATTACAAGCATCAATGTTTACCCTAAGAACAAATGATTAGTGTGGGTTACACAATTTTCCAAGATATGCTCCCCGTCTGTCTGTCTGTCCCTATCTACTGCACCTTTCCATTTAATTTTTATTATCTATATGGGTATTTTTAATTTGCTGGAGATGTGAAAATATGTTTTCATCTTTAGAATATAATGCTGTTTCTTCCATCTCCTGGTTCCTCTCCTTTGAAACACTCATTAATCTTTCTTTCTGTAACTAAGACTCATTCTTATTTCTCAGCCTAAAAGTTATACTCTGACAGTCAAAGTCCAAAATTAAGACAATAAACAAAAAAAATCACTAATCCTCCACCTACGGTGCTGGCACCCTGGATTCTGTCCCGGTTGCTCCTCTTCCAGGCCAGCTCTCTGCTGTGACCCGGGAGTGCAGTGGAGGATGGCCCAAGTGCTTGGGCCCTGCACCCATGTGGGAGACCAGGAGAAGCACCTGGCTCCTTGCTTCGGATCGGCACAGTGCGCCGGCTGCAGAGCGCCAGCC
The DNA here is from genome assembly GCF_964237555.1 of Oryctolagus cuniculus. Taxonomy (NCBI): domain Eukaryota; kingdom Metazoa; phylum Chordata; class Mammalia; order Lagomorpha; family Leporidae; genus Oryctolagus; species Oryctolagus cuniculus. The sequence continues at coordinate 33,103,924 of NC_091438.1, forward strand.
ACAGCGGCCATTGTGGGGTGAACCAATGGAAAAAAGAAGACCTTTCTCTCTGTCTCTCTCTCTCACTGTCCACTCTGCCTGTCAAAAAAGAAAAAAAAAACTCTAAGAAACTCAGAGCATATCAAGCAGGATAAATACTAAAACTCAGTCAAACATATGCTTAGGCATATTATTCAAATCACAGGAAATCAAAGACAAGAAATTTTCTAGAAGTTAGCTGGGGTGGGGAGTGGGAAAAAGAAGCACCACATTTAGATGGACAAAGATAACAGGAACAGCTGATTTTTTTTGCCAGAAACTATGCAAGCCAAAGGTGATAGAGTGATATTCTTAAAGAGCGAAATGAAAAATTGTCAGTCCAGAATCCTATACTCAGAAAAAAAAAAATCTTTCAAAAATTAGAGAGAAACACAGACTTGTCGGAGTAGAGACAAAAACTGAAAGAATTTATTTCCAGCAGGCTGCACTGCAAGAAATGGTAAAGGAGTTCTTCAGGCAGACAAAAATGATAACAGAAAGCATCTTAAATCTGTACAAAGAATGAATAACACTGATATTGAAGAGATTAATATAAATTTAAGTGCATCATTTCTTCAAGAGATGTTTTGTTATGTTTTTTCCTCTCCTTTTGAAATTCTATTACACACATTATAGACTGATATTGCCCCACAGCTCTTAAATGCTCTGCTCTGGGTTCTTTTGTTTGTTTACTCTTTTTTTTTCTTTGGGTTTCAGTTTGGGTAATTTCTATTGGTATAGTTCCAAATTCAGTTATTTTATCAAGTTGACCAATGAGCCCACTGAGATCACTCAAACTCTACTGTTGTTTTTTTTTTTTTTAATTTAAAAAAATTTTTTTGACAGGCAGAGTGGACAGTGAGAGAGACAGAGAGAAAGGTCTTCCTTTTGCTGGTGGTTCACCCTCCAATGGCCACCGCGGCTGGTGCACTGCAGCTGGCACACCGCGCTGATCCGAAGGCAGGAGCCAGGTGCTTCTCCTGGTCTCCCATGGGGTGTAGGGCCCAAGCACTTGGGCCATCCTCCACCTCACTCCTGGGCCACATCAGAGAGCTGGACTGGAAGAGGGGCAACCGGGACAGAATCTGGCACCCCGACTGGGACTAGAACCTGGTGTGCTGGCGCCACAGGCGGAGGATTAGCCTATTGAGCTTTGGCACCAGCCTACTGCTGTGTTTTTTATTTCCAGCATTTCCATTTGATTCTTTCTATGGTTTCCATTTTATGTGGCAATTACCCTTCTACTTATCCATATTACCTACCTTTTCAACTAGAGCATTCAAACATAACAAAAATTATGTTAAATTCTCTTTTTGATAGTTCTGACATCTGTGTCATAGCAGAGTCTGGTTGGTAGTATTTTTGTTGTTTTTTCTTGTTTCCTTGTTTATCTTTTAAGTTTTTGAGGAAAGCCATCCATCTATGTAGGGTGACAGAGCCTAAATTAAATAGTTGTTATGCCTCAAAATGGGCATGCTTTTTCTCATTCTGGACATTTAATGTGGGGGGATGAGTCTACCTACTTAGGGGTTGGACCAGTTGGAGATTTTGTTGTTCCTATGGTTATCCTCGGCACATCACAGTTCTCAAATTCCTCTTGTAGATCTGTGTACAAGGGCTGGTTTGCTAGAGTTTTCTTGAGTGTCTGCTCTACCCTCTGCTTTGGGCCTTTCATTTGTCTTGTTGTGCCTCAGTCAGAGCTTCTCTCCATGCCTTGGTGCCTCTCTCAGCAGAAGATGCTGTCACTTGTTACCCAATGTTTGCTAGCCTGGTGGGAGAGGATGGGGGAAGCATTCTTTAAGTCTAAGTCATAGGCAGGTGTTTTGTCTCAGTGTTAGGAGTGGGGCTTTCTCAGCAGTCGTCTTTTACCTCAGCCTGGGGCCCAGCACCTGTTCCTGCTCCTTGCATGGTTACAGAATTTGCCTCCCCTCCAACTTCACTTCTCCCAGCTGCAATGGCTTTTTCACCCGTGCCTTAAGATCGACAGGTTTGTCGATCATTTTAAGGCTTTTTCTCTGTAGGAGAGATTTGAAAGGATGAAGATCTGGATATGGCTTAATGTGTTTGCTACAGTGGCTGCTGTTTCTTTCTCCGGGGTCTACAGTACATGGAATGCTTTTGGCAGACTCCTGTCCTTCTTCCAATCTTTTGTGTGTACCCAGTGAGGCTGGTGGAAAAGTGTCTGTGAGAGGGTGTAACTTCTTAGCCCGTGTTCCCTGGGCTTTGATGCTGTCTTGCTGGTCTAAACTTAACCTTTATAGCAATTTGTTAAAAACATTTGAGTTGGGCCGGTGCTGTGGCTCACTTGGGTAATCCTCTGCCTGTGGCACCGGCATCCCATATGGGCACCAAGTTCTAGTCTCAGCTGCTCTTCTTCCAGTCCGGCTCTCTGCTGTGGCCTGGGAAGGCAGTGGAGGATGGCACAAGTGCTTGAGCCCCTGCACCCACGTGGGAGACCTGGAAGAAGCACCTGGCTCCTGGCTTTGGATGGGTGCAGCGCCGGCCATAGCGGTCATTTGGGCAGTGAACCAATGGAAGGAAGACCTTTCTCTCTCTCTCTCTCTCACTGTCCATAACTCTACCTGTCAAATAAAAAAAAAAATTCAAGTTGAGTTATTCTTACCCAGGCACAGAGCTATCTGCCCCTGTAATTAAGAGCTCACGTGTGTCTTTTTTGGGGGGTGCCTGTGTTTCCTTTGATTTTAGGTTCCCTGGTTGCTCTTCAGCATTAGCTCTCTGATAGTTTCAAATAAATTTCATTTGCAGATTGTCCAAATTTTGGGGATTATTTTTCTTTTCTTTTTGGTATAAGGATAGGAGCAATGTTCTTTCTATTTTTATACATTGTAAGTGGGAAACCAACACATTATTCTTAAAACATTGTAGTCATGGCCAGTTTATGAGTTTAGAACAGTATTTCTTGTGTTATCTCTACCATCTGCAATCAGAATGGTAGGTTTATTAAAAAATCATAATTCTGAAGCCACTCCAGATTCATCAACCTGAAAGTCTAGGAGGTGTTCGTATGTTCAAGTTCAAGAGGTGATTCTTATGGATTTTAAGGTTTGAGAATTGCTGGTGGGGTCAGGGCTCAGAAAGCTATCCCGAGGTAGGGCCCTTTGCACAGGGAGGACTTGGAGCTGAAGGTGATTGGAAGTCTTCAGAGGGAGGACTTCCTGATCTTCTCCCATCCTCCTATCTTTCACCCTTCCTTCTGCCTGAAAGTGAATCCTAGAAGCTGGAATTCTACTTCCCTGTGGTGGATCATAGAAACCAAAACCCCTCTCCCCAAGCAAGTCGTAAAACCTTAACAGATCATTCTCTGTTTCCCTTGAAGATCCTCCTGGGACAGGCGTTCTGCCCTGTACCTGGGGAAGAGAATGTGACACAGAGATGCCAAGAAAACTATGAACAAATAGGTCTCCCTGTGTTCCCTCTCCAGTCTATTATCATTATACCGAACTATTTTGCCCAGTCACTTGCTCCTTGGTTGTCCATTCCTCATCAGACTTAAGCATAAAAATAGAGGTTTCCCTGATCTTTGGGTCTTCATTTCTGAAGGCTCCTATGACACACAAAACTTTGATATTAAAATACACTTATTACACTTTTCTCTTGTTAACCTATCTTTTGCTAAAGAAGTGTTGACCCTTGTGCTTGGTGATCAGAAATACATTAACATTCTTTTTGCCTCTGCAACAGAAAATATTTATTAGCACTTAAGATGCAACAATGTAGGGGAAACAAAAAATTATTACTATTGTTTTTACTCCTTTAGGGTCTTTGGCTGTCCCATGAATTAAATTGACATCAGAGGCTGGTGATGTGGTGCAGTGGGTTAAAGCCCTGGCCTACAGTGCCGGCATCCCATACAGGTGCTCTACTTCCAAACCAGCTCTCTGCTATGGCCTGGGAAAGCAGTAGAAGATAGACCCTGCACCCGTGTGGGAGACCTGGAAGAAGCTCCTGGCTCCTGGCTTCAGATCAGCTCAACTTTGGCTATTGCAGTTATTTGGGGAGTGAACCAGCAGATGGAAGACCTCTTCTTTTTCTCTCTCTGGCTCTACTTCTTTCTGTAACTCAATCTTTCAAATAAATAATGTAAATCTTATTTTATTTTATTTTATTTTTGACAGGCAGAGTGGACAGTGAGAGAGAGAGAGAGAGAGAGAGAGACAGAGAGAAAGGTCTTCCTTTACCGTTGGTTCATCCTCCAATGGCCGCTGCGGCTGGTGCGCTGCGGCCGGCGCACCGCGCCAATCCGAAGCCAGGAGGCAGGTGCTTCCTCCTGGTCTCCCATGTGGGTGCAGGGCCCAAGCACTTGGGCCATCCTCCACTGCACTCCCGGGCCACATCAGAGAGCTGGACTGGAAGAGGGGCAACCAGGACAGAATCCGGCGCCCTCACCGGGACTAGAACCCTGGTGTGTCGGCACCACAGGTGGAGGATTAGCCTATTGAGCCATGGTGCTGGCCTAATGTAAATCTTAAAAAAATAAGTTGATGTCAAAAGGATTAAAAGAAAAAACATTTTCATAATGTATGAATGCATGGGAGTATCACAAAAATATGAGACTCAAAGAAATGGCTGGATGATTATGGTTTATATAGCAGCCTGAGCTACACAAAGTAATAAGGACTGGGGAGCAGGGTGGAGATAAGTTATGGGAAGATGAGGGGAGGAAATGTGTGATGAACAAAGCTAACCTTATTATGCAGAGAAGTTTCTTAGGTGATAAAATTTGTCTCTGGAGCAGCTCTGTTCCTGATACAAACGCTTTTACAAAAAGAAGTTCCCTTTATAGATGTAAATTTCCTTTACGAAAGGGCAATTTTTTCAGAGCTACTCCATGTCTGCAGTTTCTCAAAATAACCAGCTTAAAATACTATGCCATAGCAGCGTATTTTGGGGTGGTATATTTTGGTCTCCTGCGGTCAATATTTTGGGGTGACCCCTGACAACCAGACACTGCTGACAAAGACTATATTATTTAAATCTCATCACAAACCTATCACATAGGTGCCATTATCTCCCATTTTACCATTGATGCGACCGGATTTCAGAGATTCATTAAGTTGTTCAAGGTTACACGATGGCTCTGTGGCAGGGCCAGAATTTGAACTCAAGTGGTCTAATACCTTTTTAAAATGAGGAGATAATTTGCATACCACAAACTCCATCTTTTAAAGTGTATAATTCTCAGGGTTTTAGTATCACAAGGCTGTACACCCATCATCACTACCTAATTCCACATTTTATTTACATCACTTCAAAAAGAAACCATGGTACTTGTAAGTAGTCACTCTCTATTCCTCCCTCTCTCCAGTCTCTGGACTCCACTAATTTACTTTCTGTCTCTATGAAGTTCATTTCTATGAAGTTCTATTTAGGGCATTTCATGTAAATGCAAATATATAGTATGTGGCCTTTTGTGTCTGGCCAGAGACCTTAACCATGTTAAAAAATCAGAAATGAGAATTGCCTCTGTCTAGACAAAAGGACTTATGCCTTTAGGTTGCTTGTACAACCCAAGAAATCCATTCAGTTTCATGAAGACTTAGCACTTCCTATAAGCAAAGCTAGAGCTGGCACTCTGCTAGGACTGGTGCATATCAGAATTACCCACTGAATGCAATACAGGTAGATATCTGGGTTTCCCTCCTTGGAGAATCTGATACTAGGTCTTTTTTGACAGGCAGAGTGTACAGTGAGAGAGAGAGACAGAGAGAAAGCTCTTCCTACGCCGTTGGTTCGCTCTCCAATGGCCACCGCGGCCGGTGCGCTACGGCCAGTGCACCGCGCTGATCTGAAGCCAGGAGCCGGGTGCTTATCCTGGTCTCCCATGGGGTGCAGGGCCCAAGCACTTGGGCCATCCTCCACTGCACTCCCTGGCCACAGCAGAGAGCTGGCCTAGAAGAGGGGCAACCAGGACAGAATCCGGCGCCCCGACCGGAACTAGAATCCGGTTTGCCGGCGCCACAAGGCAGAGGATTAGCCTATTGAGCCGTGGTGCCGGCTGATACTAGGTCTTAACCAGGGCTGAAATCCTATGTTTCTAGCAAGCATCTTTAGTTGGTGGTGACGTAACTGGTTAGGGACATCCAGAGAGACCTGTGCCCAGTTGACTAAGTCTAAGCGAAGTGGATTAACTGTCCCAATTAAGACCCAACTATGTGATGGAAGGAGACCCCCACCCTGTGCTCCACTGCATGTTTGTAAGAAGGCACCAGATCAAATGGGGTGGGCGGTATTTGTTATGCTGTTTAGTGAGATAGGAAAATGTATTGTATGTTTGACACATTTCCATCCTAAATGGTTAACATCTTCAGAAAAAAGCACTGAAGATAAAGAGGTAAGCCTTAATTTTCCAGAAAATTCACTGATGTGGAAAACTTCATTTCCTGACAACGCTGGTAAATCTGTGTTTTGCAGGGTGCTCCATATGTTGTCAGTGCTCATGAATTGTTTAGTTTTATTATCCTCATTAACGGGGATAATGGTTGCTTTTTAACAATCATGATCACCATCTGGAGCCTGAAACCGTAGTCTGAGGCTCAGGTAGACGGAGAGACCATCCTCACAGAGTCCCAGCCCAGTTATTTCCCCACTGCCCTAGCCCTGTGCCTGGCTGGCCCTAGGGTCACAAGAACCACAGGGATAGACAAAATGTTAGTGCTAGTTCAAAAGAAATAAAAAATTAAATGACAGAAACAAAGCAAAATGTTATGAAACTCAGAGTATAGGGATACAGATTCTAACTTTGCTGTTTAACCACATTTTTTTAAAATTTGACAGGTAGAGTTATAGACAGTGAGAGAGAGAGACAGACAGAGAAAAAGGTCTTCCTTCCATTGGTTCACTCCCCAAATGGCCACTACGGCTGGCGCTGTGCCGATCCGAAGCCAGGAGCCAGGTACTTCTCCTGGTCTCCCATGGGGTGCAGGACCCAAGCACTGGGGCCATCCTCCACTGCACTCCCGGACCACAGCAGAGAGCTGTTCTGGAAGAGGAGCAACCGGGACTAGAACCAGGCGCCCATATGGGATGCCGACACTGCAGGCGGAGTCTTTTTTTTTTTTTAAAAGATTTCTTTATTTATTCAAAAGTCAGAGTTACACACAGAGAGGAGAGGCAGAGAGAGAGAGAGGTCTTCCATTCGAGGGTTCACTCCCCAATTGGCCGCAATGGCCAGAGCTGCGCCAATCTGAAGCCAGGAGCCAGGAGCTTCTTCCGGATCTCCCACGTGGGTGCAGGGGCCTAAGGGCTTGGGCCATCTTCCACTGCTTTCCCAGGTCATAGCAGAGAGCTGGTTCGGAAGAGGAGCAGCCAGGTCTCGAACTGACACCCATATGGGATGCTGGCGCTTCAGGCCAGGGTGTTAACCCGATGCACCACAGCACCATCCCCCATATTCTTTTTTATTATTTTTTAAATATTTATTTATTTATTTGAAAGGCAGAGTTTCAGAGAGCAAAGGAGGAAAGACACACAGAGAGATCTTCCATCTCCTGGTTCACTACTCAAATGGCCACAACACCAGAATTGGGCTGATCCAAAGCCAGGAGCCAGGTGCAGGGGCCCAAGCACTCAGGCCATCTTCCACTGCTTTCCCAGGCATATTAACAGAGAGCTAGATTGGAAGTGGAGCAGGTGGGACTTGAACTGGCACCCAAATGTGATGCTGGCACTTCAGGCAATGGCTTTACCCATTACACCAGGGCGTCAGCCCCAATCACATTCTTTTTTTTTAAAATAAAGATTTATTTATTTGAAAGATAGAATGTCAGAGACACAGAGAGAGGCAAAAAAAGGGAGAAAATCTTTCATCTGTTGGTTCTTTCCCCAAATGGCCATAACAACCAGAGCTGGGCCAGACCAAAGCCAGGAGCCCAGAACTCCATCCTGGTCTTGCATGGAGGCAACAGGGACCCACGTACTTGAGCCATCATCCACTGCTTTTCCAGGCACATTAGGAGGGAGCTAGATCGAAACCAGAGTTGCTGAGACTCCAACTGGTACTCCGATTTAGATGCTGGTATCACAAGGGGCAGCTTAACTTGCACCACAACACAGGTGTAATCTCATTATCTTAACAAATATTCTCAAAGTGACTTTCCACAGTATGCTCCCCTGCCTGCCCTGGGGACCCCTAACTTTGCCATTGGCAGTGTGACAAATGGGTAGTGACTAAGTGTCTGCTCTCCTAGCCCTCAGAGCGAGGTAGGTTCGAGCTTGGGAGCATCCTCTCTTTGTGCTTCACGGGGAAGGGGTTGTCCTGCTGGGAGCCGGTGCTGAGTCTGCCATGCTACCTGGTGACCACAGCAGCCACACACACTGCCCTTAAGGATACTTTGAGGCTTCTCCAGAGACCTTTCCCAGACCCATGTTTCAAGTTTTCCAGCGTTGTACTCAGCTCCAACATCAGGGGCAGCAAGATTACTGCCTGGAAGCCTTTTCCTGGTACCTTCACACCCCACGGGCTAAGGTGAAGAGCTGGAAAAACTCTGCAAGTGATGGCAACAAAGCCCATCAAGGATATAAAAGTGCAGCTTTTGATCACCTCGGAGTAGGACGAGGTGAAATGCTCACATTCGCAAATACACTGAACCCCCTTAGGGTTACACTGGAAAGTTTGTTGAGGGAACAGCCAGCAGGTAGGTTAGAAAGGTTGTTTTCTAAAGAGCAAGATCTTCTAGGAGGATTCTGAGGGCAACTAGCCTTTTTTTCATAGCAGGGACATGGATGACAGGCTAGTTCTGTGAGGCCGAGCACCTGGAGCTGGATATTGGAACCAGAAGGCTGAGGTTTGTGGCCTTAATTGCATCACCAGAAACTCAGGCAAATCCAAAGTGGGAAGACAATAGCAGGCAGCTCAGGCTTCCCCAGCTTCCGTGCTCTCTGGACACCCAGCCTTTCTTCTTGCCACCCCTGGCTCACCTCCTACTCAGCTTCTTCCTCATACGCAACTTCCGAAGTGTCAGTGCTGTTCCATCAATTGGTACCGGACCAAAAAGAGGCTGAGACCAAATGTTGACATTGCACAGGGGCTTGAGACACGACGAGAGGTTGGCCAGTTCACCTCTCTGGGCTTTGTGACTGTTCTATGATGACATGCAAACATCACGAATGTTTACACCAAAGCATGTAGGGAGGAGGTGCACGCAAGCTGCCCTCACCTCCCCGTCATCGCCTACGAACATGTGGCATTGTTGGAGGTTGCCCTAAGTACTCAAAACAGGGATACATCCCTGGAGAGGGGGTGAAGAGTGGTGGGTCTTCCTCTGCCCCATCTTTGTGTTTGCAACAAGGGGGTGTTATTTAACATTACAAAATAAAAATATTCTGCTTGACACTTTCAGAATCTTTTGACCCATTACTGTATTTCACAGCTCCCATCTTTGAGCAGTCCTGTATTACGAGCTGACTTTCAGTAGTGTTTAAAAAGATTGGGGAAAAATAGCTCAAGCTCTATTGGCATTTTAAAAGTAGCTATTTTCTCTTTTCAAGTTTTTTTCCCCAATATTCTTTTTTTAATTTTTTAAAATTGATTTGACAGGTAGAAATATAGATAGTGAGAGAGAGAGACAGAGAGAAAGGTCTTCCTTCCATTGGTTCACCCCCCAAATGGCTGCTACGGCCGGCGCTGCGCCGATCTGAAGCCAGGAGCAAGGCACATCCTCCTGATCTCCTATGCGGGTGCAGGGGCCCAAGCCCTTGGGCCATCCTCCACTGCTTTCCCAGGCCACAGCAGAGAGCTGGACTGGAAGAGGAGCAATTGGGACTAGAACCTGGCACCCATATGGGATGCCAGCGCCGCAGGTGGAGGATTAACCAAGTGAGCCATGGCGCCAACTTCTCCCCCCACCCAATATTTTTTAAGTGCCTCACCTACTGTCTTAGTGCATGAATGCTGCTATAGCAAAGTTCTTGAGACTGAGCAATTCATAGAGATTCACTGCTCTCAGTTCTGGAGGCTGGGGCTCCAGGGTCAAGGTGCTGGCAGTTTCTGTGTCTGGTGAGGGCTTCTCTCTGTTTCCAAGATGGTGCCTTGTTACTGCACCTTCCAGAGGGGATGAGACTTTCTCCTCACCTGGTGAGGGAGCAAAAGGAACTAGCTAGTTCATGCCACTCCTTTTATACATTTGCTAATCCCCCCCAAGGTCTCCATCCTCATGATGTGTAATTGACCCCTAACAGCTGGGCCTTGTAATTCTATCACATTGGGATTTAAGTTCCAACATACAAGCTACTTGAAAAAGTTTGTGGAAATGGAATTAAAAGATATGTTTATTTTGGTGCCAAAAAGTTTTTAAATTCATGCATCATTTTTCTATGATACTCTTTTTCCATGAACTTTTTAAAAATTTGAGAGAGAGAGAGTTATAGACAGAGAGAAGGAGAGGCAGAGGGAAAGATCTTCTATCTGCAGGTTCACTCCCCAAATGGCTGCAACGTCTGGAGCTGGTCAGCCAGCAGCCAGGAGCTTCTTCTAGGTCTCCATGCAGGTACAGGGGCCCAAGCACTGGGATCATCTTCTGCTGCTTTCCCAGACCATAGCAGAGAGACAGATTGGAAGAGGAGCAGTCAGGATATGAACCAGGATGCTGGTGTTGCAGGCAGAGGCTTAGCCTAGCCCATCATAGCACAGTCCCCTTCCATGAACTTTTTTGAAGACCTCTGTGTGCATGGATTTCCTTTTTTTTTTTTTCACTTATCTTTTAATTCTACTTTTCATGAGCATTTTGAAGTACCCTCATGTGACTTTTGGAGGGATACGTATATTCAAACCATAACACAGGCCTAGCATATTTCATAGGCATAAATGAGTATTTTAGCTTTGTGTATCTTAATGCCATGGCTTTTGACAGGAATAAAAGCCACAGTGGTAAAGTTACTGTAAGGTTTTTTTTTTTTTTTAAAGATTTATTTATTTATTTGAAAGAGTTACAGAGAGAGAGAGAGAGAGAGAGAGAGAGCTCTTCCATCTTCTGGTTTATGCCCCAAATGGCCAGAATGACTAGGGTTGGGCCAGGCTGAAGTCAGGAGCCAAGAGCTTCTTACATGTATCCCACACAGGTACAGGGGCCCAAGTACTTGGATCATCTTTTGCCGCTTTGCCAGGCCATAACTGAGAGCTGGATTGGAAATGGAGCAACCAGGACTTGAACCAATGCCCATATGGGATGCAGGTGCTGAAGGACGTGGCTTTAACCCACTGTACCACAGCTCTGGCCCAAGTTTTTTTTTTTTTTTTCTTTTTACATAGGTTTTAAACTGAGTTTTTCAGAATTTTCCAATCTCAATGACTATAAGAGGGAAGAGGTAGAAATACGCAGTTTTTAAAAAAAGATTTTATTTATTTATTTGAGTGGTAGAATTACAGATAGAGAGAGGAAGAGACAGAGAAAGATCTTTCATCCACTGGTTCACTCCTCAAGTGGCCACAATGACTGGAGCTGGACCAATCCAAAGCTAGGAACCAGGAGCTTCTTCCGGGTCTCCCATGCGGGTATAGGGGCCCAAGGAGTTGGACCATCTTCTACTGCTTTCCCAGGCCATAAGCAGAGAACTGGATTGGAAGTGGAGCAGCTGGGACACGAACTGGCTCCTATATGGGATGCTGGGAGGCTTAGCTTACTAACACCACAGCTCCACCCCCAAAATATACAGTTTGATTTGTACTTTTTGTTTTTTGCAGGATGCACATGTCCATACTAGGCCTCTCTGATGTTGCACTTGGTCCCAAACAGGTGAGATCGTGACCCTGGACTTCCTATGGACTCCATGTAACTCCCCTGTAACATAATGACCCATCTTGGACACTGAGCACTGAGTGCTGGCCCTGGTTATAGCTTTTAACAGCAGCAACGTTATTAGGGCATATCTTATACTCCTTTTGTATTCTCTTCGTAACACATTACTGACTACTGGATAAACATTTAATAAACAATGATTGAATTAAAACTATTGATGACTTCAGAGGCCTAGGCAAAATTAAATCATGAACCAAACTCTTACCTGGATAACTAAATTTATTTAGATGTGTTTCAGAATTTCAAACATTAGGTTCTCCTGGTAGATTTTTTTCCCGAGGTGTTGGTTTGAGCAATGGGCTGGGAGCTGGGACTCAAATTTTAGTCCTGTCTCTGCTTCTAGAACAAGGCAAATCACTTAATTCACTTTGCATCTCATTTCCATTGCCTTAAGGACTAGGAAATTTGTACAAACAGAGGGACTCACAAGTAGAGTGTGTCCATGAATGATCTTTCTTTCCTGAGGGATTATGTATGTGGGACATCCCCTTAGGATAGAATGGGTTGGTGGCAAGCTTGGGCATCCCAGTGCACTTGACCTTCCACCCCTTCAGCGGAAGCTACTTCCCATTCAGTCTGTGTAAATCAGTGGGTGGGAGAACCGTGGATGGATCTGAGAACAGATTGTGACAGGGGTTTTTCATCTTTAATCAGAGAAGTCTTGGCGGTTCAGAAAATGGAAATAACTTTGTTTTCATTTTCACATAAAGCTCTGGTTTCCAAGAGAAAACATCAACATTTTTGGCTGATTGCTAATTCACAAAGACTAGGAGCACCATGGTTACGCGCCTCGCTCCTGTCCTGACGCCCAGACCGGAGGATGCTTGTTTATGTAAGCAGAGCGAAGCCTCTTCTGGGTCAGGTTACCTGCTTGCTGACAATCAGATCAAATCAGCAGCATTTAACAAGCTTCTCACAGGGACAGCACAGGGTACTCCAGCACATATCAGAGTGGTCTGGCTGCCACTGCAGGCTGTCCATGCAACTTCATCGACAGAGCCCCTGTCACAGGGGGCAGCGATGTGCCCAGTTAAAAACTACATTGCTTAGCTTTTCTTCCAAGGCTGCTCTTATGTGTACCCTTGCAACTATATTCTTAGCACTGGAACCTAAATGCAACCTTGGGGGCTGGCATTGTGTCATGGTGGGTAAAGCTGCCACCTGCCATGCTGGCATCCCATATGGGTGCCGGTTTGAGGCCACTCCATTTCTGATCCAGCTCCCTGCTAATGTGCCTGGGAAATCAGCAGGAGATGGCCCAAATGCTTGGGCCTATGCATCCACATGAGAGACCCAGAAAAAGCTCCTGGCTTATGTCTGGCCCAGCCTTGCCTATTGTGGCCATTTGGGGAGTGAACCAGATGGAGGATTTCTCTCTCTCTCTCTGTCTCTCCCTCTCTCTGCAACTGCCTTTCAAATATAAAAAAAATGCAACCTTGGTAAGCTTCTTCAGGAAGGCTCTGTTAAAGAGAAACTGTTCAACCTAGAAATGTGCCTATGTCCCTCTTGTTTGACCTCTGTTTCCTGCTTCCTGGAATGTGAACATGGCATCTGGAGCTTTGGTGGTCATCCTGGACCATCAATGTACAATCCGTGCACTGAGGCTGGTGGAACAGAAAGGAGAAGGATGTACACTTAGTTCTTATAGACCTCACATCAATCACAGACTGCCTTCCCACAGACCTGGCTTATGGAACAGAATAAGCATCTCTGTGTTTAAGTCTTTCCATTATATGCTGCTGTACCTCGTCCCTGCTGACCCTGAGAACAGAGGCTGTTCTCAGGAAATTTCATGCCTCTGGATACTGTGTATTCTAGCACCTTCTAAGTTCAGGCATGTGGTGCTCAGCACTCTTCAGTGAGAGCAACAGCGGCTGGAGCTTGAGTCGAGGATGGAAAGGACTCAGAAGGTGTTTCTTTTTTTTTATTTATTTTTTATTTTTTTGACAGGCAGAGTGGACAGTGAGAGAGAGAGACAGAGAGAAAGGTTTCCTTTGTCATTGGTTCATCCTCCAATGGCCGCCGTGGCCAGCGCACCATGTTGATCTGAAGCCAGGAGCCAGGTGCTTCTCCTGGTCTCCCATGGGGTGCAGGGCCCAAGCACCTGGGCCATCCTCCACTGCACTCCCGGGCCACAGCAGAGAGCTGGCCTGGAAGAGGGGCAACCAGGACAGAATCCGGCACCCCGACCGGGACTAGAACCCAGTGTGCCGGCTCAAGGCGGAGGATTAGCCTAGTGAGCCGCAGTGCCGGCCCAGAAGGTGTTTCTTTGAATAGGACTTGAGGCTTGCCTAGCCGCTGTGAACGGGTTGCAGAGTCTCACATCTGGAAGGGATGATAATGATGAGCTGGTTAATTCCTTCCAGCCCTCCCTTGGTTTAGAGATGAGGAAGCTAGAGCCCAGAGTTGCTAAAGGAAGTTAACAGAGAGCCGTTGTGTAGGATCCCTGGGGAGGTGTTGCCAACTCCAGCAGTAGAGCATCCCAGCTTGAGAACTTGTGTGTTGTGAAAGGACTGTCTACTGGGCCTGGTTTTCTGTTAACTCTCACTGTCAACTCAGATGAAAGATCTCAACATGTTGTAGCAAAGACCGGTTCATGCTCCCTCAGTCCTCATGCTGTCCCCATGGTTGGGATGCTGCTGTAGTGAGAGCCAGGAAAGTGTTCCCTCACATGGAGAAAGTCACATGAACATTTCACAGAATTCATATTAATACAGACTTCTGGGACTCCAGTCTTTTAAATTAGCCTCCGAAGTGGGAGGACATGTGTGGTTGGTTCAATCAAATGAGGAAGAGTGGCTACAGACCAAGACGATTGGGCAGCAAAGATGTTGGTCCCTCCCTCCCAGGACAGGCTATAGTGGAGGACTAGGGAGCTTCAGGGCTTGGTGATGGTTCTAAGGGAGCCGGGATCAGGAAAGTAAAAGGGAACAGATCACAGGCACGGCTTTGACAAGGCTTCCCTGAGGGATCTGCCACTCAAGAGTATGTGTTCATATTAGTGTGGAGGGTCCACATTTTACTATTATTTTTTTTTTTTTTTTTTTTTTTTTTTTTTTTTTTTTGACAGGCAGAGTGGACAGTGAGAGAGAGAGACAGAGAGAGAAAGGTCTTCCTTTTGCCGTTGGTTCACCCTCCAATGGCCGCCGCTGCAGCCGGCGCACCGCGCTGATCCTGGCAGGAGCCAGAAGCCAGGTGCTTTTCCTGGTCTCCCATGGGGTGCAGGGCCCAAGCACCTGGGCCATCCTCCACTGCACTCCCTGGCCATAGCAGAGAGCTGGCCTGGAAGAGGGGCAACCGGGACAGAATCCGGCGCCCCAACCGGGACTAGAACCCGGTGTGCCGGCGCCGCAAGGTGGAGGATTAGCCTATTGAGCCACGGCGCCGGCTTCACATTTTACTATTATTTTTAAAGTGTCCCTTTACCTAACACTAAATCCCACTGTGAAATACAAACTGCTGTATAGGGAGCCCACCCAACTGGAACCCACACGGCTTGCGTGCGCTCTGAAACCGGGCTGTAGGAAGACCTTAATTACAGAGAATATCTAACCAGCGTCGCGTTATTTACATGTGGTTAGTGACAGCCTTAAAATTTGTTGGGTTCTCGGGTATGTCCCCAGACCACCCCCAGAGCAGGACCCTCTGAATGCAAGAGGTTTCTTGCTCCTGCTTCTGTTCCAGGACCTTCTCCAGTTTGGGAAAATTCTCAGACTTTTGATAGCAGATGTCTTGGGAGTTTTGTGATTTTTCCTTGGGACCTATGATACTGGACAACTTTTTCTTTAACCCTCTCTTGGTGACCATTTCCGTATTTGCTGCTCTTGAAACACATTCACCCCTGACCAAAGCTACAAAGCAGGGTTCCTGATATGTGTCATCTCACAGTGTTACATATTTGCAAGTCCTGGGGCATCTTTTGAAGGCTTGGAGTTGGAGAGTTGTATAAACTCTTTGTCAACTTTATTGATTACTCCTGCAGAGGGAAGACCAAGTTCAATATCCGGCCCATGTCAAATGGAGAATTCAGAACAATCACCTGGGCTGGGGTGAAGACTTGGACTGCTGAATCAGCCACTCTGCTTTAAGTGTGATGTAGAGGTAGGATTGCATGGGTGGAAAATCTCTCTGATATGGCTTTTTTATTTAACTGGATTTCATCTGCACAATGCAGATTAGGTAGGATTACAGTCAGACTTGGGCCCATGGGACTGAGTGCTCCCTTTGCACACATACAGGAACTTCTAATTAGCTGGGACAGCCTCTATTGAAGCTGAGCATGGATTCCCACTTATGATTCCAACTAAGGCTGCACGTGGTGAACTTTCTATTGTATTGTGCTTTTCCCATACAGTAAAATTCACTTTGTGGGGATTTTCAAACATTCAGAGTCTTGTAACTACCACCACAAGCAGGATCTAGAACAATTCCAACCCCTCAGTGTTTTCCTTCATGCCACATGGTAGATTTATTAAAAAAACTTTGTTGTGGTATAATTTGCATATCATACAATTCACTCATTTAAAATGTGTGAGTCAATGGTTTATAGTATATTCACAGATATGTGTAACCAGCACCATAGTCAATCATTGGACATTTTTATCAGCAGGTAGGGAAACTCCTTATCTTTTAGCTGTCACCTAACCAGACTTCCATTCTCTTCCAGCTTAAGCTACAAGTAGTCTTCCTGTATGTATAGATTTACCCATTATGAGTATTTCATAGGAATGTAGCCATTGTGTTATGTGCTCTTGTCATGTTATATATCACAACTATATACCTTTTTTATGACCAAATAATATTCCACTGTATGGGGATACCACATTTGTTTATCCATTCATTTGTTAATAGATATTCGGGTTGCTTCCATGTTTTGATTATCATGAATAGTGCTGCTACGAACACTTGTGTACAAGATTTTTTTTGAACACCTGTTTTCAGTTCTCTTGGGTATATATTTAGAAATGGAATTGTTGAATCATATGGTGCTTTTTTGTTTAAAGTTTTGCAGAACTTCCCAGTGAATTCCACAGTGGCTGCACTATTCTATGTTACTGCCAGTGATGTACAGGGATTCAATTTCTCCATGTCTTTAGCAATGCTTATTGTTAACTTCATTTTGCTTACTGCCATTCTGTTGGGCACGAAGTTACACGGTGGTATTTTAGGGGTTGTAATATCCTCACAGGTTGAGCAAAAAGGTGAAGTTTTTTTTGTCCTGTTGCTTTTTTGTCTGCTGCTAATTCAAAACATAGATCTTCAGAAAGGGATGAGCAGAGGGCCGGATTGGAAACGGAGCAGCCAGGTCTTGAACTGGTGCCCATATGGGATGCCGGCACTGCAGGTGGTGGCTTCACCCACTATGCCACAGCGCCGACCCCACCATTTGTTTTCTACATGTGCCACGTCTGTGCTGAGTGGGCCCTGAGATTTGAAATTAGAGCATGCAGAGTGTGGAGGTGAGCACAGAAGAGGGTCCCTTCACCCAGTCTGGGTACTGGAAAAGCCTCCTAGGGGTGGACAGATGGAAAGTACAAAATTCTCATCAGATAGTGAGGGACTCTAGAAGTATATGGAAAAAAGCTAGGCTAGGATACCTGGGAAATGCCCCATGAATGACTTATTTTCCTATGGCCTTTCAGAAAAAAAATCTTGATTAGAAGTTCATTTCTTTCATTTTCCAATCAGCAATGGGTGGTTTTAATTCTCTCTTGAGGAAAACAAGTCTAAGACCTTTGAAAATATTGCTAGTTTTTGATTATTAAATTAGTGTTAGTACTAATTAAAGGGGACCATACAGCCCAGATGGCAACAGTCTAAACAGAAATCATAGTTGACCTAGGAATGTGTTTTTTTTCGGTTGTCTTCCAGATGTTGCTGTGTCAGACGTCCTCAGATCAGAAAGCCCAGGGAATGGAGGCTGCAGTCCCTCAGGACAACATGCTGGCTTAAGTGGAGCCATTTTCTATGGAAATGAGCCTGTGCACACCTTCCCTGTGGTGAGAGATAGCTATCTGGGTCTTAGGTTTTCTCCCTAACTTCTTTAGCCAGGAGCACAATTCTGAAACTGTTTGATCTGTTTCACAGGTGGTAAAAATACTCTGAGGTCACTATGCTAGCCATTCTCTCCCAGGACCATGAATTCTTTGTGCCACAGAATATAAAATAAAATGAAGAGTGAAAATGTTCCTTCCCTCCCCTAGCTGTGTGTGTACCCATTTCTGTTTCTGATTATTCAGGCGATTATTTCCAAACTTCAATGCTTACCCAAGAGGGTACTTCAAAAAGTTCATGGAAAAGTAGAATTAAAAGATAAGCTGGCTAATTCTCCGCCTTGCGGCGCCGGCACACCAGGTTCTAGTCCCGGTCAGGGTGCCGGATTCTGTCCCGGTTGCCCCTCTTCCAGTCCAGCTCTCTGCTGTGGCCCGGGAGTGCAGTGCTTGGGCCCTGCACCTGCATGGGAGACCAGGAAAAGCACCTGGCTCCTGCCTTCGGATCAGCGCGGTGCGCCGGCCATTGGAGGGTGAACCAACGGCAAAGGAAGACCTTTCTCCCTGTCTCTCTCTCTCACTGTCCACTCTGCCTGTCAAAACAAAAAACAAACAAACAAAAAAGATTGGCACCGAGAGGGCATGTTAGCCCAGGGCTGGGGAGCATCCACTCCAATGACCTGGAGCTGCCTTTGGCCTTGGTGAATATTGAGCTGAGGGGCCCTGGTGACCTCCCCAACCCCCTGAAACATACGGTGGGCCTTCCACAGCTATTCCATTCCATCTCTGAGTTGTTTCCAGTGTGTTTGGTTCTCTCTATGCTTGGTGATGCCTAGTGTCCTATGCCATAATCCCATGGTTTGTCCTAAGATTATGTGTCACATCAGACCACTGGCTCCTTTTTTTAAAAAAAGATTTATTTATTTATTTGAAAGTCAGAGAGAGGGGTCTTCCATCCACTGGTTAACTCCCCAATTGACCAGAGCTGGGCTGATCTGAAGCCAGGAGCCAGGAGCTTCTTCCGGGTCTCCCACGTGGGTACAGGAGCCCAAGGACTTGGGCCATCTTCTACTGCTTTCTCAGGCCCTAGCAGAGAGCTGGATTGGAAGTGGAGCAGCTGGGTGTCGAACTGGCGCCCATATGGGTTGCTTCAGGCCAGGGTGTTAACCCGCTGCACCACAGCGCCAGCCCCAGACCACTGGCTCTTACCTCATTAGTCTTTTGAATTCAGAAGAGAACCACTGGAATATTAGTGAGTGATAGAAGAGTTGTCATAGGGACACAGTCAGCTCAGTTCAAGTTTACATACAAAGGTAAATCATGCATATTAATAAGGTATCTGAAAACCTTAGCACATTAACTACTACCAGCAACACATCCCTTAACCCTGAAGGCAAGAGACTCAGTGAGAAAGCCTGTTTGGTGAAGCCATGTTTGACACCTGCACTGGGCTAGTAGTTTTTGTCCCATGGCGGACTGGGAGGCACAAGCCTCCAGCTGGAAGGTCTACTGGGTGAGGACCCATGTAAGCTGCTCCTGCCCTTTAAACAGCAGCAAATGAACTGTGAGGAGTACTAAGCCTCGCTGTGTGTATGGGCTTGCCACTTCCAGAATTTTCTTCAGACTATCTCTTCTGTTTTCCCATTTCAACTCATTCTTTGTTCTCATCTCTTTTTGCTCTCTAATGCTGTTTTCTTTGCAGTATGGTTTCTGATAACCACTTGGTCCCCATGGTCCACACAGTGTAAATGTGTTTGGTGAGTTTACCCTCTGGATCTGAGCAAGTGTGGCTGGGTGTTGATGAAGCACCCCTGTTCTTCCACTGTGCTGGTGGGTGGGTATCTGTTACCCCTGTTTCTGTCCACAGCCTTAGTGGCCACAGGTGGAAATGCATGGCACTCCTAGAAGAAAACAAGTCAATGACCATTAGTACCATAATTTTAGCTTTATTTTATTTTATTTTATTTTTATTTTTTGACAGGCAGAGTGGACAGTGAGAGAGAGAGAGAGACAGAGAGAAAGGTCTTCCTTTTGCTGTTGGTTCACCCTCCAATGGCCGCAGCGGCTGGCGCGCTGCGGCCGGTGCACCGCGCTGATCCGATGGCAGGAGCCAGGAGCCAGGTGCTTCTCCTGGTCTCCCACGGAGTGCAGGGCCCAAGGACTTGGGCCATCCTTCACTGCACTCCTGGGCCACAGCAGAGAGCTGGCCTGGAAGAGGGGATACCGGGATAGAATCCGGCGCCCCAACCGGGACTAGAACCCGGTGTGCCGGTGCCACAAGGTGGAGGATTAACCTATTGAGCCGTGGCGCCGGCCTTAACTTTATTTTTTAAAGATTTATTTATTTTATGAGGGGCAGAGTCACAGACAGAGAGAGAGAGAGGTCTTTCTTCTGCTGGTTTACTCCCCAGAGCTGGGCTGATCCAAAGCCAGGAGGCAGGAGCTTCTTCCAGGTATCCCATATGGGAGCAGGGGCCCAACCATTTGGGCCATCTTCCAGTGCTTTCCCATGTCGTGGAAGAGAGCTGGATCAGAAGTGGAGCAGCTAGGACTTGAACCTGCACCCATATGATATGCCAGCGCTGCAGGCAGAGGATTAACCTACTGTACCACAGCGCTGACCCCCATGATTACAACTTTAATTCATTATTGTAAGAACTGGCATTGGTTCCTCCTTTTTTAATGAACAAGAACATTTACATGGTAAGTTATCTCCTCTCCCAGTTAGCAAATGAGATAATCAAGGTTAGGATAAGATGAGCCACACAGGCCCTGAGTTACAGGTCAGACTTTGGATCTCAGCTTCTGATACTTGGTCGCAGTGGTTTTCATTGTGCTACAAATAATCCTGAAAAATGTCAGAATAGAGGGTATTACACACCAATATTAATGAATAGATTACTTGATGAGAAGCAGGCTTAATGAGAAATCTCTTAACAATGATCTTTTGAGAAAAACCGCACTTTTTTTTTGTAAAGAGAATGTGTGATGACTTTCACCCTAATACTTTAATAATAGCATTCAAGCATTTGAAGATTAAATTCAAGTTAGCAGCTTCAGCTGACAGGAGAGGCAGTGGTAGAAGTGTCAGAATTACAGGGTGTTGGGAAGAAGTGCCATCGTAGTTCTGCATCTCGATGCACTTCACGGCAAAGTAGAGCGAAGAGCTAAACTGCTAAAAGTGTTCTCACTCTTCAAATATTTATTGCAAAGCTACTGCAGGCCAGGCTTCTGCCTTGACATGTAGCTCTCTTAAGGGTCTGTATTTTGTAGAATATTAGAGCCCACAGTGGGCTTTGAGGGCTCCTCTGCTAAATGCTCTGTGCAGCACTTGGGTGTTTCACTCCAGGATGTTGTGCGGCCACTGTAGGCTACAGCAGGCAGAACGCCTTTTGTTGATGGAAACGGCTTTAGGATTTCAGTGTGTCCAAGAGCTCCCAAGAAGCTGTAAATCTCAGAGCCTACTGTGTTTCCTTCTGGGTGTTTGCTGTATGGTTTCATCTCTGGGTACTAACTTTACCCTGGCTTTCTTTGCTAGCATCGCTCTGCTTGCGTGTGTGTGTGTGTGTGTGTGTGTGTGTGTGTGTGTTTAAAGATTTATTTATTTATTTGAAAGGCAGAGTTACCAAAAGAGTGAGGGAGATAGAGAGATCTTCCATTTGATCTTCATTCCCCAAATGGTTATAATGGTCAGATCTGAAGTCAGGAGCCAGGATATTCTTCTGGGTCTCCCACATGGGTGCAGGGGCCCAAGCATCTTCCACTGCTTTCCCAGGTGCATTAGCAGGGAGCTGGGTCAGAAGAGGAGCAGCTGGGACTCGAACTGGTACCCATATGGAATGCTGGAACAGCAGACAGAGGCTTAACCCACTGTGCCACAGTGCTGCTCCTCAGCTTGTTCTGATTTTCCTTCCCTCTGTATGTATATTCTGTTGACATCCATACTTCTGAAGTGAATGGACAAATTGGCCTGGGGAGACACACCACTTTACAAACATCTACAAAGAAAGTTTTAGCAAACGCATGACATTTATGCCTGTTTAGTAACACTCCTTTGCTTAGAAAAAAACATTTTTTATTTTATAAAAGATTTTATTTATTTGAGAGACAGAGAGAAAGGTCTTCTATTTATTGGTTTGCTCCCCAAATGGCCACAACGACTGGAGCTGGGCTTCAGCCAGGAACCAGGATCTTCTTCCAGGTTTCCAACATAGGTACAGGGGCCCAAGCACTTGGGCTATCTTCTACTGCTTTCCCAGGCCACAGCAGAGAGATGGATAAGAAGAGGAGCAACTTGGCCGGTGCCGCGGCTCACTTGGCTAATCTTCGCTTGCGGTGCCGGCACCCTGGGGTTCTAGTGCTGGTTGGGGCGCTGGATTCTGTCCCAGTTGCTCCTCTTCCAGGCCAGCTCTCTGCTGTGGCCTGGGAAGGCAGTGGAGGATGGCCCAAGTGCTTGGGCCCTGCACCCGCATGGGAGACCAGTAGGAAGATCCTGGCTCCTGGCTTCGGATCGGCGTTGCACACCGGCCACAGTGGCCATTTGGGGGGTGAAGGAGCAACTAGGATATGAACCGGTGCCCATATGGAATACCAGTACTGCAGGTGGAGGCTTTGCCTACTACGCCACAGTGCCGGCCCCAGAAAAGCTATTTTGTTAACAAAGGGGTGAGGATAGACAGCGGCTCAGTTAGTGGCCCCGAGAGGCTCCTTAGGAAAGGCTGGGGTTCTGTCTTGCAAGCCCACAGCTCTGAGCACAGTGCTGAGAAGTTGCGGAGGCCTCCTGAAAGACGGGCTGGTTGATTGATCCCATGAGATCCTCAGTTCAAGCAATGCTTTCACAGAGCTTTGTTTCTGAATTGGAAGAGTGCATAGGGAGGAGGAAAGGGTTCTATCAAGAGTGTTCTCAGGGGGCAGAATAATCTAGGCCAGGGACTCTCCGTGTGTGGTCCACAGCCTCAGCAACACCTGGGAATGTGCTAGCAGTGTAAATCCCTGGGCCCCAGCCAGAGCTACCGAAGGGGAAAGTCCAGGAGTGTGGTTCAGCAGACTGCATGTTAACCAGTCTTCCAGATGTCTCTTCAGGCTCAGGTGCAGGGTGGCTGGGATCCGGAGGAGCACAGATGAGCTCTGCAGCCACAGTTCCTCCGCTAGGATCCTGGCACTGCCACTTCCTGCTTGTGCGCCTCAGCAGGTTGCTTGGTCTCTCTCTGCTTGAATTTCCCCATCTGCAAAATGCAGGTATTTGCAGCCCCATCCTCAGAGTTGCTCTAAGGATGAAATCAGGCAGCACCCTGGGATAATACCTAGGGTATAGTAAGGGCTCAGCACATGTCAGTCATCATTTCTGAAGATGTGTCATGGCAGAAGAATGAGGATGTTTCCCTGTCTACCCCCCTCTTTCTATAAGGACCCCTCCAAGCACCTCTTTACTGCAGCCTTCTCTGAGGAGCAGCGGGGTTGCTGGTTCAGGGCCAGAACCGGGGATATGTTCAAAGCCCCATCTGCACATAGCTTACAGGTTGTCCTAGAGGGAGCCTTGCATTATAAAAGCTTAGCTCTTGGGGCAGCACTGTGGCAAAGCAGGTTAAAGCCCTGGCCTGCAGTGCCAGCGTCCCATATGGGTGCTGGTTCGAGTCCCGGATGCTCCACTTCTGATTCAGCTCCCCACTAATGTGCCTGGGAAAGTAGCGGAGGATGGCCCAAGTGCTTGGGAGACCCAGAAGAAGCTCCTGGCTCCTGGCTTCGGATCGGCTCAGCTCTGGCAATTGTGGCCATTTGGGGAGTGAACCAGTGGATGAAGACCTCTCTCTGTCTCTGTCTCTACCTTTCTCTGTAACTCTGTCTTTCAAATAAATACAATAATTAAAAAAAAAAACTTAGCTCTCATTCTTAGCATCAGGAAGACCAGTCCTTGATCTATGAGCAGACTTGATTTCTCATTTGACATATCTAAGAGAATGTGAGGTTATTGTGAATTTCAGATAAGAATCTTTTAAAAAATTATTATCATTAAATTTGAATATTTAAAAAGAAATTCTAGCTGCACCGACTTTTCTAAAATTGTATGTTTTGGGGGGAGAGACCAGACAGGACTAAATGGCCATTTGATGTCACAATTTCCCTTCAAAATCTGGGGATCACTGTTTCCAGATTTAAGTGGGACCTGTTCCCCAGAGTTGCTACAGACACACTCATCAGCACTCCCTGAGGGCCCGCTTCCAGCTGACAGAGGTGACGCTGCCATTCCCCTTTGCCCAAGGTTTGAAACTTTCCCAGGAACATAGGCAGCTTGCCTGAATTAACTCTTGTCAGGAAGATGAGAAACAGCAGATCAATTGGAGTTTTTCTTTTGGCAGCCCCCATAGCCATTCTGGGTCATTTGTGTGGTGGATGCATTTGGTCATGCATGAGCAGTTGCTGACAGGACTTGCACAAGTCATTTTTTGGTGGGGTGGGGGTGTGGGTGGAATTGGGAAGGGCTGGGATTCAGCTCAGGAGCTCAGAGTGTCTGTCCTCTGCCTTACAGCAACCTCAGGGTGCAGGCAGCCTCTCTCCCTGTTCTTAGTAGAGTCTCTATTGAATAGAGGGAGATGACACAAGCAGGGTGGGCCAGGCCAAGGTCTATGGGTCCAGTACAGACTTGTGGGTCCTGACCAGCCCTTCAAGATCCTTGCGCCGGCGCCGCGGCTCACTAGGCTAATCCTCCGCCTTGCGGCGCCTGCACACTGGGTTCTAGTCCCGGTTGGGGCGCCGGATTCTGTCCCGGTTGCCCCTCTTCCAGGCCAGCTCTCTGCTGTGGCCAGGGAGTGCAGTGGAGGATGGCCCAAGTGCTTGGGCCCTGCACCCCATGGGAGACCAGGAGAAGTACCTGGCTCCTGCCATCGGATCAGCTTGGTGCACCGACCGCAGCGCTCCGGCTGCGGCGGCCATTGGAGGGTGAACCAACGGCAAAGGAAGACCTTTCTCTCTGTCTCTTTCTCTCACTGTCCACTCTGCCTGTCAAAAAAAAAAAAAAAAAATCCTTGCATGTCTCTCTCCTTCTCCAGTTCCAGACCTCTGAGGCCAGAGAGAATGGATTCTGAGCTGCAGCCCTCATCCAGCCGCCAGAATGAAAACGTGGCCATGGAGATGCAGCCCAGGATTCCAGCAATGTGCTCCGCTCCGTGCTTTTCTTATCTCACTACACTTCCCTCCCACTGCCTCTCCTCATTGAACCTTCCAGTGAATTAGCCTGTTGCTTTGACAACTGCTGGGAAGAGCGTGTGGGGGGTGGTGAAGTGGCGCACTAGAAAATGCCACAGCCCTCTGTGGCAGAATTGGTGATGAGACCCAGAAAGGAGATGGGCAGAGTGAGATGTTGGCTCAAGGCTTGGAAAGAGCAATGCAGGACCCTTGCCCTGGGATGGAGGGGCTTCCCCTACGCCTTCCTCTGTCCCATGGAATCTTCTAGAACTCTGAAAATAATGGATTTATCTCCAGGGACAGAACTGATATCTTGCCAAGAGCACAGCAAGCTGATGGAAACAGGTTGAAGCCTCCAGTTGTGGCATAATTTATGGTGGGGGCTTATCGGCCTGAAAGAGGACGTTGGGGGAGGCCTGAGTGGGGTCTCTCCCCGCAGGAATGCTCTGCTTGATCCTTTCGCTGGATGAAAAATGAAGTGTGGTAGACGAGTGAGGAGACCTCGTAATGCCTGAATGATCACACAGACTTGGATGTGGAGCCTGGTTTCAGAGCACAAGAAATGGCCCAGGCAATACCACTTCAAGGGTGTAGAGATAATTAATGGGCAACTCACATAGAGAGGTCACACATCTGCCTTCAGAGAGCATGTTTTCCTCCTAAGCAGAATTGCCCAGAGTTGCAAGAAGGTCAGATTTGCATTCACATGTCTTTCCTTCGCACAGCTCATAACTTTCTACGTTTTCTCCTGAGGGTGTATTAAAACCAGAGCTGTTTCAGGGGAGTGCCGTGGTTCCCATTCAGAACCCCACCATGACTTTGTCTCTGCTGTATCACCTTGGATGGGAAAAAGATCTTCCTTGGCTTCCAGGCCAGTTGTGAGCTATTTGGGCTTGGAAATGAAACGAGATCCTTGGAAGGCTCTACCTCTCCTCACTTATCTTCTGCTGATGTTTAATAAGACCCAGTTGTTATGTGGGGTCAGAGGTCAGGCAGCCATAGGCCAGCAGCCATAAACCTGCACAGAAATTTTGTTGGGGCTGAATTGTGCTTTATTTCTTTCTTGCTTCAGAAGGACAGCTTTTTTTTTTTTTTTAATTTTCTTGTTTTGTTTTTAAATCAGTTGCTTAATGCTTTATGTTTTGTTGGCTCCTTAGAGCTGGTCGTATATCTGAAGAAGCACCTGGCAATGAATATGTCAACAGCAGTGGCCCACTGCCTCTGGGCACCACTGACCTGGCACCCTCAGTCCCAAACTAACCCTAATCGTGTGCTTTCAGTTCTCTTCCTGTTTGTCCTCTCCAAAGCCTAGGCCCTGCTGACCACCACCTGCTCCTCTCTTGGTTTCCAGGCAACCACTTGTTTCCTGGTTTTCTTCCCACCTCTCAAGTCTGCACAGTCTCCTTGGCAGGCTCGTCTTTCCTGCTCTCTCCTGAAATGTTGGTGTTCCCTAAGGCTCTGTCATTTGTCCTCTTCTCTTCTGTGGATAATCCTATTTACACCTGTGACCTTAATCACCAAGTCTGGACTATTGCCTCCCAACTACCATTACCAAGCTCCCTCCGGGCATCAGTTCCTGGGGGCTTTCTGGCCATATCTCTTAGTATGCTCCTTAGTCATTGAACCTTAGTCTATCCCAATATGGACTCATTGTCTCTCCTCTTGTCTTAGTTCTGTCAGCCTGCCGAGACAAGTGACCATTGGCTGGGTAGTTTACAAACACGGGAGATTGATTTCTTAAGTTTCTAGGACTTCTATTTGAAGTCCTGCTCTGGGGAGGGCCTTTTGCTTCCTGGTTCACAGACATATTCTCTCTGTGTCCTCTGCTGGTGGAAGGGCTGAGAAAGGTCTCCCAAGTGTCTATTACAAGGCACTGCTCCCAATTGTGAAGATTCCTTCCTCACGAGCCTATCACCTCCTACTATCGTCACACTGGGGTTAGGATTTCAGCAGGTGAATTTGGAGGGAACGCAAACATTCGGTCTATGCCCTCCCTTGGAGTAGTCCCTCTGCACTTTTGATTTTGAATGAAGGATTTCCATTCACCCAGTCATGCAGGTGGAAATGTCTCAGTCACCTTGGACCAGTGTCTTCTTCATCTCTCCGTGTTCCATCAATCGCCATGTTCTGATGCTTTCACTTTAGACATTTTTCTCGAATCTTGCCTCTCTTTTCCATTTCTACTGTTACAGCTTTGGTCCAGACCTTCATCCTCCTTCACAGATAAAATTATAATATTATAATTCCAGAACAAGCACAGGCTCCACAAATAATGGACAAATGACGTAACCAGTCCCAGACAGACGGGTACCACGGCTGGCCCAGAGTAGGGCTCAGGAAATGAGCTCTATACCTTATGTATAGGAAGTAAGTGGAAGCGTGGACTTTGAACTTAGGCAGCCTGAGTTCAAGTGCAGGTTCCACCATGTCCGCTTACTATGTAGGCAATCTCTGTGCCTCCATTTTTATCATCTGTTAAATGGGAATGATGATGATAAGGTGGTTATGATGACGATTACATGACTTTGTTTATGTAAAGCTCTTCAAACAATGTCTGTCATAGAGGAAGTGCCCAATATATTACTTACTACTATCATTATTGACTTAAGTGTCTTCTCTCCTATCTTTTGTAAGTCAACATGTTGAACTTTATTAGAGGAAACATGCATTATTTGAGTTCACATGTATGGTGTCCTAAAGTTACATAGAGGAAAAGTCATTTAATTTTCCCAAAGAATCATATCTATCTGCTATGAAATTTTGTAAAGACTGAATCGCAGTCTTTTTGCCATTTTTATTATAGCTCTTTAGGGTTGCTGACCCCCCTGGTTTGCCCATGACTGAGGAGTTTTTCTGGAATGGTGGACTTCCTGTGCTAAAATCAGAGTCGTCCCAAACAAGCCAGGGCACTTGGCATCTAGTTCCTCATCCTGGATAGAGCTCCTCTTCTGCAGTTTATCTTTCAAGCATAGTTCCCCATGCACATTTCAGAGGTGCAAACAAGATGCAGGATTTGAGGCCATAGATAGATTTGAACATAAGGTTGGGGACCCAATCTGGATGTCCTCATCTGCAGGTCTTTTCCATCAAAAGGACCACTCTCCAGGGACTTCTGGGCCAGATAAAATCTCTCTTGCTTACAGGTAAAAAGAACAGCTCTTGATTTCTGGTGGTGGTGTTAGACACTGAGCTCTCTTCAGCGTGGACTCTGCACCATACAGCAAGCTGAGGTCTTTCTTCTCTTGCCTGAAGATTTCTCCTCTTCAGAAGGACTGCAGGGGGCCACAAGGCCCTGCTGGTGGCCAGCCAGCTCTGAGTACCAGCATCACACGGAAGGCCCAGTTTGCAGTGAGGTCAATGGGGCTATTACTCCCATCAACAGTGAGCGCCTTTCTCTGCTTGCCCCTGAGGCCCCTCATCCTGGGTTGTTCAACTCCACGCTCTAGCTTCCTCTCTGCCCCAGATTTATCTTCATAAAACAAACTCACATAATTTCTCCACTCAAACCAGTGATTCCTGGGGTCCACGGGATCCACACCAAATCCTTGGCTTGATCATCAATGTCTTCCCAGTCTGACCCTGCCCTCTCCCCAGTCCCTTCTCCTGACCCCGGGTATGGTGGTCATCAGCAAATCAGCACCCACCAACCACTCTCTTGCCCACCATGTCTCTTCACTAACGCAAACCTCCGCACACGCTCTTTTTTCTATCTTGTAAAACCCTTCCCTTTGGTAGGCAAACCCTTGCTTACTGATTAAAGCCCACATAGAAGATGACATCCTCTGTGACGTCTTCCTCGTTTTGCCTCTGGATACCTAAAGCACTGTGTTCTGATCTTCATGAGGAAGTTGCCACTTTCCGAGTGGGCACTTAGCCTAGCAGTTCAGGATGCCTGTAGCCCATATTGGAGCACGTGGGTGTGAGTCCCAGTTTGGCTCCCAGTTCTAGCCTCCTGAAGATGTGTACCTGGGAGGCAGCAGTCTTGAGTCAAACAGTCGGTCCCTGGTACTCAGCTGGGAGATCTGGATTTATATTCCTGGTTTTTGAGCATTTGGAGAGTGAACGAGTGGATGGGGACTCTCTGACTGCTCTCCCATTCTGTCTACCTCTTAAATAAATAAGTAAAGATTATATGAGAATGGGGAGTCTGAGCATCTTGAGGGATTGCACCTCTGGTGTATGAGGGTACTTCAAAGAGTTCATGGAGAAATGGAGTTTTAAGTTTAGTTTTGAAGCAAAAAAATCCCAAAAGTGTTTGTTGAGGTACTCTTGGTTCTTCTTTTTTCATGTTATTTGTTATTTGAGAGACAGAGAGAAGAAGAAACAGACACAGACAGACAGATAGACAGACATACACACACATATACACGCATACACCCCACTTGCTAGTTCACTCCCCAAATGCCCACAATGGCCTGGCCGAGGCAAAGCCAGGAGTTAGGAGCTCAATCCAGCTCTCTCATGTGGGTTATAGGAACCCAACTACTTGAGCCATCATCATTGCCTCCCAAGGTTGGCATTAGCAGGGAGCTGGAGTCAGGCACTGGAGTCAGCACTCTGATATAGGTCATGGCCCTTTTAACTGCTGGGTCAAATGCCCACCCTTAATATGAGTATTATCATTATTTTTTTAAACTTGGGTGACAAGGAGGGAGGAGAGAGAGAGAGAGAGAGAGAGAGAGAGAGAGAGAGAGAGATTCTATCTGCTTGTTCACTCCCCAAATGCCTGAAGAAGCAAGGGCAGGACCAGGAATCAGGAGCACAATCCAAATCTCACAAGTGGAGCCACTTACTTGAGCCATTACCCGTGCCTCACAGGGTCTGCAGGAGCCAGGCTGGAGCCAGGAATCAAACTCGGGTGCTCCATTGGGGGATATGGGCATCTTACCTGCTAGGTTCAATGCCCATTCTGCATATTCCTCGTTCAGGTCACTGTGTCTAGGACAAGTGTGGTGCAGTCTGTTAAATGACTGAATAACCACGCATCAAGGCCACAGCCATGGCAACAATTAAACTTGATTGAGAACACCTACATGGCGCTGTGTGCTCTGCCAAATGCCTTACCATCTTCAGCTCAGTCCTTTAGGGAAAGTGATCCCACTGTCCCTGCTTTATCATGAATGTAAGTGAAAATGTGGGCAGGAATTGGAATTCTTTTTGGATCTGCCTAGGGAGAGAGAGAGAGAGAGAGAGCCTGTGAGGCTTAGATATAACACCAACAGAGTGCGACAGAGCTTTCAAATGCTTGATTATGAACCTTCTCAACCCATTCCTTTAAAATATTTTTTAAAGATTTATTTGAAAGGCAGGGTTACAGAGAGAGGCAGAGGCAGAGAGAGAGAGAGAGAGAGAGAGACAGAGACAGAGAGGTCTTCCATCCGCTGGTTCACCCCCCAAATGGCAGGCATGGCCAGAGCTGGGCTGATCCAAAGCCAGGAGCCAGGAGCTTCCTCCAGATCCTCAACACGAGTGTAGGGGGCCAAGCATTTGGACCATCCCTTGCTGCCCTCCCAGGCACACTAGCAGGGAACTGGATCAGAAGTGGAGCAGCCAGGACTCGAACCAGTGCCCACAAGGGATGCCAGCACTGCAGGCATCATCAGCTTTACCCGCCACACCACAGCGCCAGCCCTCAACCCATTCTAACATGTCAGAGACTCTCATATACTCAAAGTTGATGTGCTAATCACAAATTCAGTCTAGCTGCCAAAGCAGCCTCCAAAAAACACAATTGCATGACACTTCCTGAATCCAGTGTCACTTTCAGCTCATATCTGAAAGCTACAAAACTGTTCTTCTTTAAAAATATCCTTAGGACAGTTAACCACATTGGCTTTGCCCTTGTTGGTATGAATCAGGCTTAACAATCAATCAAGGTTGTGTCTCTTCTTTGTTTCCTCGGCAATATCCATGTTAGCTTTAGCTGATGCCAGCGCTCTGTGTCTCATGCCCTGCGTTGGTGTTCAATTTGAAGTGCTAAAAGCACTTGCTGAAAAATCAAGCCAATACACAAAATCCAGCTCTGAAAAATGTTCTATTCCTGGGACAGATTCAGTGACAGTTTTATCATTCTAGATAACCACCAGGGATAACAAAAACAGGGCAGACTGTGGTGCAGCAGGTTAAACTGCCACCTTCAAAGCCAACATCCCATATGAGCACCAATTCGAATCCTAGTTGCTCTATTTCCAATCCAGCTCCCTGTTAATGTACCTGGGGAAGTGGCAGAGGATGGCTCAAGTGCTTGGGGGCCCTGCCACCTGCTTGGGAGACCTGGATGAGGCTCCTGGCTCCTGGCTTCAGCCTGGCCTAGCCCTGGCCATTATGGCCATTTGGGGAGTGAACCAGTGAATAGAAGATCTCTTTATCTTTCAGTCTCTCCCTTTCACTCTATAACTCTGCCTTTTAAAAACAAAACAAAGCAAAGCCATACTTTAAAAAAGGTAAATTTTTAAAAAAGGATAACAAAGATAGAATTTCTGGAGACTGTCCTACATTTCGGCATTCACATTTCTTTAATCCCCAAAATGGTTCTTTGAAGTTTATTGACTTCCTCCCATTTTACAGAATAAAAAACCGAGGCTATACCTGTATCTGTGTAACTTGCCCAAGATCTCCCTGTAAGGGAATAAAGGACTTGGAAATTGAACCAAGCATAGTCTAACACCAAATCACATGCTCTTCACTGGCGAGCTAGCTTTATAGGGCAGATAGCACAGTGGCTGCAGGTACTCAACATTGGAATCCAATTTGTTATAAGTCTGTGTTCCCCAAATGCAACCTGGTGCCCATTCCTGGCCTTGGTATTTCTAGGGGACTTCTACATCCTGCCTTCTCACAGTGGGCTTATCCTGGAGGTAACTGGGCACCTGTTCACTGTTCTATAGAGTTGGAGATTCCTTTGACTATTTCTCCTGGGCGTGGCGAGGGGTGAGTGACAGCTGGCGTGACAGCTAGATAGCAGGGACTCTGGCTGAACTGCTTAGTGGGACAAGTTTAATCCTGTCCCTGACCTTTCCCCAGGCTGTTTCTAGCTTCTCTTATTTCTACTTCTGGTGTGTAAGATCTAGGCCAATATAATGATGAATAAAGATAAGACCTAAGAAACGTTCTTACTCAATATGTTTTTTAATCTTGAGAATGAGGGATGTAAGGGCAAGCAGAAATTCCAGGCGCTCCTAACGCTTGCACACCAAGTCAACTGTGCTGGGGACTGCAGTTCTACAAAGCTGGAGCAACACAAAGGTAATTCTCTAGGCTATAAGAGCCAGTCAATCCTGGAGCCAAAGACCCAAATTTGTGCCAGATGTGTTCTCACATCATCACCTCCACCTTCAAGGGGAAAGCAATGGTTTCTAGGTGTTAATGTAGAGGCTGCATCTCTGGAGCCAAAAGGAAGTGCAGGTTGAAGCAATCACTGAGGAAGTCAGTCCTTAACCTCGGAAGTTCACTCATCAGAGTACCTCCACCCGAATGCCTTTATACTGGCTTTAATTCCATAGTGTTTCCAAGTGTCCACCAATTTGTTTAGGTCCACAACTTTTATCCAGTTGCTTGCTCTTTGAAATCGGCCTTAAGTTACTTCTTTGGACTTCCTTTCCTCTCTCTCCCTTTGGTTTGTTCGCCACAACTGGAATCACAGACTGGACGGTGTTGAAAGAAAATTCTGGAACTGCCCATCCATGTGCTTCCAGGATGGCTCCTTGACTGTGAGAACACAGTGACTGTTCAAGGCCAGGAAGGACTCAGTTCTCCCGGCATAATGTGGCTGGAGGAGCTCCAGCCCTGGAGCGTGATTGAGCTGGTTTATACTGGTAGTCCAGCCAACCCATGGAAAAGTGGACTTGGCAACAAATCTAAACCAAAATAGGAGTCAAGGCCAAATGTGAAAAGGTACATAAGCCCACAGCCCAGATGCCTACAAGACACTGGAAAGGCTTGAAGTGGGACCAAGAAAAGTTTTAGTGACACTGAAATGACCAGTTTTCTGACCTGGTGGTTCTTTAGGGGATTGCATGCTAGCAAGGGCTATTGGACAACTTCTCAGGATGGCAAAAAATGTCAAAGGCATAGACTGTCCGGGATACATTTCCAAAGTGGTTTTAGATTTGTTTTGTTTCATTAAGATAGTCATTTTGCCGGCGCCGCGGCTCACTAGGCTAATCCTCCACCTTGCGGCGCCGGCACATTGGGTTCTAGTCCCAGTCGGGCGCCGGATTCTGTCCCGGTTGCACCTCTTCCAGGCCAGCTCTCTGCTGTGGCCAGGGAGTGCAGTGGAGGATGGCTCAAGTGCTTGGGCCCTGCACCCCATGGGACCAGGAGAAGCACCTGGCTCCTGCCATCGGATCAGCGCGGTGCCGCCGCGGCCATTGGAGGGTGAACCAACGGCAAAGGAAGACCTTTCTCTCTGTCTCTCTCTCTCACTGTCCACTTTGCCTGTCCAAAAAATAAATAAATAAATAAAATAAAAAATAAAAATAAAAAAGATAGTCTTTTTTTTTTTTAAAAAGAAAGAAATTGTGGCCCTTTTACGAGGTGAGGTAGTTAGTGTTGGTTGGGTGTTCTGAATTCTATCAGTCATGGCTACTAACTTCTTCCAATAGCTTACTCACTTGCAAAAGCTAGGACTCCTAAGCCCAAGGGGAGATGAGAGCTGAAAAGGAGCAGTGGGCCCCAGCTTGCGCCCATGTGGAAATCACTTGAGGGAATTTAGGAAATGCTGATGCCTGGACCCCATTGCAGACTGATTGAGTCAGTGTCTGGTATGTTTAATGCTTCTCTGTGCATTCTGCTGAGCAGCCAGGGCTGGGAAGCTTCCAATGGGAAGCCAGAGAGAGGAAACATCTTGCCCTGGTTATGGGGCTAGTTAGTGACCAAACCGGGGTTGTTATGACATACGGAGTTGCTTCTCTTTATTGTGGTTTTGCTATAAATGAAAAGCATACTTCAAAATGTAAACTTGTAAAGTGCCTTTAGGAAATGGGGTTTCATTTCAAGGAAAGCAGTGATTTCATCTCCAGTGCACTGGTGCTTTCTACATGGTCTTCAGGCAAGCGTCACTGTTGATTGCATCTGAGGCTGGTGGAGATCAACACGAGTTCTTCTGCCACTTCCCTGCCCCTGGCCTGGCGCGCTGGCCTTCTGTGTCTCCTCTGGAAACCTTGCACCTTGCTTCCATTCCTCTTGTCAATGGAAATCATGAACCTTTAGCTGGCGATGCATTTCTACTGGAAAAACATTTTCTCCAGAACTCACTTCATATGGGGACCACATGTCCAGGAGAGCCACCATTTTCAGTGCAGGGCACATCCAAACACACAAGCCAGTGTCACTCTACATAGCATCTGACAAACTAAATGACCAAATGACTGATTTAGACAACAACAACCAGCCATGGCAACTGACCCCCCCCCCCCACCCAGTCTACCATATTTGCCTTACTGCAACTGAAAGTCAAAGCTAGCAATACCATTTAATCACACTCACAGATATGAAAGACTTCAAGGTGTTCAAAAGTTGGAATTTGACTTCAAGTTAAACTTTTTTTTTCTTTTCCTTTTGTGTTAAAAAGCCAGTATGGGGCCAGTGTAGTGGGTTAAGCTGCCTGCAATGCTGGCATTCCATATGGGCACTTGTTCGTGTCCTGGCTGCTCCACTACTGACCCAGCTCTCTGCTAACTTACCTAGGAAAGCAGCAGAAGATGGCCCAAGTGCTTGGGTTCCTGCCACCATGGTGGGAGACCTGGATCTAGTTCCAAGTTCCTGGCTTCAGCCTGGCACAGGTCTGGCTATTGTCATGTGGGGATTAGAAGCTCTCTCTGTCTCTTTCTCTTTTTTTGTAACTCTGTCAAATCTTTTAAAAAGAAAAAGAAAAGGCAGAACATCTGATATAAATTTCAAGGAATTCAGAAAAATTGCCTTATCTAGATCTTGGTCCTTAGCACTGGCCATATTAAACTCATCTGAGGGGGACTGAAAACACAAAGCTACCACCCAGGCCCAGACCCCACCCCAGAGCTTCTGACAGAACTGTCCTGAGGTGGGGCCAGAGCACAAACATTTTCTAATACAGCTCAGCTGAGTCTCACACGTAGCTTGTGGCTGAGAACACTGCACTTGGCTACAAAACAGAGCTCTCAGCTCAAAACTTCTCACCTGCCCTTAGAGCTTTAGCACTTTCAATTCATTTATTCAACACATTTATGTTTAAGTGGGAACATGGTTTTGAAATACTTCCCTTGATCCTTTTTCTCCCAATATTCCATGTGGGGTTTTCCTTCACCTTTGCAACCTCATTATGGGGAGGCGAAGATTTATCACTCCTGGGAAGGAGAAGGCGTGGCCTGTCAAGAACAGTGATTTGCAATCCTAGGTGCCCTTTAGAGTCTCCCAGGGAGCTATAAAAAAGGCTGGTGTCTGGGATCCGCTCCAGACTAATTAAATCAGAATTGGGGGGATGTGCCCAAAGATGATTATAAAAGTACCACAGGTGTAATACTTTTCCTTTTTTGCCCTACAGTCAAGGTTGAGAACAATAGATCTAGTAAAATTAAAGAAAAAAAGACTCGTCAACTTCAAGTGAGCATCTTATTTCTGAAAATCTTGCATATTCCAACCCAAACTTTCAGAACTCAAGGATGATTATCTACTTATCTGTAATTGGAAGAGCCAGAGGTTAGCTTTAGTCTTGACAGTGCGATTTTGTGATTTAGTCTAATATTTATTGAGCATCTACTTTCTGTGAGGAAGTTATA
Source organism: Oryctolagus cuniculus (assembly GCF_964237555.1). Taxonomy (NCBI): domain Eukaryota; kingdom Metazoa; phylum Chordata; class Mammalia; order Lagomorpha; family Leporidae; genus Oryctolagus; species Oryctolagus cuniculus. The sequence goes on from NC_091438.1 coordinate 33,139,681, forward strand.
ATCGCAGAAACACTTCTTGGAAACTTGTTTGCTTGTTGTTTACGTTGGGGGCAGAAAGAAGGGGTCCAGGGAGGTTGTGGGAGTGTGGGTTCCAGTGGGAAGGAGACTGTGCTCTCAAATTGGGGAACTGAGTAGCAGTCCATAAAGGGACCATGTTTTTGTCTTCCGAGGTAGCAAGGTTTAGGAAAGACAAGCAAAGGTGCAGGGGCCAGGAGTTGGCTGACAGGTGGGAGCCTTCAGCATTTCCAGGCCTGAAGGGGAGGGAGTGAGTCCCAGTGAGGGGATCTGTCCTGGGAGGGTTGCTTGAATGCAGCTCTGAACTTCTCAAGACAAATGCAGCCAGCCCCACCTGGACTCTGTTTCATATAATTCTCATTAAGTTCCTGCCTCATGAGTCCAAGAGTCCTCAGTAACACAGAAATTAGAAGAGAGCCAAGTGACAGAGACTGAATTTGGGGATTAGCTTGTACATGTAGGAAGCAGTTGAGACCCTAATTCTGGTTTGGAAAGCTAGTTAGTAATCCAGTAATTTAACCAAGTGAATGATGTACTGGTGTAACTACTATCAGTCTCTTGGCACTCAGCCTGTAAGACTCACCACCATTGGAGCATCTGACAGCAGCATAGGAAATGTAAGGACATCATTCATATATACACTTATCCATGGTATTAAATCAAGCAGCACTTCCTGAGCGCTTACCCATGGTCAGGCACTGTTCTAGGACAGGAGAGACTGACTTCTAACAACAGCTAGAGCAGTGATGGAGAAGTGTCAAGCCCCTGCACTAGACTCCACTGGCTCCAGACCCAAGAAGCACATCTTTCAGAGGATCACCTGGAAATGTATTGTGCTGATAAGATCCCTGCCTTAAATCCATTTCTTGGGGCTGGTGCTATGGCATAGCAGGTAAAGCCACTGCCTGTAGCGCTGGCATCCCATATGGGCCCGAGTTCCAGGCCTGGCTGCTCCTCTTCTGATCCAGCTCTTGTTTATGGCCTGGGAAAGCAGTAGAAGACAATCCAAGTCCTTGGGCCCCTGCACCCAGGTGGGAGACTTGGAAAAAGCTCCAGGCTCGTGACTTCAGATCCGCTCAGTTCCAGTCATTGTGGGCCATTTGGGGAGAGAATCAGCAGATGGAAACTATTTCTCTCTTTCTGTCTGTCTGTCTGTCTGTCTCTCTGTAACTCTGCCTTTCAAATAAATAAATAAATCTTTAAAAAATCCATTTCTTAAAGGAACTTCTTCATAAATTTACATTTTGAAGAATGCTTTTAATTTATGGTAAAACCATGATAAAAGGAAATGATTTAAGTATGCCATAATGGAACTAGATAAGAATTTGACAGTAGCTTGCCACATAACATCCTGACATTAGTTTCAAAATTTCTGTTGTCATTTTCTTTGATGTAGAGCTGTAACTTTTGCACCCTGGAGGAAGGGATGCTACTGTCATAATGTAGGAGTGAAGGGGTATTTCCTCACAGAGAGGAATGGCCTCCAAAATAAGATTTTTGTTCATTCAAAAATATGCTTGTTCCTCTGCATCTGCAGGGGTTGATTCCAGGAGTCCCTGCAGATACCACAATCTGCAGGTGCTCATGTCCCATATAGAAAATGCTGTAGTATTTACCTTTAACTTAAGCAACCCTCTCATAAACTTCAAATCATCCCTGGATTACTGATTATTATTATTATTATTATTTTAAGATTTATTTACTTACTTGAGAGGCAAAGTTACAGACAGAGACAGGGAGAGACAGAGAGAAAGGTCTTCCATCCACTGGTTCACTTCCTAAATGGCCACAATGGTAGAAGCTAGGCTGAGCTGAAGCCAAGAGCCAGGAGCTTCTTCTGAGTCTCCCATGTGGATGCAGGGGCCCAAGCACTAGAGTTATCTTCCACTGCTTTCTCAAGCCATTAGCAGGGAGCTTGATAGGAAATGGAGCAGCTGGGACTTGAACTGTGCCCATATGGGATGCCAGCACCGCACATGGAGGCTTAACCTACTACGCCACAGCATTGGCCCCGATTACTTAATATTTACATTGTATTACCAATTACTTATTTTTTACATTGTATTACCACTACGATGTAAATCCTATGCACACAGTTGTCATACTTGTTTGTTTAGGGAATAATGATAACAAGTCTTCTGTTCTTGTTCAGTACAGATGCAATTGTCCTTCCTGAATATTTTCGATTCCTGGTTGGCTGAACCTGTGGGGGAGGAGGACCAGCTGTACATTTCTTGAGTGACTGTCTCTTGAATTTATAGGGCTAGGTGTCAGGAAGTCCAAAAATAACCACGGAATCTCTGTCCTCAAGGTGATCATACTTTCACAGAGATGTGAGCACACACGTCAACAGTAACAATGGTATTTAACATATTTACCAGGAGGTTTGAGTCTTCCTGTGGAATCTTCCACAAACGACCCTGTTGTTTTCAAAGAAAAGGATTTGACTTCCTTCCAAATTCTAGCCTGAATAGTTGTGACTTGTATGCCTTTGTGTGTGCATGCCTCCACACTCGTTCTTCACATACAAAGAATTCTCTCCTGGGATGTGCTGAGGAGGAAGAAGGAAGAACCCATAGCTATTTTCTTAATGGTTTCCTGGTGTACACATACGCAGAAATTTAACACAGCACAGGCTGTGAGGGAAGGAAAATTCATCAAATGTATCTGCTGTCTTCTGGCTCAAAAAGTAAAGCAATATCAACGGATGTGGGAGTTCAGAACAAGCCTTGGGTCCAATGAAATGAATTAAACCACACGACTCCTTGGAACAGAGATCTCATACGAGTTTCCCAATAGCTTTCAGGGGAGCCTTGAAACAAACAGATTTAGCACCTGGGGTTTCTTGTTGGGTTGGCCTTGCTTTTCTCACATCCAGTACTCTTGCTAAAATCTTTGAACACAGAAAGTTAAACCAGAGCCCAGGAGGAGGCAAGTATCCAAGAACATATGGACGCGTAAGAGGTCAGCCTGTTCCTCTTTGTCTCTGTCATCATGAACATCCTTTCCGTCTTGATGTGTGGCAGGTGACCTTCAGCTGAGCCGCAAGGGCCTGTCACTCTTGTGTTTGACGGCTGTGGAGAATGATCTGAACAGAGCAACAGTTGCAAGCTCCGGGGGCAGGCTAGTTGGCTAATTCCGGTTTTTGAGACAAGAAGGGTGTGTGTGATAATCCTGGGGAAGGCAGTTTCCAGTAACAGGTATTTCATTGTTGCTCAGCCTCATTGGGAACCAGACTGAGGTAGGTCCCAGCAGAGAGAGATGTCTGGGTGAGGCACAGAGGTGGTTGGCATTTATTTAGAGATATGCAGAGTTGCCTTTTTAAGTGATATTTTGAAAGGCATTGGGAAGGAGCAGGGATGGTTCCCTTTGTCCCCCCTGTTTTTGATGTACAGAAGCTTACCTCATTCTTGTGGGTGATGGTCCTGAATGCTGAAGGCTTTTTGGACATCTGTAGAGTGACACAGAGGCATTAATGCGGCCTCATAGGCAAGGAGAGATGTGCGATGATGCCCGCTTTCAGGTAACCCTAGCTTCTCTAGCCCCAGCGTTGTCAAGCCTCAGACCTCATCCTGCATCTGGTGTGTGTCTTAAACTTTAAGGAACCTGAATTTAGGAGATGATCTAAAAAGGACAGAAAACAAGTGGCCCTTTTGCTCCAAGGTCAGAGTTCTGCTGCATCTGAGCCACTGCTTTGATAGCCAGGACACAGCTCAGCCAGATCTATAATGTCTGAGAGTGAGCCTTGCTCTGAATTTGACTTTTTTGCTTGGGAGGACCAGTGGTTACCATCAGGTCTCTAATTTCTTGGGGAGGGATTTCATGTATAAACATATATCTAATGTAAAAACCTAATATTCAGGCTTTCCAGATTCTGCTCTGGCCTATGACAATGGCCTTTTTTTTTTTTTTAAATAAAAGAACAAGGAAAGGCAAAGCAATGGTTGTAAGAAGAAATTTCATAGGAATTATCATAGCAGTGATACAGATGGGCTGGGTCACAGCACTTTGTGTGTCCGAGACCTTCTGGAAGGCCCTTGATATCAGAACTGAATTCCAATAGAGCTGGGTGGACTGGGGAGGCTATTTGCTCCCTGTTTCGGGCCAGAGGACCCTGTAATGATCAAAGACATATGCTTTATATCTTGTGCTCTCCAGAATTTCTGGGCGTGCTTTCCTCTGATATGCCTGTTTTGATATTTTATCACTCTGGCAGCCCCAACAAGTGCTTCCTCATGGAGAGCTGGAATCCCAGCAATTTAATTTAAAGATCTATTTTCTATCTTGCGTCGGTTTTGGTTCTTTTTTTAATGGATCCTTTCCAGAGGTGCACATGCTTTCACAGCGTGGTGAGTCAGCGTGGATACGCTAGTCTGATGATGGTCTCACTGCTGCAGAGTACCTTGGAGCCTTTGCACTGAGAGTCAGTACATTCAACCCCTTCTGCCAGGAACCTGCTCTTGGACATTGGACAAGTCACTTCCGCTGCCTGCACTTCATGTCCCTCATCTCTAATGTGAGAGAATCAGACTACCCAATCGCTAAGACTTCCCCCAGTGCTGATGATTGTATTCAATCATTTCCTAAACATACCATATTTCCGGGGCCGGCACTGTGGCGTAGTGGGTGAAGCCACCGCCTGCAGTTCTGCCATCCCGGATGGGCGCCTGTTCGTGTCCCGGCTGCTCTGCTCCCCATCCAGCTCTCTCTGCTATGGCCTGGGAAAACAGTGGAAGATGGCCCAAGTGCTTGGGCCCCTGCACCCATGTGGGAGACCTGGAGGAAGCTCCTGGCCCCTGGCTTTGGATTGGCCCAGCTCCAGCTGTTGCGGCCAACCGGGGAGTATACCAGTGGATGGAAGACTTTTCTCTCTCTCTGCCTCTGCCTCTGTGAAACTCTGTGCCTTTCAAACAAATAAATAAATATTTAAAAAAAAATACCCTTCTCCGACAATGAGTCTGTGCTTATGGGTGGTATCTGGCCAATAAAGATGTCAATGGAATCCAATCATAGAGATTGCCATGGAAGGTTTCCTTCAGGAGGCGCTAATGTCTTAATCGCCTGTACAACCTCTGTCTCTCCCAGCAGTGATGCATCTCTTCTGTGGAAGTGGGAACCAGAGTCCAGTGGGGAGTGGACTTTATTTGCAGTGGGCAGCAGGCGCGGAGTGGAGAAGTCAGGATTCCCGGATTCTATAGACAACCAGCACCAAGCTCTTTCCAGTCACCCCTCTGCTGCCATAGGCAATCTATTGAAATGCCTCCGTGCTTCCAGAAAGGAAACAAATGCATGTGAGAGGGAGGTTATATTATAAATATTTTATCAATATATCCCTTTAAAAAAGAGGCACTGACCAGGAGCCTGAGGCAGAGTTTCCTCAGCAAACTGAGCTGAACAAGACAGAGCAGTCTACTGGAAAAGCAAACGTGCTTTCCTAAGCGAGTCCCTAGTGAGGTCTGTGGGATTGTAGATGTCTTTTTACTGGCCACCAGGCAGGGTTGGGTGGTCAGGATGTGGCTTGGAAGATGCAGTCAAGAAAGAATTAAGACTCGCTATGCATTTTCCCTCTCTGTGTTGTAGGACGTAGACACAAGCCCCAGCGAGTGTGTTCCCGGGAGCACTGAACTGCCGTCAGCATGGGAGAGTGGCAAATGGTCCTTTATACCCTGGTCTTTAGAGTCTTCAGGGATCCCCCTGAATGTGACAGAAGAACGTTGGCCCAGTTAATCAGAGGGTCCCAAATGCCCTACCTGGGTGAACCTGGAGAAAGCAATTAACTTTGTTTTAAAGCTTTAAAAGGTCTTAAATTGACTCATGAAAATTGTATGTGATTACAGGGGCAAATATGATATTTTGATACATGTATACAATGTGTAGGATCAAGTCAAGGCAATTAGCATGTCAAGCATTTGTCACTTTTTTGTGTTGGGATCATCAAAGTCCGGTCTTCTAGCCATTTTGAAATATGCACTAAATTAGCTGGCGCCGCAGCTCACTAGGCTAATCCTCTGCCTTGCGGCGCCAGCACACCAGGTTCTAGTCCTGGTTGGGGCGCCGGATTCTGTCCCAGTTGCCCCTCTTCCAGGCCAGCTCTCTGCTGTGGCCCGGGAGTGCAGTGGAAGATGGCCCAAGTGCTTGGGCCCTGCACCCCGTGGGAGACCAGGAGAAGTACCTGGCTCCTGCCATTGGACTAGCACGGTGTGCCGGTCGCAGCGCGCCAGCCGCGGTGGCCATTGGAGGGTGAACCAACAGCAAAGGAAGACCTTTCTCTCTGTCTCTCTCTCTCACTGTCCACTCTGCCTGTCAAAAAAAAAAATGCACTAAATTACTGTTAACCATGGTCACCTTACTGTGCTATACAACACTAGAACTTAATCCTTCTATCCTGTATTTCTGTACCTGCAGTTAACTTCTTTTGACTTTTAAGCTTGTATTAACAATTAATATATAATATTAATATAATATTATATATTGCATCATCACATTAATATTACTGCAATTACTATGACTAGTACTATAATGCACTATTAATGTAATATATGTTGTATTATACAATATGTGTATATAATATTTATTATACAAATGTTAATTTTAGATTAATTAATATTATATTATATAACACAATTATTGTGTAATAATCACATAAATGTTAATGAATAATATAAAGGAGAATTTAACCTGGCATAATGAACAGCATGTGGGAAAACCCCAGTGTGAGCTGCTGTGTGGTGCGGTCCAAGGTTGATGATGGAATAAACAGTGGTGTCATGAGCAGCTGTGCTGCAGCCAACTGCCTACTGGGTCACCTCCTTCAGAGCACACGGAGGCCCTGTCCCCAGTGTATTAGTTAGCCAGGGCTTCTACAACAAAGTGCACACTCCATGCTGGGGGGCTTCAACAATAGAACTGCACTTTCCAATAGTGCTGGAGGCCAGAGTCCAAGACGAGGGTTCCTGCAGGGTTGGCTTCCTCTGAGGCCTCTCTCCGTGGCTTGCAGAAGGCTGCCTCCTCGTCTCCTCACAAGGACCTCCCTCTGTACCCCCTATGTTCCTGTTACCTCTATGTGTCCTAGTATCTTGTTAGAAGGACCTTGCTTAGGCTGGATTAGCACCCACCCTAACCACCCAACTGTAATGCCATCATCTTTTCTTTTTTTTAATTAATTAATTAATTTGAAAGACAGAGTTATAGAGAGGCAGAGGCAGAGAGAGAGAGAGAGAGAGAGAGAGATTCTTCTATCTGCCAGTTCACTCCCCAAATGGCCGCAATGGCTGGAGCTGCAATGATCTGAAGCCAGGAGCCAGGAGTTTCTTCTGGGTCTCCCATGCAGGTGCAGGGGTCCAAGGACTTGAGCCATCTTCTACTGCTTTCCCAGACCATAGCAGAGAGCTGGATTGGAAGTGGAGCAGCCGGGACTCAAACCAGAGCCCATATGGGATATGGGTGTTGCAGGCAGTGGCTGCAACTACACTCCGTAGTGCCGACCTCATGCCATGATCTTTTTAAAGGCCTTATCTCCACAGCTACATTCTGAGGTGCTAGAGTTAGGACCTCATTACAGGAATGTGGTGGGAGAACATATTCAGTCCCTAACACCCAGGAACTCACTGAGCTTTCACAGGGAGTAAAATCACTCAGCCACGTGGATCTTTGCAGTGGGCTCCCAGGTGACCCACATGCGATTCCATGTTCAAGGCCGGTCCTTGCCCTCCTTCCCTTTTGCTGGAAGGAAGAGTTAAGCTAACCCCTCCATTTTGACAAACCAATACCTCTTCTTTCTTAGCAAAGACTCTTTACCCGTGACCACTCAGGGGGTTCTAATGGAGGAAGCTTAAGTCCTCCGCTTTCCCAGGTGAGGCCCTGAGCATTTGGGAGCTACTTAGAACCACCCTCTAGAGTGGCTTCTAGACACTAAAGCTCCCGCTGGCCTGTGTGAGGCCTGAGACGGGATGTCAGTAGCACCTGGGGGCTACTGCAGTCTCCTTCTTCCCCCATTGCAGCACTGGCCCTGCAGGCTAAGTCCAGAACTTGGCACTCTCTGCCAGTTGTTTGCAACACCAGACATGACCATAACCCAAACTCTCCTCTCCTCCTCTTTTTTTATTGCCCATCTTCCCATTCCCACATCTCTGGTGACAGTGGGTCAGTCAATGTTTAACCTATCGAAAATTAATATTTACCAAACTAGCAGTGATATCAAAGGTGCTCAGAGTTTGATTTTTTTTGTCTGTTTGTTAGGACATGATCACTCTCCTGGTGGACTTAGAACATTGCTTCTCAGGAATATGACTGTGCTGTACCTCTTTGGCTACTGCCTCATGCATGGAAACACTCCAACATGTTTTGAAGAGAACAATGTAACTTTGTAAAAAAATAGTTATTTACTTATTTATTTGAAAGTCAGAGCTACAGAAAGGGGTGGGGAAAGAGAGAAAGAGATATATCTTCCATCTGCTGATTTACCCCCCAATGGCCAGGTCTGAGCCAGGCTGAAGGCAGAAGCCAGGAGCTTTATCCAGGTCTCCCACATGGGTACAGGGGTCCAAGAACTTGGGCCATCTACTGCTGCTTTCCCAGGCCATTAGCAGGGAGCTGGATCAGAAGTGGAGCAGCCAGGACTTGAACTGGCGCCCCCGTGTGATGCTGGTGTCACATGCAGCTGCTTTACCTACTACTCCACAGTGCCGCCAGCCTCAACAATGAAACTGAAACTCTTCCTTTTTTTTTTTTCTTTTTTGATAAGCAGAGTGGACAGTGAGACAGAGAGAAAGGTCTTCCTTTTTCTGTTGGTTCACCCTCCAATGGCCGCTGAGGCTGGCGCGCTGTGGCCGGCGCACCATGCTGATCCGAAGCCAGGAGCCAGGTGCTTCTCCTGGTCTCCCTTGCAGGTGCAGGGCCCAAGCACTTGGGTCATCCTCCACTGCACTCCTGGGCCATAGCAGAGAGCTGGACTGGAAGAGGAGCAACTGGGACAGAATCTGGTGCTCCGACCGGGACTAGAACCCGATGTGCCAGCGCCACAGGTGGAGGATTAGCCTATTGAGCCGCGGCGCCGGCCAACAATGAAACTCTTAAGAGCAATATTACTCTCTGAGAGGTTAGGATGATAGACATCTTCAAAAAAAGTAGGATGTTTTCCCAATGACTGGGTCAGTGTGCGCCACCGTAGGGGTGATGCAATCTGAACAACTGTGCTTAGCCATGGGTATAGTTTATTTTAAAATAAAGCAAAACAAAGCAAACAACAGCCCACATATGACTTGTTTTGATGCTAAGATATAAACCAGAAATATATTAATTGACTAAATACCTAAGTAAAATGCACCCCTTTATCAACTAAATATGATTTTATCATCTTTCTCTGTTTTTAAAAATACTTTTTTTTCTCTTGTGGCTTTACATTTGGAAGTCCCATCTTGGGTTCTTGCACTGGTATTCAAATTTCTGAAATTCACTGATGCTAATGCCTTCACTCCTTCCTTCCTTCCTTCCTTCCTCTTCCTTCCTTCCTTCCTTTCTTCCTTCCTTCCTCTCTTTCTTTCTTTCTTTCTTTCTTTCTTTCTTTCTTTCTTTCTTTCTTTCTTTCTTTCTTTCTTTCTTTCTTTCTTTCGATTTATTTATTTTTGAAAGGCAGAATTACAGAGAAGCAGAGAAAGAGAGGTCTTCCATCTGCTGGTTCACTCCCCAAATGGCCGCAATGGCTGGAGCTGTGCTGATCCAAAGCCAGGAGCCAGGAGCTTCTTCCGGATCTCCCATGTGGGTGCAGGGCCCAAGAACTTCGATCATCTTCTACTGCTTTCCCAGGCCACAGCAGAGACCTGGATTGGAAGCGTGGCAGCTGGGATTTAAACCGGCACCTATATGGGATGCTGGCATTGCAAGGAGGTGGCTTTACTCGCTACAGCACAGCGCTGGTCCCCTTCAAGCTTTCTTAAAGAAGTGGGGGCAGTGGATCTGACCCCGTTCTAGTCTTTCTTGCTCTCATTCCCCCTCTCTCTCTGCCATCAGAGAAAGAAGACAGTGCTAAGGAGACTGCATGGATATTTGGTTTCCCTTCTCTGGGACCTTCGCTATGCATCTTTCTGTTCAGTAGAAACAGGAAATAAAGATTGGGTATAGATGTGAAACATGTACTCATTTGTTCAATAAACACTTAATAATCACCTGCTATGTGTGAGCCATGATGTCAGGTTAGGGCACTGCAGAGATGAGAAACCACAATCCCTGCCCTCAAGAAGCCCTCAGTATACCAGGGAGCAGAAGTACAACCGAGTCTTTCCTGTATGCTGGCACTGGAAACACATTTACAGGGCTAAGGGGGACCGAGGAGGAGCCTGTGTCTCCGCACAATGAGAAGGAAGGTAGAGGCATTTGGAACTCTGAGTGAAAGATGAGGAGAGCTTGGGCAGCTGGGGAGGGGGACAGTCCAGAGCTAGGCTGCCCACAATGGCAGCCATGGCCTCACGTGGCTATTTAGAGTTAAATGAACTAAGATGAAAACTTTACCTTCTCAGTTGATCTGGCTACACTTCAAGAGCACAATAGCCATGTGTGGCTATCACATTGGACAGCACAGACATAGACTGTTGCCACCACTTTAGAAAGTTCTAGTGGACGGAAGTGCACTGGAGAGAGGACAGCACCAGGACACGGAAGTCCACATGACCTTTGAAGAAGAATGCAAATCTAATCATCAGAAGGTATTAATTGCGGAACTTTGTTTTAAAAAATAGAAATTTCTCCTCCTCCCTGGTAGGTGTCTACAGATGCTAGCAAATTTACTGGACATTCTAGGAAATTTCAACACAGTGGCCTGACAGTAGCACTTCTCTTAGTAGCTGAAGGTGACCTTAGTAGCTGAAGCTCTATAGACTGCCTGAATTACAAAAAGAATTCACTTTCCCCCAGAACAACTTTTTGGAACAATATTTTAAAAGGAAGGAAGAATCTCCTTTGAAAGATTTTAAATTGTAAGCATCTATCTAATCCTTAAGGCGAAGACTCGGACGTTGAGTCATCAGCCAGATTATCTCTCTGTACTCATAGCGATGGAAACTGGGTTTTTCTGCTGCAGAACTCAGGCCCCTTCTTCAAATGGGTTCAGGCAATAGAACAGCCATGCCTATAGCTCCCAAGGGTACAACACGATACAGCTGTCATCATGGTGACTTGCCAGCATGAGGTAGACCCTCAGTGACTGCTCCAGCCACCCCTGTTCTGAATGTGAAGGCCTCTCCATGAGGGACACCAGAGCTTCTGTAGATCAAGGGTTCTCAAAGTGAACCCCAGGCTCACAGCATCACATGGGAACGTCTTAGAAATGCAACCTCTTGGTCCCAGCCTAGAACTGCTGAATCAGGAGCTCTGCATTTTAACTGGCCCTCTGAGGGTTCCTGATGCACATAAGTTTGACGATCTCTGTTCTACCCTAAAGTATTTTAACAGTCGAAATGCAGTTAAAAAGAAAACTAGTAGATCAATGAGAGAAAGAGGGCAAACAACAATGCAGAATAGTAATAAATAGAGAGAAAGCCACAATAGCTCCTGTGGTGCTGAATTAGAGTCAGAGATATTTGTATAAAATCATACTTGTTTGAATACAGGGGTATTCAAAAAATTCGTGGAAATGAATATTATGCAAGAATTATGCGTGGATTCCTAGGGGTTTTTTTTGTGCTGAAAGAAACTTTTAATTCCATTTTCCCACCAACTTTCCGAAGCATCATTGTATATGTATATGTAGGCAAGTAGAAATATAGCCTATGGAGATGTGGGTCTGTCTTGTTTAATATCAGAAATACATTTCCCACTTCTGTCCACTGAGAGAACCTTAATGCGGCAACACATCAGAAGCAATGAGAACATCCGGCAACCAAATTCCAGTTTCTAATTATTGCCCAATAAAAGGAACTTAGGGCTCCTGGGAAAATGGAAGATTCTAGGGAAAACAGAAAAATAAATAAGATAAACTCAAAGTATCTTGTAGATTTAGAGAGCAAAGAAGGGCTAAGGAAACAAAAAAAAAAAATGAGGGTTTGTCAAAAGGACCCTGGAACCAACACAGAAGCTAGAACATAGCTAGAACAATGGCCAGAGCTAGAACATAGTTGATAATGATTGTATTATATTAGGACCCAAAGAAGAAAATAAATTTCCATGGGTTTATGTTGATTTAAATAAATCAATGAATAAAATTAACAAGTAAGGAAAAGGGACAAAATTTCTTACAAAAGAAATCAAAATAATGCATGTAGACTATTCCCCCTTTAGGAGATGGAGCTTGATTCCCCTTCCTCTGGGTGTTGGCTGGACTTTGTGATTCACTGCTGATGAGCACAGCGTGGAGCGGGACAGGGTCTCCTCGTGGAGTAACCCTGCAGGCACCACCTTAACCACATGATGAAGTTCAGCACTGCGAGTAACATCACAGATCCCTGATGTGACGAGGAGGCCAGCACACCACTGTGGTCTTCCAAACCCACAGTCCCAGTCTAAGCACACAAACCCATCATCAAATAGACCTGCTCTGGGGAGGGGGGTGGATATTCTGCAAATTATCTGACCAGCACTCCTCATAAGTGTCAGGGTCAGGAAAAACTAAGACAGAAAAACTACCCCAGAGCAGGGGAGGCTAAGGAGACATGATGATCAGATGCAGTGTGGCTCCTGGATTGGATCCTGGAATACAGAAAGAGTGGTAGTGTGGTTGGTGCTGTGGCACAGTGGACTGGGCTGCCACTTCCAAGCCAGCTCCCTGTGCGTGGGCAGGCAACAGAAAATGGCCCAAGTACTTGGCTCACTGCCACCCATGTGGGAGACCCAGATGGAGTTCCTGGCTCCTGCCTTTGGCCTGGGCCAGCCCCAGCCATTGTGTTCACTTGGGGAGCAAACCAGTAGTTGGAAGATTCTCTCTCTCTTCTTCTCTCTCCCTCTCCTCTCTCTCTCTCTCTTTCTCTGCCCTTTAAATACATAAACAAACAAAAAATTTTTAAAATCCCAGGAAAAATAATGTTAGTAGGAAAACCTCTAAAACCCAAATAATGTCTGCAGTTTGGTAATTATCATTGGTAATTTCTCAGTTTTGGTCCCCGAACCATGGTTATGTGAGATGCCAGTATCAGGGAAGACTGAGTGTAGGTATACAGAGCTCTTTGTACATTTACCGTATTCTTGTAAGTCTAAAGTTATCTGTAAATAAAGATTTATTAACAAAATATTGGTGAAGATAAGACGGTTGGGAAAGGCCCAATATTATCTGCTACCTCGACATATGAAAAACCTGGGAGGCCCTTGCATGGCCTAACTGCAAGTTGCCGTGCCCCCTCTGCTCCTGCATGTAGCACCCCCTGCTCAACAATGCTCCCTACCCAGGGGGCAGGCACAGCTCAGTTTCCCACCAGCCTGTGCATCTACAATTATTCAATATGCCAGTCATATCCTCCTGAGAAAATCAAGGGGCACCCCTCCCTCTTAACCCTATGGAGGCTGTGTCCCACAAACCCTGGTTGTTCTCCTTGTCCCATAGGAAACCCCATGTGGCAAGTATCATCCTCCTGTCCCAGGCTGTGAGCACCTACTAATCTATCTATCTCGTGTGTGCAGGGTTGAGTGTTGAGCATTGGGCTACCCCATAGTCTAGCATGGGATCAAATAGGAGGTGATTAAAACAGGTGCCTGTTCCTTGCCTCTGGATCCCCATGTGCTCAGAGACTGTCTCCCCATGGCTGCTCTCTTATCTGAGTGAGGAGTCCTGAGCAGGGAAAGGACAATGTCTCTGTGAGAGTCAGAGAGGAGGAAGTGGGACATGGGATGAGCAGACAAAGAGAAGGCAAAGAAGGATGAAGAGGAAGAAACACATACTCGTGCAGCCTAAGGGAGGCTCAGGGTGGGCCAAAGGACTTCAGGCAGTCCAGACCACCTGATCAGGCAACAGGCACTGAGATGAGTGTCACAAGCTTGGGGTCAGGTCCCCCTCATCCCATGGAGCTGTGTGGCCTTGGTCAAGTCCTCTGACCTCTCTGAGTCTGTGCTCATTTATTCTCAACCATGGTGAGGCTAACAGGACCTATGTGGCTCACACTTAGCCAACAGGGTGAGCATCAAATGTAAAATTATGCATGAGAGTAGAGAAGGTGTAGGATAGCATGCCTTTTATAAACATACGGCACACATCACTTTAAGGGGTAAGGGGATCGCTAGAGAGTATCGGAGTAAGGAGTGGCTTCTGTTCTCAAGTCAGTTGTAATGCAGTGGGAAGGGCCAGCACATGCACAGGCCCCTTGGCACAGGCATAAACCAAAAGCTGAAAGAGATTTTTTAAAGGATTTTATTTATTTACTTGAGAGAGAGAGTTACAGACAGGGAGAGGGAGAGGGAGAGGGAGAGGGGGAGAGAGAGAGAGAGAGAGAGCGAGAGAGAGGTCTTCCTTCCGCTGGCTTACTCCCCAAATGGCCACAACAGCCACAGCTGCGTCGATCCAAAGCCAGGAACCAGGAGCTTTCTCCAGGTCTCCCAAGCAGGTGCAGGGGCCCAAGCACTTGGGCCATTTTCTACTGGTTTCCCAGGCGATAGCTGAGAGCTGGGTTGGAAGAGGAGCAGCCAGGACTAGAACTGGTGCCCATATGGGATGCCAGTGCCACAGGCGGAGGATTAACCCACTGCGCCACAGCGCCACCCCAAGATTTTTTTTTTTAAACAGATTGATTTTATTTATTTGAAATAGTTATGGAGAGAAGTAGAGACAGAGAGAGAGAGGTCTTTCATTTGCTGGTTCACTCCCCAAATGACCACAACAGCCAAAGCTGGGTCAATCCAAAGCCATTGGGTACACAGGCCCAAGCACTTGGGCCATCCTCAGCTGCTTTCCCAGGCACATTAGCAGGGGGCTGAATTGGAAATGGAGCAGCCAGGACTTGAACTGGCACCCATATGGGATGCTGGTGCTACAGGCAGGAGCTTTAATCCTCTGTGCCGGCCCCCAACAGGGAAGATGTGACCTAGGGGTAGATCCAGAGTCCACAGAGGAGATGTGATACAAAGCAGACCTTGAAGCATGAGTGCATAGAAAATGGGATATGACAGCCATGGTTTGGGTTAAAAAATGCTGACTCAAATGTGCTTTTGCTTACTAGCTCTGTGATCTGGGGCAAGTTTGACTCCTTAGGGAACTTAATCACCTCATTTCAGAAGCAGATAACAGTATCCATGATCGTGAGAATCAAATGGGAAACAGCAGTGAAAGTGTCTCACAGAGTGCCTGGCACATAGTAGGTGCTCAGTTAGTGTTGGCTGAGTCTGAAGTATTTATCGTCACAAGGCCTGAACCTGTACTGGGGTGGGATCCAGGGAGTGGATCAGGTACTTGACCCAACCCTGGAGAGTTCTGGACATCATTAGGCACGCTCTGAAATGTTTCCCTTTGACTGCTTTTTATGCTGTGAGCCACAGAGCCTTCAGGTCCACCTTATGGAGAGAGGTTCCAGAGGGCCTGGCATGGACAGCTCAGTGATTACAAAATGAGACAGCTGGGTAGCCTCCTTCAGGGGCCTTTATCTCTGGGGTCTGAGCAGTGCGAGTGGCTCTCAGTTTGTGGCCTAGAAGTTTTTGCACAAGGGCGCACAGCTGGCTCGAGTGGCTTGCTACTCAACAAGTGGAGCTCTGAAGTCAATGCATCAACCTGAGCTCCTGGCCAACACCCACCTGCTCCACTGTCAGCAGATGGCACCTCTATTCTTCTAGTGGCTTGGATCCAAACACTAGGAGTTGACTTGGATCCTGTCTTCTCCTCATCTTCTCTCACCTGCCATCCCACCTGTCAGGAAATCCTGTTGGCCCCACCTTTGGAATATGGCCAAGACTGTCTCCTTCTCACCACCCCCAGTGCTGCCCCTGACGACCAGACTCCATCACCTGTCGCCTGTATCATTTTTACCCATATCCCCCACTGCACAGCCTCTCATAGTAGGGCAGATCCTCCTGAAGCTTAGATCATTTCAGTCCTCTGCCTAGAAATCCTTTGAGTAGTCCCATTTCACTCAGCAACAGCTACTGTGCCTCTGATGCCCCGGGAGGCTCCACGTGACCACCGGACCTGATTCTTCTTCCTTCTGACTTCACCTCCAGCTACTCCCATCCTCAGGGTCCTGCCCCAGCGACACTGACCCCTTCCTCTCTCCTGAGGGCCTTGGTGCTGGCTGCCCCTCTGTGGGGAAGATTTGTCCTCTAGGCATCCTCATGCTAATCCCCTCATGCCTCCAAAACTTTGCACAAGCATTGCCTTCTCGGTGGAGCGCATGACAGTCCTTTGCAAGCAGAACCTTGCATACCCTGCCCTGTCCCTGGTGGGCTCCATTTTCACAGAAGGCTTCTCACCCAGTGTACCTTGGACTTACACTCTGTGCTTGCTTTTCTGTTTCTAGAACATAAGCCTCATGAGAGCCTGGAACTTTGTCAGGTGTGGTCACTGATCTAAGTGCCTGGAATGCCAGGAGCTGCTGGGCCACACTTTGCTTGCTGTTTTGTTGTGGGTCCCTGTATGCTGCTGGACAGAACAGATGTATTGCACGTGGGAGCCCAGCAGGAGTCTAGATCAGCATCTCAGCTTCTCTTGAGGATTTCTGAGGTAGGCATGCATGGATTTCCCTACATCCTTTATTATTATTATTATGATTATTATTATTATTTGACAGATAGAGTTAGACAGTGAGAAAGAGAGACAGAGAGAAAGATCTTCCTTCCGTTGGCTCACCCCCCAAATGGCTGCTACGGCCAGAACTATGCCGATCCGAAGCCAGGAGCCAGGTGCTTCTTCCTGGTCTCCCACGCAGGTGCAGGGCCCAAGCACTTGGGCCATCCTCCACTGCCTTCCTGGGCCACAGCAGCAGAGAGCTGGACTGGAAGAGGAGCACCTGGGACTAGAACCTGGCACCCATATGGGATGCTGGTGCCACAGGCAGAGGACTAACCAAGTGAGTCACGGCGCTGGCCCCCTACATCTTTGAGCTGAGGTTGGAGGCTCAGCCCAGCCTGGCCCTCAAGTGAGCTGACCCTCAACACGTCTTCTGCTTTTCTGAGGGTCGCAGTAGAGAGAACTGGGGCAGCAGGGAAGGCCTCTTGGGCTGGTTGTGGCTTAGGAATCTGCACTTGTACTGAATAGCGCATTTAACACACTTGCAGGCTGTGCCCAGGGTGGCTCTGTCTTTTCAAAGCCACTATCGCCACTCCACCCTCATCTGCAGAGTTGCCTGAGCTCTATGTGGGCATCTCCAGTAATGCAGTAGTTGAGTGGGGTGGGGGAGGATTCCAAGGCTGAGCTGGCCAGTGGATGGAGCACACAGGGGAGGGAGAGTGCAGCCAGCAAGGACTTGGGTCCCAACACCTCTAAGCCATGAAGTTCTCTGTTCAAAGGGAACAGCTAAGCCTGTGCCATCTCTCTTTCAGCATTCTGAGGATCAAGTGAAGTGATGTATATGAAAACGTTCCCCACGGAAGAGTGAGCTTAGACAGGAAAGACATTGCTTTTATTCCAAACGGTAAGCCAAGGTGGATTTCTTTTCTTTTTTTTTCCAAAGATTTTATTTATTTATTTATTTGAGCGGTAGAGTTATGGACAGTGAGAGGGAGAGACAAAGAGAAAGGTCTCCCATCCACTGGTTCACTCCCCAAATGGTTGCAATGGCTGGAGCTACGCCTATCAGAAGCCAGGAGCCAGGAGCTTCTTCTGGGTCTCCCACCTAGGTGCAGGGCCCAAACACTTGGGCCATCTTCTACTGCTTTTTCAGGCCATTAGCAGAGAGCTGGATTGGAAAAGGAGCAGCTGGGATTTGAACCAGTGCCTATATGGGATACCAGCACCACAGGCAGAAGATTAACTTACTATGCCACACCGCTGGCCCCCAAGGTGGATTTCTAAGAAGGCATTGGTGTTGGCTGTTGGAAAGAACGAGGCCATCAAAGAAGGAGGTACCTTTCTCTGAAGGGAGGAGAGAACTTCCACTTTGACTATGACCCTGTCGAAATAAGATCGAAGTCGGTGAACTCAAAAGGCTTCCATAGCCTTGGCAACTCATGACAAGCCTAGGGAGGTTACTGACGCCATAAACAAGAGTGTCAAATTGTTAAGTCAACAACAGGAGTCACTGTGTACTTATACTTCTCATGTGGGATCTGTCCTTAATGTGTTGTCCAATGTGAATTAATGCTATAACTAGTACTGAAACAGTATTTTACACTTTGTGTTTCTGTGTGGGTGCAACCTGATGAAATCTTTACTTAATATATACTAAATCGATCTTCTGTATATAAAGATAATTGAAAATGAATCGATGTGAATGGAATGGGAGAGGGAGCGGGAGATGGGAGGGGTGCAAGTGGGAGGGAAGTTATGGGGTGGGGGAGCCATTGAGCCATTGTAATCCATAAACTGTACTTTGGAAATTTATATTTACTAAATAAAAGTTAGAAAAAAAAAGAAATCTCATTTTGCTTTTTTTTTTTTTTTTTTTTAAGCCAGGTCTGCTCTGTCAATAAAGAGGGCAAGGGTGTGGAGCAGCCTCCCAAATCACCCATCTCGGACTCAGACGTTCCCTTCTGCAGGGGCTGGTTTCAGATGTGGATGTCTGAGCAGGACCCCTCGGCATGGCTTGGGACAGAGTCCTGGTCATGAGGGTGACGTCCGTCGTCGGCCTCCAGAGCTTTGTTGGCACCACTGGGAGGGGTCTGTTGGATCAATAACTCGGTTTGTTCAGCACCTGAATGGAGAGCAGTCAAAAAAGAGGAGAGGCTGGTGCCGCGGCTCAATAGGCTAATCCTCCACCTAGCGGCGCCGGCACACCGGGTTCTAGTCCCGGTTGGGGCACCGGATTCTGTCCCGGTTGCCCCTCTTCCAGGCCAGCTCTCTGCTGTGGCCAGGGAGTGCAGTGGAGGATGGCCCAAGTGCTTGGGCCCTGCACCCCATGGGAGACCAGGAGAAGCACCTGACTCCTGCCATCAGATCAGCGCAGTGCGCCGGCTGCAGCGCGCCAGCCATGGCGGCCACTGGAGGGTGAACCAACGGCAAAAAGGAAGACCTTTCTCTCTGTCTCTCTCTCTCACTGTCCACTCTGCCTGTCAAAAAAAAAAATATTAAAAACCATGATTAAAAAAAAAAGAGGAGAGACGCCAGCATCCGTAATATGTGTGTTCTATGCCATGAGCCATCGCTCCCTTCCACCTTACCATGAACCTGCATTTTGCTATTTATGTATGTATTTACTTATTATATTTATTATTTATCTATTCAAAAGGCAGAGTTGAGAGAGAGAGAGAGAATCTTTCATCTGCTTGTTCATTCCCTAAGTGCCACAGTGGTTCAGGCTGAATCAGGCTAAAGCCAGGACCCTGGAACTCCATTTGAGTCTCCTACATGGCTGCAGGAGCCAAAGTACTTCTGCTGCTTTCCCAGGCACATTAGTAGGAACTGGATTGGAAGTGGAGTAGCTGGGACTCGAACCAGTGCCCACTGCGCAACAGCACCATCCTCAAACTTGAATTTTTCTAAGTGGAATTTTTCCTAGTTTAGGAATTAGAAAGGTAAGGGTCAGAGAAGTTAAGAACCTTGTTAGTCCCTGGCAGAAGTGGCATTGGAACTCAAGTCTGCTTTGTTTTAAAATCCACCCCCTTTCCAGGGTACCAGGCCCCTTCTTCCACACAATGATGGACCGAGGTCTAGTTTGGGCTCCTTGCCCTGTGCATGTGATCTTAGGCAAGTCATTTCACTTCTTCCATCCATTTTATCAGCACTAAGATGCAATGATACCTTTGTTACTCACTGGAGTCCAACAGGTGCCCCGCTTCCATCCCTTAACCCTGACAGACTGGTTTTGGGTGGCCCCTAACTCAGCAGCAGACACCTGGAATCACCCAGGCTGTGGGGCTGAGCCTGGCAGTCCCCATCTGACACAGAGAGGGGAGCGTTGCGGGGCCATGGGCGGATCTGGCCTTGGCAGCCTGCCTTGCCCGCCTTCCTACTGTCCATCTCTTGCCTTCTTGGTGTTTATTTATTTTTTTAAAAAATAATTAATTGGTTTATTTGAAAGGCAGAGAGATAGGAAGGAGAGAAGCAGGGAGGGAGAGAGAGAGAGAAATATCTTCCACCTGGCGGTTCATTCCCTAAATGGCTGCAATGGCCAGGGCTGATCTGGGCCAATGCCAGGAGCTTGGAGCTCTACCCTGGTCTCCCACATGGGTGGTAGGACCCATGTACTAGGACCATCTTGTGCTCAGGCACATTGGTAAGGAGGTGGATCAGAAGTAGAGCAGCCGGGACCCTAGCTGGCACTCTGATAAGGGATGCAGGCACTACAGATGGCGGTTTAGTTCACTACCCCACCTGGAGTCACGGTCTGGTCCACAGCCACATGGTCACTGAGGAAGCTGTTGGGGTTATGACCTTTCCCCCCCAGTGCCCTGCACAAGAGAGCTGTGTGTGTGTGTGCATGTGAGTGTGTGTGTGTGTGTGTGTGTGTGTGTAGGGTATATACTTTTTAAAAAGACATCTTAAGGGCTGGCGCCGCGGCTCACTAGGCTAATCCTCTGCCTTGCGGCGCCGGCACATCGGGTTCTAGTCCCGGTCGGGGCGCCAGATTCTGTTCCAGTTGCCCCTCTTCCAGGCCAGCTCTCTGCTGTGGCCCGGGAGTGCAGTGGAGGATGGCCCAAGTGCTTGGACCCTGCACCCCATGGGAGACCAGGAGAAGTACCTGGCTCCTGCCATTGGATCAGCTTGGTGTGCCGGCCGCAGCGCGCCGGCCGCGGCAGCCATTGGTGGGTGAACCAACTGCAAAGGAAGACCTTTCTCTCTGTCTCTCTCTCTCTCACTGTCCACTCTGCCTGTCAAAAAATAAAAATACATCTTGAGAGAAGGAGGGTAGGGAAGGGAAGATGGAAGAGAAAGGAATAGATGAAGGCAGGGTGAGGAGAAGTGAGGAGGTGAGAGAGAAGTGTTGGATCGGGGACTCCTCTGTTTTCAGTCTGGGAAAGGCTGGAGCCTGTAGGAAAGAGCCCGTGGAGAGGGGAGTGTGAAGATGGAGGGTGAGGAAGAGCTAGCTGGCAGCTGGGGCACAGTCGAGGCTGACCAACCCTCCTGATTTGCCAGGACTGAGGGTCTGCAGGGATATGAGGCTGTCAGGGCAGAAGCAGGCACACCAGGCCTCTCTGTGGCCAGGCACTGGCACAGGTGTAGCTCTGAGAACAAGGGTGAGGTAACTAAGGGAACACCTTTCCACATACACCTAGGTATTGAACTGAGTCCCACGGGCCTCAGCCCCATCCCCAAAGCCCCTCGCTGCCACAGCTGTAACTGGCTCAGGCCAGCAGTGTGGCTCTTCTTGGATCATTTGAACTTGCTGGGCTTCGTTGTCCTGAGATGTAAAACAAGGACATAGGCCTGGGTAGTGTCTGAGACACGTTCCAGGCCCTGTTGAGCTCCTGCAGGTCGGTGATGTAGGTGGCCCATGATGGTTCGGTGGCCCTGCTTGAGGTCTGTTGTTGGGGGGAAACCTCTGGGTGGGCTGCTTCTGGCTGTCAGTGCAGGCCCCTCCAGTTTGGGGGCTTGGCGTTGGAACAGTGGATGTGCAGGGGAGTGAGCAGGATTGTCCTCCCTGGAGAAACGGTGCTGCTGACATGGGGGTCTGGGCTAGCCAGGTACTGGCCTAGTGGTGATAAGACAGCCACCTGTGTAGTTTTATCATCAGCACCATGTGGCATGGGGCTAAAAGTGACAACAGCGGGAAATGAGGGATAAGGGGGCTGTTGAACTGATCAGATTCCTCCGCTGTGAGCACGTGGGGTGCTTTAGTTTTGGGGGAGGAGATCCCAAGAGAGATGGTACTGGCCATTCTTCAATTTGGGCAGGTTACGGGGGTGGTACTGTGGTGTAGTGGGAAAAGCCTATGGACAGCATCCCATATGGGCACCTGTTTGAGCCTGACTGCTTTATTTCCTATCCAGCTCCCTGCTAATGTGCCTGAGAAAGCAGCAGAAGATGACCCAAGTGCTTGGGCCCCTGCAACCACGTGGAAGAGCAGGAAGAAGCTCCTGGCTCCTGGTTTCAGCCTGTCCCATCTCTGGCCATTACAGCCATCTGGGGAGTGAACCAGAGGATGAAAGATTCCCTCTCTCTCCTCTCTCTCTCTCTCTCTCTCTTTCCCTCGTTCTCGCTCTCTCCCTGTGTCTCTCTATAACTCTGCCTTTCAAATAAACAAATAAATCTTTGAAAAAAATGTGGGCAGCTAGGCACCTGAGCAATGAATGTGTGCATAATAACTAGACACATCTTTGTTTATTTTCCAAGCTGGTGGAGCAGCTCATGCCAGTTACACGCATTTTTTTAAAGGAGCCAAACAAAATGGAACAATATGTACGGGGGTGTGGTGGTGTTCATGTGTGTTATGTATTTCAAGGGATGTGGCTAAATCCCCAATCAATAAGGTAATTGAATTATTTCCCTCAAGTGTTTAAGGCTATTACTCTAAGTGAACACAGGGCTGTGTTTGCTCGGCTGTAGTCAGCTTTGGGCTCATCAGGCATATTGATCTCTCCCAGTGCTGTCTGGCATCCTCCTTGAAACAGCAGGCACTGTCTTCCCCAACCCCTCCTCTTTCCCTCCTTTAGTGTTCAGGCTTCCGAAAAGCAAAAACGCACTTCTTTCTGCTGGTTGTAAGCTCTCTGATCCACATCGTCATCACTTGTTCAAAAAGTGAAATTCAATTTTCCCAGACTCTTTACACTTCCACACACACACACACACACACACACACACGGCCTTGGTGCTCTACAATGTGCTTTTGAATATAGAAAATGAGCAAGAACAACAGGTCCACTATAGTCCCACGATATCCTAGGGCAGGGTAGCCATTCCCAACCCAGCGAGGGACATTGTCCACATTGAGGCCGCTGTCCAGCTCCAGGCAGCTCACAATCCCAACCTTTGTGATGACCAAAGAATTGTGGCCTGTCCCCTTCCCCTGCGACTCCACCCTGCTGGCCCCTAAAGGTCACTGACAGTGATGTCACGGAAAAGCATGTGTTCTGGGAGCCAGGCCTCGGAAGAAGCTGTTGGCGGGCCCTGAAAGCTGGTGGGGTGACCCGCCTCTCTACCCCACCCCCAGCCCCTAGCCCCGGAATATGCCTTCAGCTTGGAGATAGGCACTGGAGGAAGACCCAAGCAGGAGGGTCCCTGGGGAGGGTGTGGGTGGGCTGTCATCTCCTCTGGGCACCCATCACCTCCAGCAGTCAGTGGAGAGCTGAGCAAGCTGGGTCTCACTCCCCCATCCCCCAGCTCTCCAGATTCTCACTGGCTTTAGCCCTCTTCCTGCACGGCCGCATTTTGCCCCACTCTTCTCTGCATTCATTTGCTTTTACCTCCTCCTCCCGTTGACAATGGCAGTCCTGACATGCACAGGTGCATGCATATGCGTGTGCACACATACCCCAGTCTCTCTCAGTAGCCTCATGCTCTCTGGAAGTGTCAGCCCCATCCCAACATCATGGTGGTGAAGTCCCAGCAGAGCCCCACTGGAGCTGTTTGAGTGGTGCCATTAGCTAGAGCCCACCCAAGCCCCTTGCCTGCCCAAGATGGACCCTCCCTAAGTCTGGGGACACGAACTTTGTGGGGGTTACTGAAAGGACCCCAAAGAAACAAACATCACGTGAAAGTCGCACTGACTGAGTCCTGCTTATGCCAAGGACCATCATGGTTCACTCCGCACATGTGATCTTCTGTTTCAGCTGCATTTTTGCATTGAGTCCCAGTGGTGAAGCCAAATGCATCTGAGTGGATTTGAAACTAGGCCTTTTGACTTCAAACCGAAGACTCTCTTTACTCATCTGCAGTTTAGCAACTGCAATGGGTTCCTGGGATTTCTCAGCCTGCAGAAAAGGAGGGGTTTGCCTACACAAGTTGGGGAGGGGCAGACAGTGTTGGGGCCCTGGTGTTGGGGGAGATGGCAACAGCATCATGCTTTTCTTGAGTACCTTCCCCTCTGATGCGAGTATCCTCTTTTTTTTAGGTTTATTCATTTATTTGAGAGGCAGGGTAACAGACAGAGAGAGGGAGAGACAGAGAGAGAGGCCTTCCATCCTCTGGTTCACTCTCCAAATGGCCACAATGGTCAGAGCTGAGCTGATCCAAAGCCAGGAGTTTCTTCCGGGTCTCCTACATGGGTGGAGTAGCCCAAGTACTTGGGCCATCTTCTACTGCTTTCCCAGACCATAGCAGAGAGCTGGATTAGAAGTGGAGTAAGCCGGTGCTGCGGCTCACTAGGCTAATCCTCTGCCTTGCAGCGCGGGCACACCGGGTTCTAGTCCCGGTCGGGGCGCCGGATTCTGTCCTGGTTGCCCCTCTTCCAGGCCAGCTCTCTGCTGTGGCCCGGGAGTGCAGTGGAGGATGGCCCAAGTGCTTGGGCCCTGCACCCACATGGGAGACCAGGAGAAGTACCTGGCTCCTGCCATTGGATCAGCGCGGTGCGCCAGCCGCGGCGGCCATTGGAGGGTGAACCAACGGCAAAGGAAGACCTTTCTCTCTGTCTCTCTCTCTCACTGTCCACTCTGCCTGTCAAAAAAAAAAAAAAAAAAAAAGTGGAGCAACCGGGATTCCAATTGATGCCCATATGGGGATGGTGGCACTGCAGGCACACCATATGGCCACAGCACCATTCCCTACTCTTTCTCTTGGGATGGAAATCTGGGAACCTAACTCTGCCCCAAGCCTCTGCTGTGGCTGCAGGCACCCATAGCCCTCTGCCATGGGAAAAAGTCCTGGCTCTCAAGCTGGCCTCCATTCTCTATTCCAGTCTCTGCTCTGGAGGCTTCTCTTGCTCTACACTCACTCCACCCTGCACTCCGCTGTGTCTCAAGCTTCTATGCACTTGATAACGCAGACCTCTACACTGGCTAGGCCCTGTTCCTGCCCTTTGCCCCCAAACTCTTTCTGGTGACCCCATGACCTTTCACGCTCACACTAATGACACTTTCTCTTAGCCTCCTTCCCCACTCGTGTTTCCATGATGCACCTAAAATCTTGCATCCCAAGTGTGATCAGAGCTGTGTTTCAGACAGATCACTGTTGATGGGAGGGCTTGGCTGGACGAGAGGCTAAAGGCTGGAAGAACATCAGGAGCCAGCTGCAACCCTTCCAAAGAGGGGAATAGGAGCAAGGGATGGAAAGAAGGGACCTGTCTGGGAGCAGGCAGACGTTCTGTGGGTTGAGCTCACTGGACGTGGAGTTGCTTGCAATCAGCAGAGGCCACCCGTTGCCTAGTGAGGTTTCAGGCAAGCTGTGCCTCACTGCAGGAGACTTTCCTAGAAGAACTCTGGAAGACCCTTTCAACCCTTTAACTGATTCCGTTACACTTTGGGGTTGCTCAGAAGGCAGAGGCTCTAAAAATAGAAAGTGTTATTATTACCGATTAAATTCCTTTCCACCTACAGAATTTTCGAAAGCAGTGAGAAAAGGAAGCCTGAGTCGGTACAGGTTCAAGTGTTCAGGGAGCAGAGATGCATTAGGAGGTGATGGAAGAAGAGCAGGGTGCAGAAAATGGGGCCTCCGGCAGGTGAGACCTGGGTTAGGATTAAAAAAAAAAAAGAACACTGACAGAAGACATTAATAAAGGAATTTTTAGCAGACTCTGCCCTTTCTGGGTCTTAAAAAAATAGAGACCCGTACTTTGGAAATTTATATTCACTAAATAAAAGTTTAAAAAAAACAGTACATTTAAAAAAAAAAATAGAGACCCTATGAAGGTTCCCTGGGTCAGTGGCAACAGGGCCATGGTATGGAGCAGGGCTCTGTGCCAGCTTCTGCCTGGGGGCCGTGCATGAGTGCCCCCTGTAACTCTGACAGGTGTGCAGCTTCTAATGCGTTCATTCTTCTGCCTTCTGGTGCATGTCCTGCCCATAAAAACCCACCTTCCAGGCTGACTACAGCCTTGCAGTTTCTGCGGAGGACACCCGTGGTGAGGAATGATCTATAAGATTATGTGAAGTTCACAACTTTACATGTGTACATATTCAGTGCTTAAAAAACAAAAGAGGCTCCCTTAAGTAGAATCAGCACCAAGCCCCACGTATCTGGATTTACCCTTGTGGCTGTAATAGATTTAGAACAGCTGGGGCCAATGTTGCGGCGCAGTGGGTTAGGCAGCTGCCTGTCATTCTGGCATCCCTAGAAAAGCACTGGTTGCAGCTCCAGCTTCTCCACTTCTCATCCAGTTCCCTGCTAATGCACCTGGGCAAGCAGCAGATGATGGCCCAAATACTGGGGCTTCTGCCACCCACAGGGCAGACCCAGATACAGTTCCTGGCTCCTGGCTTTAACTTGACCCAGCCCTGACCATTATGACCATCTGGGGAGTGGAGTGAACCAGCAGATGGCAGAGCTCTCTCTCTCTCATGCTGCCTTTCAAATAGATACATGTGTCTTCAATTTAGAATAACTTTAATGCCTGTTTCATAGGTTACAGAAAAGCGCCGGGTACTTCCTATGTCTTTCCTGTGTCTTCTCGTCTCCCACCTGGTTTGATTGTCTTTGGTGCACGTCATCACTGTAGGAGTAGTCTCACCTGCATGGAATACATCAGGGCACACATTTGTCCCCTGGCTGTGCTAAGAACTGCCATGGGCTACTTGCCTCTGAAGTTAAATTATTCCCATCACCAATTTCATAAGTCAAAAAAACAGTTGAATGCAGCATTTTTCACACGATTCAATATAATAATTCCTCTGAGTTTCATCTCCTGCAAAATGTAGACAATAACGTCTGTCTCACCGGCTGGTATGAAGATGGAATAGGGTAATGTGTGGGGAGTGCTCGGCACACCTCCTACACGTGGTCAGTACTCAGCAGATGCTAACTGTCATTCGTGGTATTAGTATGAATCATTGTTGTTCTGCAAATTAGCATCTCGTTTCCCAGGCTGAAATCAAGTTGTCCTTTTAACGGTTAGCGAGGGGAAGTGCTCTAGGGGATCATCACCAGACAGAATTTCCAAAACTTACTGTTGTCCTTAAGGCTCTCCCTTAAGCTGCAATCTTCATCTCCTTATAATAATAGTAATAGCTAGCATTCATCTTATGCCTTGTTCTAACTGCTTAACACAAACGAGCTCATTTAAACCAACTGAGAACCCTAGAGGATGGGTCTAATTCTTTTCCTCGCTTGCCTGAGGTCACGCACCTGGTAAGAGACAGTCCAGCAAGGCAGTTTGTTCTAGGGCCTTTGATTTTGACCAATGAATCACAACACCTTTACCAGCCCACCGTGCTTCCAAGACTCTAGTTTAGGCCACTTCAAATGGCTGGCTCCTCTGGGGCTCGTGACCTCCTAAGACCTTTAGAGCTTCTTCTCCTGTCATGCCAGCCGTTGCTCAACCTCAGATGTGCACGGTGCTTGCATTTTGGATGTTAGAAGGGCACACCTGGAGAGAGGGATGCTCACCTCGGGAGGACTCTGAAGGGGACCCTTGAATGGCTCCTTGCTTGGATGGTTCCTCTGTTCAGATGTGCCTCTGTGGTTCAGAGAATTCTGTCTGTGGTTGAATCCCTTAGCCCAGAACTTCTGTTTTCTTTGGTTTGCTTCTTATTCACTATTTAGTTCAAGTGATATATATGCAGAGTGAGAATTCTTTGTGCCACAGAATATAAAATAAAATGAAGAGTGAAAGTGTTCCTTCCCGTCCCTCCCCTAGCTGTGTGTGTACCCATTTCTGTTTCTGATTATTCAGGCGATTATTTCCAAACTTTAATGCTTACCCAAGAGGGTACTTCAAAAAGTTCATGGAAAAGTAGAATTAAAAGATAAGCTGGCCGGTGCTGCGGCTCACTAGGCTAATCCTCCGCCTTGCGGCGCTGGCACACCGGGTTCTAGTCCCGGTCGGGGCGCCGGATTCTGTCCCGGTTGCCCCTCTTCCAAGCCAGCTCTATGCTGTGGCCAGGGAGTGCAGTGGAGGATGGCCCAAGTGCTTGGGCCCTGCACCCCATGGGAGACCAGGAGAAGTACCTGGCTCCTGCCATCGGATCAGCGCAGCGGCCATTGGAGGGTGAACCAACAGCGGGGGAGGACCTTTCTCTCTCTCTCTCTCACTGTCCACTCTGCCTGTCAAAAAAAAAAAAAAAAAAAAAAAGATAAGCTTATTTTGGTGCAAAATAGTTTTTAAATCCAGGCATAGCTTTGCTATAATATGCATTTCTATGTACTTTTTGAAAATTCCTGTATGCATGAATTTCAAAGTTTTTTTGTACCAAAATAATCTTTTCACTCCATTTTCCATGGACTTTTAGAAGTCCCTTTATTTTTTAATTGGTTCTTGACTTTAAGCTGAATTTACTGAGCATGAACTTACTAACTATAAATTTACTAACTGTAAATGAGGGAGAATTTAGTTAATTTGTAATAGCTCCTGATTTTGCTTCTATTTTTCACTACTTATGTAATTTGAAATAATAGATTTAAATGCATTTTTTTTTTGACAGGCAGAGTGGACAGTGAGAGAGAGAGACAGACAGAAAGGTCTTCCTTTGCCGTTGGTTCACCCTCCAATGGCCGCCGTGGCCCGCGCGCTGCGGCTGGCACACCAAGCTGATCCGAGGGCAGGAGCCAGGTACTTATCCTGGTCTCCCATGGGGTGCAGGGCCCAAGCACTTGGGCCATCCTCCACTGCACTCCCGGGCCACAGCAGAGAGCTGGCCTGGAAGAGGGGCAACCGGGACAGAATCCGGCGCCCCGACCGGGACTAGAACCCGGTGTGCCGGTGCCGCAAGGCGGAGGATTAGCCTAGTGAGCCACGGCGCCGGCCAATGCATATTTTAAAAATTTATCTTTCTTGATATCTCCAGTTCGGATATTGTGTCCTAGTTCTTCCCTATAAAACGAGAACTGCAGCTTTCCTCCACTGCCTGAGTGCTGCTCTGGCACTTACACATTGTTTAGGTTGATATTTAGATTCTGTTCCGTGCTCACCAGTAAGTCGTCCTCTGTTTTGTTTGTATGTTGGTTTTATCACTTGAAAATCAGTGATAATTCACGTTATGATTATGGAATTACTATTCTATTTAGAACCAAGTAGTGTGCTCAGAGCCCCAGCAAAGATTCAATTCTGTGTTGTTACACATCTCCATTCAAGTGGTAAATGCTTCAGGAATTAGTGTGCATACATTCTACCTATGCTTAGAAGCAGGAGACATTTTCATTTTTGAGTATTTTTTAAGATTTATTTATTATTTTACTTGAAAGAGTTACACAGAGAGAGAAAGAGAGGCTCCCCAATTGGCCGCAATGGCCAGAGCTGTGCCAATCCGAAGCCAGGAGCCAGGAGATTCTTCCAGGTCTCCCGCACAGGTGCAGGGGACCAAGGACTTGGGCCATCTTCTACTGCCTTCCCAGGCCATAGCAGAGAGCTGGATGGAAGTGGAGCAGCTGGGACTCGAACCGGAGACCATATGGGATGCCGGCACTACAGGTGGCAGCTTTACCTGCTACGCCACAGTGCCGGTCTCCATTTTTGACTATTTGAACTGTGACTTATTTTAAAAAAAGTTTTTTTAGAGCTCTGTGTTACATTTTCCTGGTGTTTCTGATTGCCTTTCTTGCTTCTCCTCTATAAGACAGTGCTATTCTTTCTCCTTATCAACAAGATCATCCAGTTTCTTATTCCAGTGAGTTGGTGTGCGAAATCTTGACGCCTTTTTTTTTTTTTTTTGACAGGCAGAGTGGACAGTGAGAGAGAGAGAGACAGAGAGAAAGGTCTTCCTTTGCCGTTGGTTCACCCTCCAATGGCCGCCGCGACCAGCGCGATGCGGCCGGCGCACCACGCTGATCTGATGGCAGGAGCCAGGAGCCAGGTGCTTTTCCTGGTCTCCCATGGGGTGCAGGGCCCAAGCACCTGGGCCATCCTCCACTGCACTCCCGGGCCACAGCAGAGGGCTGGCCTGGAAGAGGGGCAACCGGGACAGAATCCGGCACCCCGACTGGGACTAGAACCCGGTGTGCCGGTGCCGCAAGGCGGAGGATTAGCCTAGTGAGCCGCGGCGCCGGCCAACGCCTTTTTCTAAAAGTCCTCCCTTTCTGACTTGTGTGGTTGTTTTCTAGGCCTGCTGTAGAACGGCTGTACTAGGATTGCAATTGATTTCACTTACAGTTTCCTTTTATTCTTTTTAAAAATATATATACTTATTTGAGAGACAGAGATAGAGATAGGCAGATGGATGGAGAGATGACAGAGAGAGTTCCCATCTGCCAGTTCACTCCCCAGTTGCCTACACAGTATGAACTGGGCCAAAGATGGTAGCTAGGAACTCAATCCTGGCCTCTTATATGGGTAATAGGAACTCAATTACTTCAGCTGTCAGCACTACCTGTGTTAAG
Source organism: Oryctolagus cuniculus (assembly GCF_964237555.1). NCBI lineage: Eukaryota > Metazoa > Chordata > Mammalia > Lagomorpha > Leporidae > Oryctolagus > Oryctolagus cuniculus. The sequence continues at coordinate 33,170,090 of NC_091438.1, forward strand.
TCTACATCAGCAGGAAGTTGTAATTGAGAGATGGAGCTGGAACCAGGAATCAAACCCAGGTACTCTGATAAGGGCTAAAGGCATGTCGTAGCTAGGCCAAATGCCCTCCCTCACTTCCACTCTTTTTGAATCTCATGTTCTCCTCTTAGACATCTGTTTTGCTTGGTTAGAGTGTGCTTGCAGATGATCTTTGAAGAGGGTGCAGTAGAGATTAACTTCCCAGGTCTTGGCATGTCATTTGTGTTGGGGCTTGAAAGGTAGGTCGGATTACCTAGAAGAGGGATATAAGAGGTTTCCGAGCAGAGGGAATAGCATGTTTAAAGGTGCTGAGGCAGGAAATCGTACAGTATGTAGTTATGACATAGTGGCCAAGGCTAAGAGTACCTGAATATAAGGCAAAAAAGAGAGGCCAAGTCATGGGGATCCCAAGGATCAAGTTATGAGAAGAGAGTTAATTTCTCAGTGCAATCGGTGATATGATTTATCCCATTTTAAGCATGAGAGTAATAGGATCAAATTCACATTTATAAACACCATTCTGGCTATTTTGGGGCCAATGGAATGGATGGGATAAGAATAGAGACAAGGAAAAAAGTGAGATTTTCCCAGGGTCCAGGCAAAATAAAATGGTAGCACAAAGTGGACGCACAGGAGATGGAGAGAAGTAACTGGATTAGAAATGGATGGACTACAAGGAGTGAGGGGGAATGTGGTTCCAGGGACGACTGTTACATTTCTGCAAGAGCAACTTGGTGAGTAGGAATGCCATTTGGGCATGGAGAAGCCTGGAAGAAGAGCAGATCTGGAGGGGAGATACATACTTAGCTGGGTCAGGGTATGTGGGAGCTGACTGTGAGACATCAAAGTGCAGATGTTCAGTATCCTCTAGACACCTGGATCTGAGTGGGAGTGTGGCAGGGAGGCCAGAGCAGCAGGCTTCAAGGAGGGAAGGAAGTGGTACCAGATTCTGTCACTCACATTTATTCAAATTTGAAGCAGAGACAATTTGGATGCCTTTGCAAAGAGGGCTCTATTAGAGTGGTGGATTTAAAGGCTGGACTGTGCAAGTTGAGGAGCAAGCACAAGGTGGGCAAATGGACACAAGTGCGAGGGAGGGGTGATTGAATATTGGCTGTGAGGGGAGCAGAGAGGGCAGCCACCAAAGGGAAGGGTGGCACATCCAGGTTTCCACACCAGAAAGATTCATTAGACTGCAGGGCCCATTTCTTAAGCTTCTTATGGTCCTCTAGGTCAGTGCAGAGTCTGGCACATGGTAGTTCATTGCACCATGTTTATTGAATCTGTTGGCATACACAGAAAAAGTTTCTACTATTCCACTGCAGGCAAGGCTGCTTCAATGCTGAACCCCCAGTGCTTCTCCTGAGATGCCCAGGTGACTGCGTGGCTGACAGTTACGACTTGTGTGAATCGTCCTTGCACTTGGGGAGTTTTTTGTTTTGTTTGTTTGTTTGTTTGTTTTTACAGGCAGAGTGGACAGTGAGAGAGAGAGACAGACAGAGAGAAAGGTCTTCCTTTTACTGTTGGTTCACCCTCCAGTGGCTGCTGCAGCTGTCGCACTGCGCTGATCCGAAGCCAGGAGCCAGGTGCTTCTCCTGGTCTCCCATGCAGGTGCAGGGCCCAAGCACTTGGGCCATCCTCCACTGCCCTTCCGGGCCACAGCAGAGAGCTGGACTAGAACAGGAGCAACCGGGACAGAATCTGGCGCCCCAACTGGGACTAGAACCCGGTGTGCCGACGCCACAGGCGGAGAATTAGCCTATTGAGCCACGGTGCTGGCCATCCCTTGGGGAGTTAAGCTACTGAATGTTCCACTTTGGAAAGATTAAAAGGATCCAATGGATGTTTTAATTAACTCCAGGGAGTGATTTTAGAGTTGAACCCTCCTCTTAATATAAGAACAGCCATAGGCCATCTTTCCATTCACTGAGCACATCCTACATATTCATTGTTATGTCATGAGTTTTTATGTGTTTTCATCTGATTATCAAAGCCATCACCCATGTGTGATCGATGGGATCACAAAAGCTCAGAGAGGGTAAGTATATTTCTTAAGCTGAGTCAGGATTTGAACTCTGGTCTTCTGACGTCACCAGTCACACACCACACGCTTTATAATGGCACGTGGAGAATCAGCAGTATAGATGACAACCGAGATGGGCTTTAAAGATCCAAGAATCTGGATGGCGTGTCTGTTCAGTGACTTTGGAGGGACACGAATTTCAGATGGCAGTTAAATGATCAGGGTAGAAAGGAGTGATGGGGGAGGGGCAGCTGAAGAGATGGACTCATTAACGGGATGAGACAGCCTAATGTAGTTCAGATGGATGAGTCCCTGAGGGGCTGTGTCCGCAGAATGTTTGTAAAACTTGGATTTTGGGCTCCAACAATCTTTTTTAAAAACAGATTTTTTTATGTATGTTTAAGGCACACAACATGACGTTATGGGCCGAATCTGATAGACTCATGTAGATAGTAAAAAGGTTACTGAAATGAAGCAAATGAACGTATCCACCATCTCAGAGTTGCTCACTCTTTTTGGTCCTTTCTTTTGTGTCAAGAGCACCTAAAATCAGCTCGTTTCACGTGGATTCCACATACAGTCCAATGTTGTTACCTAGAGTGCTCATGTTCCACATTAGATCTCCAGACGTCCTCATCCCTCATCTGCAACTTCGTGTGCTCTCTGACCTACATCTCTCCATGTCTTCCCCTGCTCCTCCCCTCCCCCATAACCTCTGTTTTGTGCTCTAGCCCTATATTTGATTTTTTTCTTTTAGATTACATATATAAGCGAGATAGGGTAATATTTTTTTCTTTCCACGTCTGACTTATTTCACTTAGCATAATGTCTTTCAGGCCCTTCCGTGTTTTGGCAAACTGTAAGATCTTGTTCTTCTCTGGGGATGAACATATTCCATTGTATAAATGTACCACTGTTTCCTTATGCATTTGACTGCCAAGGGACACTTAGATTATTTCCATATCCTGGCTACAGTGAATGAGCATGGTAGAACAGGTATCTCTAGGAGCTAGTGACTTTGTTTCCTTTGGGTACATATCCAGAAGAGAACTTGCTGGGCCATATGGTAGTTTTATTTTTCATTTCATTAGAAACCTCTATGTTGTTTTCCATAATGGCTGTACCAATCTACAGTGCCACACACAATGTAAGAGTCCCTTGTCCCCCATTTTTATACCCTCACTAGCATTTGTTATCTTTCGACTTTTTCATAATGATTGGGTCTAACTATGTGGTTTTTTCAGGGAGGCAAGGAGTCCACACTATCCTTCATTTGTTTGTTTTGCTGTTTCTCAGCTATTGCTTTATGAAATAAAATGTATGCAGGAAATGGGCCTTGACTCTTGGTATACAAAGGACCGAAACAAACAATTCAGAAGACTAAAGGAGATTTTGTTTAGGACTTACAAATACTGAAATCCTTTTTCTTACTGTAAATGTAGTGGGTGATTGCAGATAATTTATAAACTATTGACAGTTTTGAAGAAGGGAACAGAAATCACCTAAAAACTGCATGGCCTAGAGTTAATCATCATTTGAATTCTGCTGCATTTCTTTCTAGTCTAAAGAATATTTTTGAAAAAATGTACAGCTACTTTAAATGCACATAAAATATTGAAAGGAGTCGTGGGCAGTTCTTCCTTTTGCCTGAAGGCATGTTTGATCTTAGACTAATGGAAAAAGGAAAGAGTCTAGTTTTCTTAAAACAAAATCCAAAGAAAAAGAATATTCATAGCCACTCTTGGTACTGCATCTCACGGGGCCCTATAGCCTGGTAACCTTTCAGTTTCTTTATCGAATTATCTCTTTTTTTACACCCACATCCTTTAGTTCTGGCAGCAAGAGAAGCATCTTTGTGATTCAATAAACACAAAACAGCCACACTAAACTCGCCTTTTAAAATGTTACCAAAGAGGTCAAATCAAAATACAAAACCAAGAAGGAGCCAAACTCTCTTCCTTGTTGTGGTTGGCCCAGGATCTCGGTGATTACCGAGGAAGTAGCAGGAGGTAAAAAAGAAGGCAAAGGCTCACCAGGAGATTGAAGTCTGATGGCATGGACATCGGCATTGACATTAACCTTCTATTCACAGCGTACAAACTCTATGGTTTTCCACAGTGGTAGGATTTCAGAAAATATTGTTGACCTAAAAGGCCATGACAGATTGAGTTACAGGAGGACTTGTTAAAGTTATCTACTGGTGAATATGTTTTATAAACAGATGGGATGGTTGCAGGTGGGAGGGAGGTTATGGGGGAAAAGCCACAATAATGCAAAAGTTGTACTTTGTAAATTTATATTTATTAAATAAAAAAGATTTTATTTATTTATTTGAGAGGTAGAGTTATAGACAGTGAGAGGGAGAGACAGAGAGAAAGGTCTTCCTTCCGTTGGTTCACTCCCCAAATGGCCGCAATGGCCAGAGCTGCGCCAGTCTGAAGCCAGCAACCAGGAGCTTCTTCCCAGTCTCCCATGCGGGTGCAGATGGCCAAGCCATCTTCTTCTGCTTTCCCAGGCCACAGCAGAGAGCTGGATTGGAAAGGGGCAGCCGGGACCCTAACTGACGCCCATATGGGATGTGGGCACTGCAGGCGGAGGATTAGCCTACTGTGCCATGGTGCCAGCCCCTGGTGAATATTTTTTAAAAAGCCTTTATATTTCTAATTTTTTTGGTAAAATCATAACCTGGTTTTATTCTGATTTTGCATGTTATATATTTATTAAAAATGTTTAGTTAACAATAATTGTACATATTTATGGTCTACAGTATGATATTTGTTCTTATGCCTTTACAAGGCCATGGGGTACCCAATCTAAGTGCACATGGGTGCCCGACACTGCAATAGCCCCTGACGATCAAGAAGATGCTCAAGGCACCCTCCAGCTGGTAGGGCCTAGACGGGAGAGGCAGGAGCCGCAAAGCCGTTTGTTCATTCCCTCTCACGCTTACTCTGTGTCTATTCACATTCCCATCTCCCTCCACCCCCATCCGTGTGCATCCCCGCCCCCTTCCCCATCTGCAGGCTCCCTATTCTCATCAAAAGCTGCTCCTCTTCTCCAGATCATGTAATGCCCGTTACCATAGCACCCGGGGACTCCACATTATTAAGACAGTCTCTTTATTAGTAAGCCTGCTCCTCCCAGGAAGCCAGGCGCCTTGGAGTCCATGTGAGAAGATGATGAGCCTGTGTCTCAGGGGCTTAGGGATTTGTCACGGGGTCAGGAGAAGCAGGTGCAGAGAGCTCGGACCCCCTGCCCCACTCCTGGCCTGTCTACCTCACTGCTTAGAGAGCGACTGAGACTCCCACAGTTGTATTTCATTTCACTGCTTTTCCCTTTTCATCATGCATTCATAATAATTATACATGTTATTACACTTCACATTTTACAAAAGGCTTTTAAATACATTCTTTCTTTCAATTCTCACACTATCCCTGTGAACTAAGAATTTTGCATTCATTTTAAGGACTTGAAGAAACTGTGGAAACTGACATTCAGAGTGTTCTGTTGGCTCAAAGTCATCCAGATGCTCAAGGGCAAAGCTAGGACTCAAACCCAGACCCTGCACTGTCTCTACAACCATTTCTGAATGGGAAGACAGACTGATAGGCACATGGAGAGACAGATTAAAAGCTCCTATGCATTTGTCAGAATGGGTGCTCAACAACTATTATTTGTTAATCTTTTGGCCTAAATGTGTCTCCTTTGGAACCAAATGTGATGTTATGAATGTACCATCATGGGCTTTGGAGTACTCTTTCAGTAAAAGGATTTGGTGTTACAACTATTTTTTGAACATCTATTAAGCACAAGAAAATGTTGAAAGTATTGGGGGAATATGACAAGTACCTTACATCACCTGTGTGCTTAAAGACAGTGAAGTGGAAGGGGAGATGTATCCTGCACACAAAGCTGTTAAGTGGTGATAACGCCTTCTACTCATCCACCACCCATTTACTGTCTACAAACTCAGGCCTGGGGCTCCAATGCTGAATAAAAGACATATGGGCCATGCGCCCGTGGAGCATTCCATCTGTGGAGGGAGGCAGGCATTAAAGCACCAGTGAGACAGTCATTTAATTATAACTGTGGTTTGTGCTGGAGAGGAAGAGGTGCACAGAACCAGTGCAGATGTGGAGCTGCCAACTTTGGCCAGGGCAAGAGGATGGAGGCGAGGCAGGGAAAACTTCCTAAGGAAGAGGCTTTGGTCCACGGTGGGAAGACACAGCCTGCCCCAGAGGAGAATGGAGCCTCATCACCATGAGACCAAGCCTGTGATGTGGAAGCTGAGGGTCTTCAACTACAAAAGTGAAAGCAAGGGCTGGCACTGTGGCATAGAAGGTTAAGCCTCCACCTGCAATGCCAGAATCCCATATAGGCACCAGTTCATATCCCAGCTATCCCATTTCCAATCCAGCTTCCTGCTGTTGTGCCTGGGGAGGCAGTAGAAGATGGCCTGAACACTGGGCCCCTGCACCCGCGTGGGAGACATGGAAGAGGCTTCTGGCTGCTGGCTTCAGTCTGGCTCAGCCCCAGCCATTGCCCTTTGGGGAGTAAACCAGTGAATGGACGATTTCTCTCTTTCTCTCCTTCTGTCTTTGTATCTCTGCCTTTAAATAAATAAATAAATCTTTTATTTAAAAAAAGAGAAAGCAGAGGGCATGTGGGTGGGTTTTCAGTGCAGGTTAAGTGGTATCAGTTTGTGGGTATGCTTCACACGGACGGAACCCAAAATCAGGTGAAGAGCAGAGACAAGTGCCCAGTGCTGGGAGGTGGACGTGGGGGTGAGAATTTCAAGAGGAGGGAGAGAGAGACAGAGACAGAGACGCACAGGGACACATTCAGGGCCTGGAGGCTGCAAGATAGAGAGGGACAGAGATGCCCTGGCTGGACAAGGTCCAAAAGAGATGGCATTTAGTTTGCCTGGAGAAGGGTGAGCTGGGATTCAGCTAATGGGGATGCAGAGTGGGAAAGAGGGCATCCAGGAAGGGGAAGCAATGGGAGCAAAAGCAAGGGACAAAGGACATACAGAGTGAATTTGTGAAAGAATGTGCCGCAAACTTTCCTGGAGACTGGAACATGCTTGGTGAACCTGTGCTGAGGGCTTGGAGCAGGGGCAGGGGCCCCTGGGTAGAGGCCTCTGTGGGCAGAAGGTGAGCAGTTGAAAGTACTTGGTCTAAGGAGTCACGTCAGAGGGGTGCATTAGGAGGATTACTCTGTCAGGCGTGCGCAGGATGGATGGCAGAGGGAAGGAGGAGGGCTGGCAGCTGCTCCTCCCATCACCTCCCCTCAGCCTCACTCACTGGCTGTGCCTCCCGGGTCTACCACAGGCAAACTATTCAATCAATGGAAGTTTGAGAATCGTCCTCTGCCCACCCTCCAATGGAAAAGGGGTGATTCATTGTTAGCATGCATCAGCATCGCTCTTCTGAATTCCAGGCTTGACTGATGCCTCCCTGGGGTGTGCAGAGGGCTTACCCCTGTCCCTCAAACCCTCGGGGAAATAATGGATACAGAACACCCTGTTGGATTAATTGAATCTCCTCCCTTTCTGCTTCTGTTCTGGTTGGCCTTGAAGCTGTTTCCCTCTGCCAGGATATTAGGGGAAGTCCTCTCTGTCACCACTGCCATCTCCAGCTCCGTTTCCACAGCTCTGCAGTCTTAACTGGCTGAGGCCTTCCCAGGATCTTGGCTGAAAGCATCAGTGCAGGACCAAGCGGCCCCTCCTAGGCGAGGTCAGACATCAGCCTCCCATGCAGGGTTTGATTTGGCATCAGAAAAGCTCCAGTCCCCAAATATCTGTGCCCCAGCCTGCCGATGTGTCTGAAATTCCACCGTGGGAGCCACTGATGTTTGGGTCATGTCAGAAATAGCGTAGCATCCTTAACAGCTGCTCATAGGTGATGTCACAGGCAGCCAGACAAGCCCTCTGCTCTGCATGCCTTTTCATAAGGAACTGCCTCTAGCTCTTCCTGCACTCTCCTGCCAGCCCATAAATCCCACCAGCTCTCTCTAACAGCAGATCTTCTGGGGCAGCTCTCACAGGGCCAGTGCTCCTCCTGGCCCTCTATATATCCAATGCTTTGAATTATTTCTTCTCTTTTGGGCCTACATTATCCCAACTGAGTCTTTCCAAGACCCGTAGCTGCAGGCCAGCAGCACCTCACTTCTACTTCACACCCACACTCAACTTGCTTTCCTGAACCTTCATTTGGCCATGGCCTGGCCCTCCTGCTTGCCAGTGACAGGGGTGTGGCTAGTTCAAGGATTGTGTCTTCACTGTGAATTGTAGTGGAAACAGCACAGAATTTGGAGCCAAAGAATTGGTTTCTAGTCTTGCCTCCATTACTTAGTAACTGACTTTAGAAAACTACACTAAAAATGCCATTAGCGCTGTCTCTGCCAAGCAACCTGGAGGAACCAAGGAATATTTCCCGACCCTGTGATTCGTCCTGTAGGTACCATTCACCCAGGACATCATCTATGGAGCTTGTCAAAGAGTCACATGTCCGGCCAGTGCCGCGGCTCATTAGGCTAATCCTCCGCCTGTGGTGCAGGTACTCCGGGTTCTAGTCCCGGTTGGGGCACCGGATTCTGTCTCGGTTTCTCCTCTTCCAGGCCAGATGTCTGCTGTGGCCCGGGAGTGCAGTGGAGGATGACCCAAGTGCTTGGGCCCTGCACCCGCATGGGAGACCAGGCAGCCATTTGGGGGGTGAACCAGTGGAAGGAAGGCCTTTTTCTCTGTATCTCTCTCTCACTGTCTAATTCTGCCTGTCCAAAAAAAAAAAAAAAAAAAAAAAAAAAAAAAGATTCACATATTCAGGCACTCTTGGACTCTTGGTCCCCAAAGAGGGTGATTTAGAGGCCTGGGTGAGGCCCAGAAATCTCCATGTTTAACAAATCTCCCAGGTGGGCCTGATGTAGAAAGTGCATGGGTTTTTGGAGCAACCCACTGTGGGGGGAATAATTCAGATCCCACCCTCTCTGCTTCTTATGGAGGTTCTAAATTCTCTTTGGTGTCCTATGGTGGATGGAAGTCAAACTTGGTGTAGTCCCAAGTCTATGGCTAACATAATACATCAATTCAGAGCTTTCTCAAACTCTGATATTGCTGAACATCCTGACTTTAAGAACTTCTCTGCTGGCCCCAATTAACTACTTCTTTACCTACAGCTGTTTCTATTCCTCTTTGCTGCTGGATAGAGTGAACTAAATGCTGGTAGTCAGTACCAGTCCCCCCTCCATTCCTTCTGAAACTAAATGCCTTCTGGACTTTGGGGATTAGATGCTGGGAAATATGAACAGCTATAGAAGGGGTTATAGAATATCTGGTTTTGGGCAGTAAAAGAAGTACATCAGCTGAATACCCACTCAAAAAGCCTTGCCTATTACAGAGAAAATCATTGTGGCTACCTAAATTCTCATGTCCTAATTCCAGCATCCTGCCTGATTGCAGCCTTCCTGGATTTTTCTTCTAAAAATATTTTGCGCCCATTTATGAATGGGGGACAAAAGTGTATTGTAAACTGTCAGATGTTAAACCCATTGGAAATTGCACTATTGTTTATATAATTGCACCATCTTATGGTTCAAATAGGTCAGTTTTGCCCAAGTCCTACCTTGTGATGTCCACATGCTTTGCTCAGTGGGTCTTTGGAGGGGACAACATAGTTCCTTTTACTGTCATACGAAGCCCATCCACTGGAAACTCATAAATGAAAATCAAGTCAAACATAATAGACATTTGCCTTTACGTAAATATAGCTCTACAAGTGTTGTGGGCCTTGGGGCTGTGCTGAGGTTAATGGTAGAGTTCCCGACGTCCCTGTCTGCCCCACCCTGCTCAGCTGCCAGCAATGATTATCTGCCTCCTGCACTCACTGGAGGGTATATTTAGAGCCTCTTCCCCAAGAGTAAGTGGGAACTGAAAATAGACTGCCTGCATGAGATTGGGTTGCAGCCTCCAAATCTACACCTGAATACACGAATGTGCAGCCAGTGGCCAGCACACAGTGCTTCTCAACACATGCTTGTTCACACCCGGCAGTGGCGCACTCTCGGGGGTGAGGCTTGAACTGTAGCATTGCTCCCTCCCTCTCAGGGACTTGAACAGGCTCCCTGAACTCTCATGCTGACATCTGCCTCTTTGCCTAGGACTCTTTGGATGCGGACCCAGTCTGGATTAGAGAGTCCCCTTTTTTCATTGCCGGCTCTTCTCCAGAGGAGACCAGATGTTTTCCCCTGGTCTCAGCCCCAGTCTCCTCTCAGCATGATCACAGTTGTTCTGCATCCTGACAGCTCCCATGTGTTTTGCAGCTGTGGTTGTTTATGACAGGGAGGGTTTTGTGATCCATCGTTTGGCTGGGAACCAAGAGATGGAGGCATCTATGCAACTGTTCCTTCTACCTTGAAAGTTTTATGACAATGTTATATCATTTGCAGTTAAGGGGAGTTATAAGTTATCCTTAAAGTTATAGCTTATAGCATCATGACAGCAGGCTCAAGTCTGTTATGTTCCTAGTTGTTATCTCAGCATCCATTCAATAAGCATTCGTCACTTTGCTGTGTGCAAAGCAAGATGCTAGATTCTTTGATAATGTATAGATGAGTAAGAGGCTTCCTGCACTCAGGAAGAAGATTCTAGTTTAGCCACTATGTATGATACAGAGGAAAGTTCCATTAGCGCTGCAATAAAAAGGTTTTTTTTTTTTTTTTGAGGGTATGGAGAAGAGTGGAAGTATCAACAACTTCTAAGAGGGGATTGACAGAGGAACTAGCCTTTATTGGGTAGGATTTTGACAGCAGAGGTGGTGAGGTGAGAGCATATTATGTCGAGGACTTGGCGCCAGCAGACTGCAAGTCAGTATAAGCTATGGCTACACAGCAGATGGCCAGTGCCAATCTTGTCTCCTGCTCTTCAAGAGCTTGTTGTGTTCATGAGGCCCAATTGTGCATCCTAGCAGATGGGCAAAGTGGACCTTCTTGGTTTCTTGGAATTTCCCTGGGAAGCTGTTTCCCATTATCTGCTGATGGGTCCTTCTTATTGTAAGAAGATTTGCTTTCCTTACGTCAATGTTTCCCAACTTGTCTACACGTTAGAGTCTCCTGGGGAAATGTTTTCATTTCTTAAAAAAGATGCAGTACTATTTTTAAATTGTTATTTTTATTTATGTATTTATTTATTTGAGAGACAGACACAGAGAATTTGTCCACTGATTCACTCCCCAAATGCCAGTAACAGCCAGGTTTGGGTCAGGCTGAAGTCGGGAGCTGGGTGGGACTGAATTTCATCTCTCACATGATTGACAGGAACCCAACCACTTGCACCACCACCTGCTGTCTCCCAGAGTACCCGTTGACAGGAAGCTGAAATTGGGAGCTGAGCTGGGACCCAAACCCAGGAACTCCAATATAGGTTATGGGTATCCCAACTGGTATCTTAACCTCTTCTGCCAAACACTCACCTGGGGTTCTTTCAAACAGTTCCAGGACAGACCACAATCCCAGACAAATTGCCGAATCTCTGGAGGTAATTGTTTAAGCTTCCGGAGTGATTACAACGTTAGAAAACTCTGGAAACCACTTCCTTAAAACAAATGTAACTCAGTCAGCTGACTTCACTGGCCTGGAACAATTAGCTATGCTACAAACTTAGAGATGGTTCCTGAGCCGTAGGAGATGCCTTGCAGTTATAATTTATGCTTTTGAACACATAGAGATCTGTGGAAATGGCCCTTTTTGGATAGTAGCTGACAGAGTGGTAATTTAAAGATAATCAGCACTCTTTCTGGTTTAGGTACCCCTTATTTTTGTCCTCAGAGGTCCCCAATCATGAAGACAGATGTACTGTACTTATGCTAGTATCAAGCCTGTCCACACAGGAGTGTGTGATTACAGGAAAAGGAGCCCATAACAATTGAAATTGGAACCTGGAAATGGGCACATTCGCTTCCTCATACCCAGAGCCTTGTCACTGACTTCAGGAGGTCTCAACAGAACCAAACTTCTATTCATTTCTTCATATATTGTTACTGGGTTTCTACTATGTTAGATTATGCTGTAGAGGCTTTAGGGGCTACAAAATGACTCAGACCCAGTTGTCACTCTTCCAGGATTTGCCATGCAGTAAGTGGTTTTTTCAGACACATTCTTGATAATAATGTAAAGGAAGAACATGTTGAGCAACACAAGAGTAGTCTCAACCATGGAAACCACAGAGTATGGAGTTTGGGGAGGGGAGAGAGAGAGGGAAAGAGAGAGAGAGAGAGAGTCAGTCATTGGCCAGAGAGCTACCTATGAGGCCCTGTGGGAGTGACTTTGAGGAACAGGTAGTATTAGAGAGCATAAGGAAGGGATGTTTCTCCTGAATATAGGAGCAGAATGAACAAATTCAAGAAGGTAGGTTGCTGGAGGTATCTAAAAAATAGTGACTCATCTCTTTGACCAGCAGGTAAAGGGGAGAAAAATCCAGGTAGGAGATTTTCTAGAAGTTCAGAGTCCAAAATTGACATGGGATGTCCAACGTGGGTTGACAGAATCATGGGTGAGACAATAGAACAATGGAACTCTGGAAGGCCAGATCGTTTGCATGGGATACCTGGACATGCTCACTATCCAGCTTCTTGGGTGCATTGACTTCCTTTCCTTCCCAGAGTTATTAGACCTGTTGTTTTCTCCACCTGGTATCCCCTCCTCACCTGCCCCTCCTCCCCTGCCCCTCCTCTTCTTGCCTGGGTTGACTCCTACTCTGCTTTCCATCTGAGTGTAACTGTTTTCCCAGTCCTTTCCATTTAAATCAGATCCACCCTCTATACATTCTCATTTTGTTCAGTAATTTTTCTTCACAGCACTTCTTATGGTTTATAATGATATTTACTTATTGAATATCCATCATCTGCATCAGATTATATAAGCCCCATAAAATCAGGAACTGTATTTCTCTTTGCCTTTAGTACCTCCCCACTGATGGATAGATAATAAGCCTTCACAAAGTGTTGGCCAAATGATAAGTGAATGAATGATAACAGCAGAGAGAATAAACAATAATGGTAAGCACTCATTCAACAGAGATATTTCATTAAGGAGAGTAAGGTCATGGCCTCGTGAATGACATATTGGCTGGGAGTCCAAATTGGGAGCCTGGCTTTTCTACTCAGTTCTGTCACTACTTACTATAAAAACAAGGATCCATAGCATCAGTGTGGAGACACTGGCATCTCAATTCTGTAATTAATGTTTACTGGTAATTTTCAAATGGATGAGTTTGGTTTTTCATCTTGCGTTTGCTGCAAAATGATATTTTATATCACCATTGATTGAAAGAAAAAAATCAGAGATAAAGCTATATCCTTTGGCCACCAGGAAGAATATATTATTGGTTGAGTTTGTGTCCAATGTACTAGTGAAAATGCATGTTTTTTCATTTACTCACAGGTACTAATGGTTTTAATAAAAGCTGAACATGTTAATTAGAAGGATGATTATCATTGACAAGAAGGAAGTCCAGAATTGTTCTGAATGAACTAGCCAACTCCTAACCATGGACGCCGAGCACTTGACATCCTAATGTGAATTCATTAACAGCGTAGATACTGGAGTGACTGAAGTTGTCTGGGAAGGGCTTAGGCTAGAAATATCAGTTAGTTAGGACAATACTGTTACATCAATTATAGTTTTAGACAAGACACAATAGTGCCAAGCAAAAAAACGTGTATTAAAAAGAAAAGCCATGTTCATATTTCTTGAACCTTATGCCAACTTTGTGGCTTGTTATGGGATGTTAAATCATCAAGAACGTATAACAAGGAAAGCGTACTGCATATAGTAAGTGAATCAAACACTGTCTTGTGCAAAAATATTTATTTAAAAACTGTTCTATCACTTAATACAGGAAAACAGACACCCAATACACTATCACTGTCCTTGAATAGTTAACAGTCATGAGATGAAGATGAGACATTTTCAAAGGAGGACAGATGACCATTCAGCTCCACTGCACAGGGGATGCCACAGAGCCAGCCCTATCTGTTAAGCATCACCTGAACACAGTAGACAATAGGGTTTTGTGAGACTTAGGCTAAGGGGAGATCTTTGCAATATAAGTGTGATCATAGTGGGAACTGAACTTAAGTGTGGTCATATTGGGAAGTAGCCAGTCCAGAAGGGACCATTGAAGAAAGGCCAGAAAGAAAAATAAGAAAATATGAATTCTTAGCATTTGCCTTACAGAGAAATTGTATAGAATTCGGCAGTGTAGAAAGGGAACACTTGCCCAATTCTCATTATGTGATCTACAAAACCAAAACCAAAACCAAAACCATGAACCTCATGAGATAGATGGAATGGATATTTTCCCCAGAGAATAAATGAGCTCACCCAAAGTCAGACCACCAGAGAGTGGCAGAGCCCTGGGCCATTTGATGACTGACCCAGAGCACTTTCCTCTACATAGAGCTCAGAAGGTAGGTTGAGACACAATGGAAAAGCCTTTCCGTGCCAAGTTATAAAATTTGTCTTTTATTCTATGAGAACAAGAAGTAGGCAATGTCTAACTTAGTGAAAGGGAAAGAAAGTAGAATGTACCAGAAACTGTTAGCAGATCATCTTGACATTGGCCTTGGACAAGGCTCTAGGGTGGGGATTTTTAGGGGGAAAAGGAAAATTTTTTTTTAGTGCCTGAACACTTGGAAGAATCTTTGCAAGCACAGGTTCAACAAAAAGCCAGTTGGAATAGCTCATTTCCTTCTGTGACAGGCATACAATAGAAAACTGTAGTGTGTACTTCAGTAAGACACTTGCTTCAGATACTGCTGCAGAGAAGTGGACTATGAAGGAATAAGTTCTGGATTAGATTGCACTCAGTTTCAAAGTTGTAGAGGGATATTGAAACTCATCTATCCCTGCTCCATCATTTTACAAATGAGAAGATGAAAGCAAAAGGTGAAATGACTTGCTTAAAGTTACATCCTCCTCATCATCTAATTAGCTTACATATATTGAAATTTGCTATGTATCTGGCATATTCTAAGTGATTAGCCTGTGTTTACTCTTTTAGTCCTCACAGCAGGCCTGTGAGGTAACTGAGAGGCAGGTACATTCAATGACTTGCCAGTGATACAAGACTGTGAGCAACGGAGCTAGAATTTGCACCCAGCAAGTGTGACCTCTGAGTTGGTACGGAGTCCACAGCTAGAGCCTCTCCAAGGCATAAAACCAGTAAGTGGCAGAGCAAAGTGCTAAAGGCACTAACAAATGATATGTCTTTGCTAGATTCTTTTCAACATTTTTATCAATGAGTTAGATAAAACATAGAAAACAATTCATCATATTTTCAGAAGTCATGAAATGAAGGTAGGAATAAGACACTGCACAACAGAAACAGAGTCCCAAAAAATCTGGGATGATGAATGAATCAAAAATGTTTTCATTTTGGGAGAATATAGACAGATATTGTGTGTAGGAGCTTAAACCAAATGAA
The DNA here is from genome assembly GCF_964237555.1 of Oryctolagus cuniculus. Classification (NCBI taxonomy): domain Eukaryota; kingdom Metazoa; phylum Chordata; class Mammalia; order Lagomorpha; family Leporidae; genus Oryctolagus; species Oryctolagus cuniculus. The sequence continues at coordinate 33,185,608 of NC_091438.1, forward strand.
CAAAAATATGATGAAGAATATGTACAGGGATGCTTTTAAAAAAATCCGTGGAAAATGGAATTAAGGAAAATATATTTTGGTGCAAATATTTTTGAAATGGATTTTCTATGAACTTTTTGAAGACCTTTTATCAAAAAGAGAACACAATTTGGGGAACAAAGAGGTTTTAGCAAGTTAATTGAACATAAAGTAACATGTGGAGCCACCAGATGCTAATGCAAGGGAGCAAATGATCCTCCTGAATTCTGTACTGCTCATGTCTTCCAAGCTCTTTCTAAAATAAAATTTTTAAAAATATTTATTTTATTTATTTGAAAGGCAGAGCATGAGAGAGACAGAGAGATCTTCCATCTGCTGGTTCCTCCCCCAACCCCAAATGGCCACAACAGCCAGATCTGAGCCAGGCTGAAACGAGGAGCCAGGGACTCCAACCAGGTCTCCCATGTAGGTGTCAGGGGCCTGAGCACTTGGGTCATCTTCTGCTGCCTTCCTGTGTGCATCCTTAGGAAGCCGGTTTAGAAGTAGAGCAGCCAGGATTCGGACTGGCGCTTGCATACGGGATGCTGGTGTCATAAGAGGCTGCTTATCCCACTGCACCATAACGCTAGCCCCCTGCCCAGCTCTTGATCCATGCTTTGAGACCCAGCAACCAGTCAAGGGGGCTCCATATTCCCCAAGGCTTCTCTGCATAGGCTTGAAGTGTTCTTCCTCTTTCCTGACCCATTCTTGCTCTGATCCCTAACTTGGCCCCCTCCTTTGTCATCCTGACTTTGTTCCAGCCTCTGACCTTTCATTCTTAGCTTGTGTTCTAGGTTCTAACTTTGGAAACTTGAGTTTTTTCTATGGGGCTCTGACTTGACTTACCTCTCTGGCTGTGGGTCCTGGGCTGCATCTGAAGCAAACTCATTCTTGCTACAGCCCTTTGAGCTCAGTCCGTGACACTGGCCTTTGGTGAGTGTGCTGATAGCATCTCATGACCCTGGCAACATGTAACACTGAGACGAAAAGATGCGGACCCTATCTGGACTATTGTATCCAAGTTTGGATGACCTCCTCCCCACCATGAGGGGGGTCTATGCAAACTGAAGTACATTACTGGACAAAGGATAGGTTTTGAATAGACTTGAGCACTTAATGATATATGTAGTAACTGGAAGAGCCATGAGCACCTGGAGAACTGGGCACAGACCTCTCAGATTTTGCAGAAGACCCCACTGTGAAAGACCCCCAGATTCCTCTATGTGGCTCCAGGGAATAGCCTTGAACTGGGAGCCAAAGCAGTGAGGCGAAAAAAGAGGCCAACTTCAACTCAATAGAAGACTTTCTCTTAGGAAGAGCTGGCGAGAGATAGAAGGGGACATTAGTGAGCGCCCCGTTATTGGAAGTGTTGAAGTATAGTCTTAGCAGTGCCTTGCAGGAATGCTGTACAACTCCCAAACATCAAAGGGGTGCTCAGACTCTGTCGTTCCATTCCAGCCAGGAGAGACTCTGTGCCGAGGGGACCCAGAGGTGGACTCTAAACAGGTAGCATGATGACAGTGATGCAGAAGGTGGATCCATCCCCTCCAAGTCACCACCACCACCAGACAACACCTGTTCTTCAACGGGCAGTTTTTCAGGTGAGCGGGCACTGGCTGCCAACTGCAGGTGGTGTCCAGCTTTCCTTTTAAAGTACAACAAATGCTTCCAGCTGCGAAAGCAGGAGAGGCCCATCCCGGGACTGAAGCAAGGACCACTCTATTTTCGTTTTCCTGGTCGCTGGGGCTCCAGCCTCCTGCAATTCTAATGCCGTGCCTATGAAAGGGCTCGGCTCCCTCTTGGCCCCCACTCCCAGCCCCTCTCACAGATCCAACACCAAGTGCATCGGGCAGCTAGACGCCAGAGTGGGAAAAAGCATTTTAATAAAGCCCCATTGATTTTCGTGGGGGCAAGTCAAGGAAAAAGGCACCTGGAGCGCCTCCCCCATGCCCCCTAGCTCCTGACCTACTCCAGGGCGGTCACACATCGATTGGCTTCCTAGACAATAGATGGTGCCACCCGGGAGGGACCTCAGGGGACCAGCTGGGAGCTGGAAGAGTCGCACGCAGCAGCCCAGCCCCGACTTAATCAAACTAGCAACAGGATCTCGGGCGGCAGCGACGCGGTGGCGAGAGTCGCATTGGCGGCGGCGGCAGCGGCGGCAGCATTATGCGTGATTACTGACAGGCACCAGCTGCCGCCGCCACAGCCGCTCCAACGCACTATGTGGACTCTCGGATCTCCAGGCAGATTCCTGACTAATCCCAGAGGGCTGGCCCAGCCCCTGCTCCCAGGGCTGCGAGGAAGCGATGACCACTCTTGTTAGCCCAAGTTGAAGGGAGCCCGGCTGCTCCTGGGAGCCGGGAAGAGGCCGTGAGATTGAGCAGCCGCAAGCAGCACAGGATTATGAACTGAAGAGCAAACATGTATGGGAATTATTCTCACTTCATGAAGTTTCCCACAGGCTTTGGCGGTGAGTCTTCCACTTGGGCTTCCCAGGGTGGACCTGTCCCAAGAGAGCAGAAGGAAGCCGGGGAATCAGAATGCCGGGATGAGCATTGAATGAGACGGCGATCATGAGTGTTTATGTGCATCTATAGTGGTGCAGAGCTTGTTTCTGCTAGTGTGTGTGCGTGTGGGGGCGAGACAGAGGGAGTGAGGGGGGCAGAGAGAGAGAGAAGAGAATGGACCACAGGTGAGGATATGTGTGCATACAGAATGAGGATTTGGAGGTAGTGTCAGCTGGGTTCTAAATCAACATGCTTTAGCATGTATCTCAGACAAAGATAGAGCAAGAGCATTGTTACACACAGATGTGTTTGTGTGGGTGTGAAAAGTGGAAGAGTGAATGGCAAATTGCTAGGATGTATCCAGTATCCGAACTGTGCGGGCAAGAACGCGGCTGGAGCGGTTTCACCTGTGTGAAGGGTCCCAGGGTACTTTGTAAACAAGGGCGTGATTGTTTTCCTGCAAAGCAGGTTTCCCTCTAATTGGATTTTTGAAAAGAAAACACAGTCCTTTAGTTTGCCACCCGGTTTTCCCTCCTGCGTTTGCTTCCCTTTTGATTTGCTAATAGCCTCTTTCTCCTCCCCTGCTTTTGGCAGCCCCCTTCCCAATGCTGGGGTCCCTGCTTCTCTCTGACTCTGCTGGGTCAGGATGTGGGGGCAGGGGTCTGGGCTCTTATAAGCACGCAAACTGGAGATCCCAGTTAGTCAGCCAGGCAGGGCGACCCGGTCATACCTGATGGAAGCTTCCGGAGCCTGAGTCCCAGGGCTCCTTGATTCAGTTGGCAGAAGTAGCTCGGTCCCCCAGCTTGGAGTAAATAGAACCTGCAACTGACCAACTGGCCTCTGGCTCCTCAGTTGGTGGCACGGAGCTCCTGCTCCTGGGAGCCCAAAGGGGAGCTCTTACCCTATAGATTCTGGCAGGCAGGACAAAGCAGATATTTTGTAAGGTCTGGAGCACTGAAAAGTTCCTGCTCTGTTGACATTGTCTGTGAACCGATAGCCGATCCATCTGCAGGCTTGGGAATAAAGCTTGCCTACTTTGCTGGCCAGAACCTTCTATGAGGCACGAAGGGACATTGCAAGGTGGACTTGGTCTCTGCTGGGGAGGTGTTAAGCAGTGGTGGTGGTAGGGGTTGCTTATTCATTCAGGCTCCCTTGGGTAGTTCCTCTCAGCCAGGCACTGGGCATGCAAATGTGAGTGAAACAGTCTTTAGTTCTGCACCAGGCTCATTAGACAGACACATTATAATATTGGGTGATGTGTGCAGCCTCAGAGGCATGAGGAGGCTGCTGCTTGGACCCAGAGGTAAGGGGCTGTGGCAGCGTTCCAGAGAGAATGTTCAAGTTGTTTGGGTCAGTCTGATGACAGAGTGAGAGTGGCAGCCAAGACTGTGACCTGGACATTTGATCTCCAGTTTATAGCTGGGCCCCTTTCAGCTCCCTTCTCAGTCCTACCAAGAGCTGAGAATTAATTTTTTTCTGCACATCTGAGTTTGGTTGTTGGAGGAGCAGCCCGAGTCTTGGAACCTTGAGCTCTATGAGATGCTGGCTTCCCAAATGCCAAAGAGACCCTGGGAGACAGTTGGGGTGAACAGGAGAGCTGAAGGTAGAAAGGCTAGGGGGAGTGCTAAAGTAAAGGCCAGAGAAAGAAGATGTGGTCTAAAGTTCCAGCGAGGGGACTGCTTGCTCGGATCTTGGAATTTTTGTATCCTAAGGGTCCTTTAAGAGCACCTTAGATCTACCATTCTACAGATGTGTAAACTGAGGCCTAAAGGCAGGGACTAGCCCAGGTTGCCTGGAGTTGAGGTACAGAGTTCTTCCAGAGAGGCTTCTTTCTCAAATTTTTAACACTATTATTTTAATACTGGTATAGTCAACAGAGAGGGGAAGCAGAGAGAGAGAGAAAGAGAGAGAGAGAGAGAGAGAGAGAGAGAGAGAGAGGAGATCTGAGTTTGGTTCCTAGGTTTTTACTTACTGCCTTGTGTGACTTTAGGCAAGCTCCTGAACCTCTTTGAGCCTTAGTGTGTTCATCTCTAAAATGGGCTAAATAATCTCATCCTTACGGTTGTGGGAACTAAATGAGCTAGCACAAGAGAAAGCAGCTGTCCCTATATGCAGTACCTAGTACAAGTTAATATTTTCATCGCCTTGTTTTGCTCAGATACCAAGCTGAACATTAGTTTAACAGTGAGACATGACCGTACAATGAGGAAGCAGGAATATGGGAAAGTAAATCCCATAAAGACCCTTGTATTTTGTGGGATGAGGTTTTCCACATTGTGGGGACTCTAGGGTTTTAGTGAAATTAGATTTCAAGAAGGGAACATCACAGTGCAGCAGGGAAGAAAGGAGTTTGCTGTAACGTGGGAAATGCCCGCCTCTTCTGCTGCTTTTCCTTGTCATTCCTGAGGGAGGTGAACCATGTGGTTGCTTCTTGTTGATGTTTTTCTTTTTGTTTGCATGCACCAGTGAAGGACTCAGCCCATCTGCTGGGAGGTCTAACTCCCAGTGCCCTAGGCACAAGGGACATTGGAGAGGACCTCACCTGCAGCTCGAGCCACCTCACCCCTTTGCAGCGAGTTACAAGGCACTTACTGAAGGATCAGGGCTGTAACCCAAAGGAAACCACAGAGTGAGGACCTCTGGGGAAGTGACGTCACCCTTGAGAAATAGCACCCAGGATTTGTGTTTAGGGCCATGCTTTCCAGATGTCAGAGCACCGTCGGGTCAGTGAAGGAGAGACGGGCCCTACTGGCCGGAGGTGGTGGCCACCTGGGCTGTGGTGGCCCCACCAGGGCATCCACTCTCCCTCCCAGTTCTGGGCCTCTGCAGTGAGAGAGCCTTTTTTCTTCTCCTCCTCTGCCAAGTCCTCGGTCTGCCAGCTGCTCAGTAAGAGATTTGTTTTTCTGGGATGAGACAGTTGCTGCCTCTTAGAAGATGGCAAAACAAAGCCTGTAATCCCCCCATCCAATTGTGAAGTAATCCTCGGGGTGAGAAGGAGATCAGGGGGAGAGGGGCTTCGTGCCTCTCACAGAGCAAGCACACTGGAACAGGAATGCCTGCCACCCCTCTCGGCACTCGCCTACTTTCAACTCACGTAATCCTCAGAACAACCCAGTAAGTAGGTGCTAGTGCCAGCATGGTCACGCTCCTTTTGTGAATGAGGGGACGGAGGCATCGGGAGACAAAATAACTTGGTTAAGGTCTCACAGCTGGACAATGGACTGGTTCCAGGGCCTGTGCTCTGTTGAGCTGCCTCTCACAACTTCTCTGTGTGACACTGTTGCCCCGAGAGGCCGGGAACAGCAGCTACCCACTGGGGGTCAGGAGCCCCAGTCCAGTCTCAGAAATGTAGCTTCAGCAGTGACTGGCATTTGCACACACTATGGCCTGGCCATTGAGGAATGCACTGCAGGATAGATTAGGATCCACTGAGGAACAGGGACTCCAGGATGTGCAGAAGTCCTGCCTGGCCGACCTTGCTCACGAGTAGAATGTCCGCTTTCCATCCAAGAAGAGCCACAGTGAGGGGTTAAGTCGTTGGTTCTTGTGTGGGTCTGTGCTTGCGTGTGTACATGAGTGTGTGTGTGTGTGTGTGTGTGTGCAGGACATGTTTTTCTCCATCCTCGGATGTGTGGGTGGCTAATTGGAGCCTCCGTGGGTGTAAGTGGTTGGGGTTTGTGTAGGAAGGAGGAACAGTTTATGAGATGTAGGAAGGAACATATTTAGTGTAAACTATTTTCTGAAACATTTACAATCTTACCAAGAGATAGGGAGCTGAACAGCAACTGGGAGAAGACACTGTGCAAAGAGGAACCTAAATGCTCCACACTCCCCTCCCCCTCATTGTGTGGCTTCTGGATGTGCAGGGAACTCAGCCACCAGCATCAGATGCCTGCCTGGCAGGTGCCCCTGGAGGAAGCTGGTGTTCTTGCCTCTGATTTGGAAGGAGAAGACAGAGGCCCAGCGAACAGAAGCAGCTGATTTTCTACAACGCCTGGGTTTGGGTGACTCTGGAGATGGATTCAGTCTTGGGTCAGAAATCCTCACAAAACATTCAGAATAGTAGCCAGCATTGCTAAGGCACCTGCCACGTGCCAAGCCCTGTTCCAGAGGCGTGTCACACAAAGACCCTTGGGGTGGGGAAGGGGGCGGTACCTGTCATTGCCACCATCCCCATTTTACTGGCAGGGAAAGTGGAGTCACCAGGTTGAGGATCACCCAGGATCACCAGGCTGCAAGGAGATCAGCCAGGACCCAAATCCAGGAAGTTATGTGCCTTGGTGGCAGTGCTTACGGCTACCCTGTGCTTGCAACCCCCATGATGGGGTGGGGTTGGAGGAGGTGTCTAGGGGTGGAGTCCCCAAACAGCCCCAAATGAGTGGATTATATGGAAGAACATCTAGGATATTCCATTCTTGCCCTATGTTTTTCACAACTTATGCATCATAATACAGCTTTTTTTCTTTTGAACATACAAAGTTTCAGCAAAGAAATAAAATGACTTAGGTAGGGGCAGGGGATGGGGCCCTCCAAGGCTAACATGCTTTTCTGGTAGATCTTAATCCGGGGGACCCGCTTTTCCATTCTGGGGCAAGAGTTGGCAAACTTTGTCCCTACAGGGCCAGAGAGCAGATATTTGAGTCTCTGCTGGCTCCCTGGTCTCTGACAGCTGCTCATGGGGTGGGTCCACTGTAACACAAAAGCAGCCGTAGTTACTGCATAGACTCATGTGCACAGATGTAGCTGTGTTCTGAAGAGTCTGCTGGCTCCTAGGGCATGGATCATTCCAGAGAAGTTTCCTTTCCATTTCTGGCTGCTCTTCGGTTAGCAGCCACTGCCAACACTTTGGCTGTGAGCCGCTCTGCCTTCCGCTTCTCTGTCAGGAGGCTGAAATTCCAAATCTAGACAGAGGAGCCTGCGGATCATCTGGTCTGTGCCCTCAGCCACAGGGCAGGACACTTGGGAAAGCAGGTGAGGCTTGCCCAGAGCCCTGCGGTCTTCAAACTGGGTTTTCTAAGCTCCCTCTGAGCCACCTGAGGTGGAAGGAAGAGGAGTCTTCCCCCAGCCTTTAGTGAAGTAGCTCAATGCCAACCACACAGAGTAAGGGCTGGCCTTTTACAGGATAAGGATTTCATATACAAAGCCTGACAAACTGTAAATACACAGGAAACTTCCCTTTTTCTTAACAAGAATTGGAGACTGGTATTAAATCCAGCTAGAGAAGGTGCACCTATCACTAAAGAGTCAGCAGACTGTAAGATGAGGGCAAAGTCAAAGAAGTAAGGTGTGGGTTCTGCCCAGAGGGAGTGCTCACTTCAAGAAATTAGGTTTTGGACCCAGCATTGTGGCATAGCAGGTAAAGCCTCTCCGTATGATGCCGGCATCCTGTATGAGTGCCAGTTTGAGTCCTGGCTGCACCACTTAAAATCCAGTTCCCTGCTAATGCACCTGGGAAAGCATTGGAGTATAGACCAAGTACTTGGTCCCCTGCACCTACGTGGGAGAACTGGACGAAGCTCCTGGCTTTGGCCTGGCCTAGCCCTTGCTCTTGTGGCCATCTGGGGAGTAAACCAGAGGAAGGAAGATTTCTCTCTCTGTCTCTTCCTCTCTCTTTGTAAAGCTGCCTTCCAAATAAATAAATCTTTTTTTTTAAAGAAAATTATGTTTTGACCAATAACATTGCAGGGTAGGTGCTCTTGAAGTGATGCAGGATGGTAACCAGGATCTGGGACTTCCAGACTCTATTATCTTTGGGGTGCCCTGGCCCCAGAGCAGTGATCTGGGTAAGTATCTTCCTCCCAGTTTCCTCAACTGCACAGAGCACAACCGGGAGTCCCTGCTCCCTTTCATCAGTGTCTATAATATCATGAACAGTGAGGGTCAGGGACAGCAGGAGTTTCTAGGTTAAAGATCAGTCTTGGGGCCAGTGCTATGGCGTACTAGGTGAAGCCGCATCCCATATGGCGCTAGTTCAAGTCCCAGCTGTTCCACTTCTAACCCAGCTCCCTACTATGGCCTGGGAAAGCAGTAGAGGATGGTCCAAGTCCTTGGGCCCCTGCACCCACTTGGGGGACCCAGAAGAAGCTCCAGGCTCCTGGCTTTGGATCAGCCTATCATTTGGGGAGTGAACCAGTGGATGGGGAAGACCTCTCTCTCTCTCTCTCTCTCTCTGCCTCTCTGTAACTCTGCCTTTCAAATAAATAAATCAATCTTTTTTTAAAAAAATCAATCTTAAACTCCTAAGAGGATTTTAGAATTCACAACCAAACTTTAAACATGGAAAGGTCAGTTGTCTTTAATTCAAAGTAGTTACAGGAAATCAGAGGAGCATCAAAGGAAGTGCAAAATAAATAACGAGCAAGTGCCCTGTAACAACGTGTGGATCAGTGGCAGACTGTATGTGTGACAGTGCCCCCATAAAAATATAATAGAGCTGGAAAATTCCTATTGCTTAGTATTTTTTAAAAGGATTTATTTTATTTATATGAAAGGCAGAGTGAGAAAGAGAGAGAGAGAAAGAGAAAGAGACAGCCAGCCAGCCAGCCTTCATCTGCTGGTTCATTTCCCAGATAGCTGCAACAGCTGGGACTGGGTGAGGCTGAAGCCAGGATCCTGGAACTGCATTCAGGTCTCCAGGGGTCTAGGTATTTGGGCCATCTTCTGGTGCTTTGCCAGGCACAGTAGCAGGGAGCTGGATCTGAAGAAGAGCAGCTAGGATTCCAACCAGGTATCAGATACAGGATGCTGGGGTCCCACGTGGCAGCTTCACCTGCTGAGCCACACTGCTGGGCCTGTTTCCCTTAGAATTTTAACTATATCTTTTCTGTATTTAGATATGTGTGGATATACGAATACTTAACACTGAGTTACAACTGTCTGAGGTACTCAGCATTGTATCTTGCTGTGCAGGTTTGTAGCTTAGGTAGAGCAGGCTGTACCACATAGCACAGGTATATCATCAGCTTTGCCATCTAGGTTTCTGTACATATACTCTATGATGTTCTCCCAACAACCAGATCACATTTCTCAGAATACATCCTATTGTGCAGTGACACGTGGCTATTTTGTGATGTTTCCCCTGGGCTGATTGCCTGGCTTTCATTCCTGTGACTCACCATGTCTGTTGTCCCTCCTTTTACTGGTCAGTAGCATCATGGGGAAGCAGTCTCTCGGAGGCTTTGGGGCTCATAGCACCTGTGCTTTCTTAGCCTAGATGTGCAGGGAGCAGAGCAGGGATGGGATATCCTAGTTTGATGAGGGGCTATCTGTCAGTCAGCCATTCAGCACACACTAGCTACGCACTGTGCAGGAGCTATGTAGGACACCAAGAAAGCGAGAGCCATTTCTTTCCCTGGAGGGATGTATAAACTAGTTGCAAACTCTGAAGACCTCATAGCAGTATTTCTGGAATTTTTTCCTTGGGACTGAGTTGAAGTGAATGGACCCAAGGAACACAATATAGTTAGAAGCAAAGGAGAACAAATAATGGCATACCTAATGGTGACATTGCACAAGGAATAGATTTTGCTGTATTTTTTTTTTTTTTTTTGACAGGCAGAGTGGATAGTGAGAGAGAGAGACAGAGAGAAAGGTCTTCCTTTTGCTATTGGTTCACCCTCCAATGGCCGCTGTGGCCAGCATGCTGCGGCCTGTGTACTGTGCTGATCCGGAGGCAGGAGCCAGGTGCTTATCCTGGTCTCCCATGGGGTGCAGGGCCCAAGCACCTGGGCCATCCTCCACTGCACTCCCGGGCCACAGCAGAGAGCTGGCCTGGAAGAGGGGCAACTGGGACAGAATCTGGCGCCCTGACCGGGACTAGAACCCGGTGTGCCGGCGCCGCTAGGTGGAGGATTAGCCTATTGAGCTGCGGTGCCGGCCGATTTTGCTGTATTTTTAAGATGATTGCCATTTTTAGGAGAGTCCATAGTTAGAGGCTGGGGAGAGCCATCAGGACAATGCATCCATGGGGACAGTGAAAAGGACAGAGGTCATGGATTCCATAGCTGTATGTGGACAAAATTGGTGTTCACAGACTTCAGGAACAAAACATGAGCTGGGTGCACCCTTGGCAAATGCCTGGCACATCCTTGGGCCATTTGTCTTGGGGGACTAACTGGAGCATACCTGCTGTACCAGCATATGGAACTGGCTTCCAGGGACAGAGCTGCTCTTTGTGTGTGAGATTCTCTGGTATCTCTCATTCATTAGGGACACACAGCACCCACCTGGTCTAGCAAGACTTCTAATGTGATGCTGGGTAGAAAGGGGGTGTGACATCAAAATGCCACTAATAACATGCAGAAAGATTGATAGTGATGCTGTTAAACTAGCATGGGGTTCTAGGTCTGTTGTTCTTCCTGACCTCAATTTCCTGATCTGTATAATGGGCCACAATTTGTGCTTTATACACTACTGAGTCACTTGAAACTCAAATGAAAAAGACAGTGGCCTCCAGGAGGGTTCACTCTTCCTGCGGTGCCTAGCATGGGGCTGGCACACAATTGGCATGTGACAAATACTTTCTGAATGCCTAAGCCAGTAATTCAAAAGGAAATAAATAGCATACATGGGAAAAGTTTTATGAGTGTGAGATTGCAGTGGATAGAATAAGCTTGCGCCCAAGAGCCAGATGACCTGGCGTTTTTGTCCTGTGTGACCCTGTGCAGGTCTCTCAGCCTCTCTGAAATGATTTCCCCTTTTATAAAATCAGATGTTCCTTCCAGTCCTCAAAATTTGGTTTCTAAACAAAAACAATAGCATCTTATTAATTCATGAGAATTAATTTGAAAAGGCGATTAAATTGACTATGGTAGTAACTAGTTTGTATTTGCTCATTCACAAAAAAAAATAATAAAGAGAAAAAGGTTTGTTAAGCAAATAAAATGGTAGGAGAAGTGTTAAGCCTATTTAAGATACATCTGTTTTCAAGCAATTTAAAAAGCGTAGTGGGAGCATCATTAGCATATTAACGGGGTGTTAATTACAAAAGACTTTTAAAGCAGGTTTTTATAAAATCCCCACTTAGTAACCATTAGCTTGTGGTGCTTGAAACACAAATGATTCACGTGTGTTACTTAGAAGTCATAAAATTGTAATTTAAAAGTAATCTGCCAACTTGTCACGAATTTAGACTGATTTTTCTCTCAATTGATCCAGATGAGTGAGGTTTTGCTATAATTACATATAATGTTGGCAATAATGAGGCTGAGTATCAATCTCTCCCTGCTTCTCACTACCTCCAGCATTATAGATTTGACGGGAGGGGGTGGGCTGGAGGGGGAGGGGAGCAATGGGGGTGGGGAGGAGTAGAGGAGAGGGACAGAGTTAGGGGATGCTACTCTCCCCCTCTCCCTCTTGGAAGCATTGGAAGAAGCAGCCCAGCTCCCAGCCAGAAGAGTCAGCCCTCCTCTGGGGGCTGCAGGAATCCAGGTGGCACTGCCCTGCAGGGCTCTGGGGTGCTGGCCCACTGGCCTGGCCAGGGTGTACACACAGTGGACTGATCCCAACAGTCAGTGCATCCTGTTGCTCTCACATTCCCCTTGAGAGAGCCAGGCAGAGGCTGAGCCTCTCAGGCAGGAGGGTCTGTGCTCCTGCACGCTTGATCCGTCTCTGCATTGCCCTCACTGAGAAAGCTGGAAAGGGTTATGGCAGAAGAGAAGGCTTCCCACAGAAGGATGGAGCTTCTAAGTCTGCTCCCCACCTGCCACCTGCAGGGAGCTTAATACCTGATATCCTCTTCTCCCATCTGTTGAAATGTAGAGCTTTACGCCAATCAATCCTGGGGTCTCAAACCCCTTCCTGTCCAATCTCAGGGCGGCAATGCACCCTCACGTTTTTGTGATACTGTTTGTGGGTGACAATGCTGGTAATGGCTTAAATGTAAGAAGTGCCTCTTAGCAAGGTCCTGGTGCTGGGTGGTTCTTCTGTGTATAGGGGAGACAGGAGAGGGTTGGGGTGAACTGGGGGCCTTGGTGAAGGGAACCAGAGCCAGGGTGTGAGTTGTGAGGGGCTGAAGTCAGCATGTCAGCCTCCTGACAGAAGCCAAGCATTGGATCAGGAAGGAGCAGGAAAGGCTGTCCTGGGAGTGGTACAGTGCAGCGCATGATGGGGCTAGGATTTTTTTTTTTTTAGATTTATTTATTTTATTTGAAAGGCAGAGTTACAGAGAGGCAGAGGCAGAGAGAAGAGAGAGAGGTTTTCCATCTGCTGGTTTACTCCCCAGATGGCCACAACGGCCAGAGCTGCGTTGACCCGAAGCCAGGAGCTTCTCCCAGGTCTCCCATGCAGGTGCAGGGGCCCAAGGACTTGGGGCATCCTCCACTGCTTTCCCAGACCATACCAGAGAGCTGGATTGGAAGTGGATCAGCCAGGGACTAGAACTGGCACCCATATGGGATGCCCGCACTGCAGACTGGGGCTTTAACCTGCTGCACCACAGTGCTGGCCCCGGGGCTAGGATTAGAATCCAGATCTGCTGCCTCACCCCAGGCTCGAGTGTTACTTGCACCATTGCTAGCCATGTGCCCTTGGCAAGTTACTTGATTTCTCCATCCTTGTACTTGTGCATCTGTACTGCAGGGATGATAAGCATACGGACCTCCAAGCCGAATCGCTGGTATGCAGTATGCAGTGGGTTCAACTGTGTCAAGTGCTTAGAAGCATGTTGGGCCCATGACAGTTGCCCAGTGAGTGTTTGCAGTTGCTGTTGTTTCTTAGCAGAGAAGACGGCACTGAAGAGCCTTCACAGGCTTACTCAGCGGCTCACCTGTGTATCGAGAGCCAGGCAGGGAAAGCATGTGTGAGTCAGCGTCCCTTGGACAAAGAAGAGCGAGCCAGGTGTCTGAATAGCCCATGGTTGTCAGCCTTGGCACCACATCACTCCGCAGGAGGGAGAAGGCTTGGCCTTGGTGTGTGATTGTTCCCACAGTGGGAGAGACCCACCATCGCAGGGATGGGGCCCTGCGATGCTCCTGTGACTTCAGAGGGATGGTCCTAACTCTGAGAATAGCAAGTTCTTAGCTCTGTCCTTTTCCCCATGGGTGGCCACTAGCCATTGTCAATGATTCCTTACAAGTTTCCAATCTATCCTGAAGAGGGTTGCTAATGGAAGAGCGAACTCTGCAGCCTGGCACAGCAGCAAGGGGGTGGAAACACCAAGCATTTGCTCCGTGTCTGGCCAGTTAGGAAGACTGAGTACTTGACATTCTACTTTTATTGGCCGACGATGAGGTTGCTAAGCAACTTCCTTAGCTTGGTAAGAATTCTGTGGTTCTAAGTACCCTAGCCTCGCTTCTCTTTTTCAATAATCTCTCTCTCTCTCTCACTCTTGCTCTTGCTCTCTTCCACACACACACGCACTCAATTTATTGTTCAGAGATTTCAGTTCTGGTAAACATCAAGGATAGTGAACTTTTTATGTAAATGATTTCTGTTTATTCTGTTTATTCTGATTATTATATTCATCGATTAGTCAATGAATAATTTTGGGCAGATACTTGGCACAACGGTTAAGCTACCTTTTGGGATGTCCAACTACAATATCTGAGAGCCTGGGATTGAGTCCTGGCAGTGCTTGCTGTCTATTCCAGCTTCCTGCTAATGTGCACTCTGTGAGACAGCAGGTGCTGCTTCAGATACTTGGGCCCTTGCCACCCATGTGGGAGACTGATTGAGTTTCCATTTCTTGGCTTTAGCTTGGCCCAGCACAGGCTGTTGTGGGCATTTGGAACATGAACCACTGGATGAGAAATCTCTCTCTATCTCTCTTTTTCACCGGGAACTTAAGATGAAGTCAGCATGGAGGACCTCTATGTCAGGCTCACACTTGTGGGGAGATTGGGGTGGGGGGTCCACAGGGGAAAGGCTGGGGTGGCTGGGAGGATGGAGAGGCACTTGGGGCTCTGAGAAATGACTAGAAACTAACCATTTAGGTAACTCAATATTATAAACAATTGGCATGTCCTTAATACCATATGACAAAGGTTACTCTTTTTTTAAAAAATAGATTTATTTATTTTATTTCAAAGTCAGAATTACACAGAGAGAGGAGAGGCAGAGAGGGAGAGAGAGAGAGAGAGAGAGGTCTTCCATCCTATGGTTCACTCCCCTATTGGCTGCAATGGCTGGAGCTGCGCTGATCCAAAGCCAGGAGCCAGGAGCCCTCTCTGGGTCTCCCACATGTGTGCAGGGGCCCAAGGACTTGGGCCATCTTCTGCTGCTTTCCCAGGACACAGCAGAGAGCTGGATTGGAAGTGGAGCAGCCGGGACTTGAACTGGCGCCCATGTGGGATGCTGGCGCTTCAGGCCAGGGCGTTAACCTGCTGCGCCACAGCACCGGCCCCCAAAGTTTACTCTTTCTTAACTGAGCATTTACTCTTCCTGGCTTGGGATAAGCCCTCTACATGTATACCTTTCTGTGATGTTCAAGCCAGACACAGTCCTCTCCTCCCTTTTACATTATGGGAAACAATTACAGCTGCTACCACCAGGCCAGTGGGCCCAGAAGCACCCAGTGGTCCTCTGTAGCAGGCGTGTTTGTCTGACTTTATGGGGGAGGAAACTGCAGTTTCAAGGTCAAGTTCTTTGCTCAAGTTTACATGGCTGGAAAGTGGTGAAGCCTCGAGTCCAACCTTGGACTTGCTGGCTTCAGAGCTCTCGCCTGCTGCTCCATGGCACTGCCCTTCCGGAGCTGGTGGCCTCCGTGCATGCAGAGCCTGCAAAGGCACAGTCCTGCCACGCACTCTGCATCTGCCCACCCCAGCTGTGGCTCCGGGGACACTCGCAGCATCGCGGTTGCGACTGGGAAGGCCAAACGGCTTGGGGGTCTAATGTGGACAAGGTATGACGGCAGGGAACCCTCAGTAAGGGGTCCTGCCTCTGCCCATTCCAGACACACCCCCGCCTGCCGCTGCTCTTCCTCTTTTTCCATTCCAGGAAGCCATATTCTGCTGATGCTCATGAAGCCGGAAGGGAGCTTGGAGGCCACGGAGTACGATCTACTGGGGTGAATGAGGCCCAGGAATGAGACATTTTTCTTGGGGCTGTTAGCAGGAGAGGTGGGGACCTCCCGAGAAACATCTCTAGTGCTTCCCAGCAGATAAGCCATTTTTAATGAAATCATTGCCTGCATAAAGAGAATTAGCTCTGAAGAGCACGGAATTTGTACATTTTCCAGGCCTGCGGGCAGGCAGAGGGCCTGGAAGATCTCGGGGTGCAGCACCAGGGAGCCGGCGAGGCTGATGGGTTGCAGAGGCCAGGGGTCCACCAACAGGGGAACTGGGCTGAGAGACTGTCTCAGTCTCTGTGTGCTATTATAACAAAATACCTCAGTCTGGGTAACTTATAAATCGTAGCAGTGACTTCCCGGTTCTGGAGGCTGCGAGTCCAGGGTCAGGCCGCCAGCAGTTCAATGTCCGATAAGGGGCTCCTCTCTGCTTCCAATGTGGCGCCCCTTTTAACTCCTCACACAACAGAGGGGGCAAAAGGAAGCAAGCACTGTGTCCTCGCTTGCTGAAGAGACGGAGGGGCCAGGCAGCTCCCCGAAGCCTCTCTTAGTCCCACTCCTGAGGGTGGAGCCCTCCTGGCCAACTCACCTTTCAAAGACCCCTGCCCTTTGTACTGTCACTGTGGGATTCAAGTTCCGATGTGAACACTGCATGAACACCTACAGTGAAGCTGCAGCAGGGGCCGAAGGGGAGCATTAGAGAAAAACCTGACCTCAGATGTGGATGAGGCATCCCGGGGCTACAGATAGAGCCCACCCTGGGCCAACTTCCGGTAAATACTACACAGGAGCCGGCCGGGAAAACAAGGTCTCCTGTCCTTGTTCATCAACCCAAAGGCTTGGCGAGGAAGAGAAAGAAATAAGTCATACCCATGTTTCTAGAGAACCTGTGGTGCCTTTTGATGCTGGCTTTAGTGTCCATGTGGCTGGGGAACAAAAGTGAGGGAGTGTGAGGAGCTGATAAAAGTGTTATTGTAGGGGTGTGTAAGTGCCTATTTGTGAGAATGTGTTTGAGTTCCACCGAGAAACCCTTTTGTCATAAAAGTCATTGTTTTGCACCATAAATAACAAAGCTATTTTCGTATTTCTAAGAATTACTGGATCATTTTGAGGGGCAAAGGTCCAAAATATATTTGTATAAGATATACATTTCTTTTTTTTCAATTTTATTATTTTTTAATGTGGTAATAAAGTATCCCCCCTCTTGCGGGTCATTGACTCAGCAGATATAAACCATATCTTTAAAAGAAACCAAACTTGAACTTATTTCACTCTATCTCAATAATGTACCAAACTTATCACTGCATTAAGTAGTCACACTTCCTTAATTTTTAACTAATCATAGTAATACGAACAGCAACAAGGAACTCGGAGTTTCAAATCACTTTCACATCATGATCTTTTATATTTGAAACACTCTGTAAACTTGTCAAAGTTCATATTTATAGATTTTTGTGTGTAGGTTGATGTTTCCTGAACATCGTTCTTTTTCATGACATTTTGTATATCAGGTATCCTTTGTGCTTAGACTGATTTTTTTAAAGATTTATTTATTTATTTGAAAGTCAGAGTTACACAGAGAGAGGAGAGGCAGAGAGAGAGAGAGAGAGAGAGAGAGGTCTTCTATTCGCTGGTTCACTTCCCAATTGGCTGCAATGACTGGAGCTGGGCCGATCCAAAGCCAGGAGCCAGGAGTTTCTTCCAGGTCTCCCACGCGGGTAAAGGGGCCCAAAGACTTGGGGCATCTTCTACAGCTTTCCCAGGCCATAGCAGAGAGCTGGATGGGAAGTGGAGCAGCTGGGTCTCGAACCTGTGCCCATATAGGATGCTGACACTGCAGGTGGCGGCTTTACCCGCTACGTAACAGTGCCGGCCCCCAGACTGATTTTTTTTTTTTTACGTCTTATGATTTACTTTTATTTATTTGAAAGGTGAGAGAGAGAGAGAGAGTGAGCTTTCATCTGCTGGTTCCACTGCAAATGCCCACAACAGCAGAGGCTGGGCCAGGCCAAAGCCAGGAACCTGGAACTCAGTCCAGCTCACCCACGTGGGTGGCAGGGACCCAACACTGGAGGTATCAGCTGCTGTCAGCATTAGCAGGAACCTGAATGGGCACTCTGATGTGGGATGTGGGTATCCAAAGCAGTGGGTTAGCCGCTGAACCGCAATCTTCACTCTCTGATTCTTTTTACAAAATGTTTCAAAACATTTGGGAGGAAGGGAAGGGGAAAGCAAGGAAGCCCATCTGTTGATTCATTCCATAGATACCTACAATGACTAGGGCTGGTCCATGACAAAGCTGAAGCCAAAAACACAATCCGGGTCTCAAATCACCGCTGCCTCCCAGAGTCTGCACTGACAGGAAACTGGTGTCAGGAGTCAGAGCTGGGAATGGAACCCAGGCACTCTGATGTGGTGTATAGGCGTCTGAACTATGGGCTAAAAGCTTTTTAAAAAGCTTAAATAGCTATCTTTAGGAAGATAATTTTATATAAAAATTGGGAACCTAATCACTTGCTATAAACAGAAGGAAATTAGAAGAAAAAAAGTAAAACAATTACTATTTCCTAAAAGTATGCCTACATCCCACAAAAATGTCCCTCACCCCTGGTGGTACAGGTGCCATCCCTTGGGAACACTTGGGTTGATGGAGATGGGAGACTAACTCGGTCATTGCCTGTCCCATTGTTCTAGGCCTGGTGTGAGGCCCTGGGCTTGACCCCAGAGGTACAGCTCTAAAGGCACAGTCTCACTGAGATCCGCTTGAAGCAGACTCAGAAGGAGAGTGGCAGGGCCGCTTGGTGTGTGTCTGGAAAGCCAGAGCTGGAGGGAAAAGTCAGTTTCCTTTGGATGGCTTGGCTGTGGGAGCAGGACAGCTGCTGTCCCAGTGGAATTCACGGCTCCTTACCCATCAAGTCAGGGCTGACTCCTAACTCACCTGTCACAGTTTATCTTAGTAACCGACTCAAGGTATACAGACTTCAGCCTCTTTAAATGTCACAGCCTTCCAGGGCCTCAGAAGAGTTTAAAATTGTTCTTTCCGATCAGTGGCTGGCTGGGGAGATGTTTGTTTTTCCTGGTTGGGGTTCTTGGAAGCCGCCCTCTTCTCTCTCCTTCGGATGAACTTTCTGCTTGAGATCTCTTGGCAATTGAGTCATCCTGTGGTTTGTGATGTGGATGGCTCCCCAAATCATCTTTGCTGTCCTTGACAGCAAATGTAGGCGAGAGTGTGGGCTTCAGATTGACAAGTGCGATCTAGGCTTTGCTGCTTACTACTTGGGCAATGCCAAGTACCATGCTAGGGTACTTGTCTCTTGGAAAAGACAGGGAGATAAACAAATATGGCAAGACAATCTAATAAGTGCTAAGACAGTAGTAAGAACAGATCAGCAACTACTAGAAAACAAAGATATCAGACCAGACCAAGAATGGCAAAGAAGGCTTCAGGAGTTGACACTTGAATCAGACTTTGAACAGACAATTGGAGTGGGGACAGGTGCTCCTGGAACTGGGAGCAGCAGAGGGGTGAGTTGGAACCCAGGTTTTCTCATCTGCAAGAGACCAAAGTAATCCTCGCTGGCTCACTGAGTTGATATGTGGAGACTGTCTGATGTTACTAAGGATGCAAAATAAATGCCTAACCTGTTAAGTTGAACTCCTTCACCATTGCCCTGTGTACCCACAGTCTGTGGTTTATCCTCAGTTGTGGTACCTAGAACGTGGGGTCTTGGGGTGTATCTGTTTATGAGGCAATGGTCCCTGGTGGACTAAAACTCCCTAACAGAAGGACTAGAAGGCACAGCATCCTTGAATATGAGTGTGACTTCTTCCACTAGTAGAACTTCACTGAACTAGCCAAACCTCCAAGAGAAATTCCAGATGGATGTTTTTCCAGAGAGATATTAATGTTTGAGAATAGTTTCAGGGGTTGGCGCTGTGGTGTAGGAGGTTAAGCCTCTACCTGTGGTGCCAGCATCCCATATAAGTGCCGGTTCATGACCCGGCTGCTCTTCTTCCAATCCAGCTCTCTGCTTATGGCCTGGGAAAGCAGTGGAAGATGGCCTGAGTGCTTGGGCCCCAACACCCATTTTAGGAGACCTAGAGGAAGCTCCAGAATCCTGGCTTCAGACCAGCCCAGCTCCGGCCATTGCAGCCATTTGGGGAGTGAACCAACAGGTGGAAGACCTTTCTCTCTGTCTCTCCCTCTTTCTGTCTGTAACTCTGCCTCTCAAATAAATAAACATTTTTTTAAAAGGCTTAGAAAAGTATTCTGCAAGTAGTAGGCACATTGCAGAATTTGTAGAATGAATCCTGAAGCACACGAGGTGAGGCCCCAGACTGACTGTGCTCAGCACTGTATTTGCGTGGTGTGCTGTGTGACTCATGGAGGCATTTGAGAACTGGGTGTCTGCTCCAGCAGGCTGTGTAGACTGACTACTTAAGTCCTCTTCCTTTCTATCTGCATGAACAACATGGATGCCGTAATTGGGCCAAGTGCCACTACAAGGGGTCTTCACACAATTCATGGAGAAGTGCATATTTTTAAAAAACTATTATGCAGCTATTTCTAATTTTTTTGCATCAAGGTAAACATACCTTTTTTCTCAAAGGTTTACTTATTTATTTGAGAGGCAGAGTCACAGAGAGAGGGGGAGAGACAGAGAGAAAGAGATCATTCATTTGCTGATTCACTCCCAAATGGCCACGTTGGTCAGGGCTGGGCAAGGCTGAAGCAGAGGGCCAGGGACTTTATCTGGGTCTCCCATGTGGGTGCAGGGATCCGAGTACTTGGTCATCTTCCACTGCTTTTCCAGGCTCATTAGCAGGGAGCTGATCAGAAGTGGAGTAGCTGGTACTCAAACTGGTACCCATATGGGATACCAGGACTGTGGACAACAGTATAACCTACTGTACCACAGCGCCGGCCCCTATAAGAAAAGCTTTTAATTCCACTTTTCCACAAAGTTCTCAAGTGCTTTGTATTTTGCTATTGTTTCTTTGCATATATTCTGCACTCCTGCTGCACCAGGATCCAGTGCTATGACTCAGGGTGGGCTGCTCCATTGTATTTTCCAGTCTCTGCTTTGCTGCTGCTGTTTTGTGTAGAGTTCTCTTCTACAGAGAATGTTCCATAGCAGGTTCCTGAGGCACCAGAGGGTGCTTTCCTTCACTTTTTTTTTTAAAAGATTTATTTATTTATTTATTTGAAAGTCAGAGTTACACAGAGAGAAGAGAGGCAGAAAGAGAGAGAGAGAGAGATCCTCCATCAGGTGTTTCACTCCCCAATTGGCCACAACAGCCAGAGCTGCGCCGATCCGAAGCTGGGAGCCAGGAGCTTCTTCTGGGTCTCCCACATGGGTGCAGGGGCCCAAGGACTTGAGTCATCTTCCACTGCTTTCCCAGGCCATAGCAGAGAGCTGGATAGGAAGTGGAGCAGCCAGGACTCGATGGGGTGCCGGCGCTTCAGGCCAGGATGTTAACCTGCTGTGCCACAGTGCCAGCCCCCTTCCTTCACTTTCATTTTGAGATAACCACTGGCTACAAGAGAATGAGGGCTACAAGAGAATAATGGCGGCCATTAGAGGGTGAACCAACGGCAAAAGGAAGACCTTTCTCTCTGTCTCTCTCTCTCTCACTGTCCACTCTGCCTGTCAAAAAAAATAAAATAAATTAAAAAAAAAAGATATGGTAAGCCAGGCACATGGCAACATCCCCTGCCTTCTCCATCATCATCGTGGAATGAGACCCCTGGGACTAGAACTGGGTTCTCTCCAGCTCTGATACCCATAATGTGGCATCTTAATAAATGCTTGTTGAATGTGGGTGAATGAATTTTAGCCTTGCCCTAATTCTCAGAGCAATAAGAGTTTAGGGTGGGGAATTCTTGGGCAGCCTAGGCTCCTGCTCACTTCACCCCTCACATTGCCTTGGCCACAGTAACTCAGGCCTGGGGGATTGTGTGCTGTGCCCTTGTTGCACTTGCTGTGTGTCCAGAGTGGACTATAGGTGAGTCTCCAGAGAATGATAGCCTCACTGAGTACCTGTCCTAGGCAGGCCTTCTCTCCTCTTTGTCTTTTGCTTGCCTTTCTACTGCCAGCTTCATGTAGGTATGAGCACCGAGTTCACAGATGTGTAGCTGTGGCTGAAAGAAGGAAGAACACGAGAAAAAAGCAGGGATGGGCCTGGGCCTCTGTCCCTGCATGTGCACCTCTGTGCTTCCCCCAACCTCTTGTCATCTGTTCTCTTTTACAGGATCCCCTGGTCACACTGGCTCCGTGTCCATGAGCCCATCAGCAGCTCTCTCCACAGGGAAGCCCATGGACAGCCACCCCAGCTACACGGACACCCCAGTGAGCACTCCACGGACTCTGAGTGCAGTGGGGACCCCCCTCAATGCCCTGGGTTCTCCATACCGAGTCATCACTTCTGCCATGGGCCCACCCTCGGGAGCGCTGGCAGCCCCTCCAGGAATCAATTTGGTCGCCCCACCCAGCTCTCAGGTAGGCATCCTTCCTCTCGATGGGCTTTCCAGCCATGTTCACCAGATTCACCAGGCTGCTCCTGGAGCAGACTCAGCTCCCAGCAAGTGCCTAGTGTGTCTTGCTGGAGGGGTGGGGTTGCCTCTGCCGACTTCCCTGCAGGGCATTCATCCATCGAGTCCTCAGGCTGGGGACTGACAACTCCTGTCCAGGAGGCTGTGATCAATGCTGAGCCTGCCTTGTGGTTTTGGTCTAAGTCATCAGAGTGGTGGACCCCCTTTATTCTTCTTAAGTCAGTAATGAGCATCTACTGAGTCCATGGTGTGCCACATGGATTATTCAGAAATAATCAGGACATGGTCTTTGCTCTTTGTGAGCTTACAGCTGATGGGGAATAGGCAGGTGCTGTACCTGGAAAAATGCAGAAGGCAGACTGTGCAACATACCTATTGCCTCTGAGGCTATGGAAACTGCCTTAATTCCAGGTGCCTTCTACCATGACAGGGGGAGGGGATATGGTAGACACTGAGTTGCTGCCCTGCAAAGCCTACAGGATGGCCAGGCATCCTTTCACTCTTTCCTGCAATGCCCCCCAAGAACATCACCCCCCCCACCCCCCAACCCCGTAGGTTGGCGCTTGCTGCATAATAAACAATCCTAAGCTCACAGTGGCTTACAAAAACAGAACAGACATTTACCTTATTGTTCACAAGACTGAGCTAGGCTAGGATGGCTTTGCTTCAAGTGGTGGGTGAGCTGGGCTCAGCTGCGGGCTTGGACACGTGTCCCTCATGTCCCAGACAGAGGAAGCAGCAGTTTCCTGGGCTGTTCTTCCCTCACGGTGTCTCATAGCAGGCCAAAAGGCCAAACCCCATCAGCAAGCCCAGGGAAGCCTCTGCTCACACGTGCCCAGTGCCACCACACTGGCCTATGACAGTCATGTGGCATCTCTGGGCCAGGGGGATGGCTGTGTCTAACCTCATGAGAAGTACTACAGAGACATGGTGTAAAGGATGTAAAGAATTTGGCCCAATAATCCCATCTACCACACCTTCCCCCCTCCCTGGATTTCAGTCAGGGACCCCACTGGCCCAACTCCCAGCACAGCTGGGAGCAGAACCGTAGGATCTTAGGATGCTCAGTTATATGTGTCTGGACCATGGGTTGTGCAGATAGCTGATTCAATGCTTCTGAGAGTGTTTTGGATGATCCTAATCTAAATAGGCAGATTGAGTCAAGCAGGTGCACCTTTCCCAGGCAGGTGGGCATCACCAACTCAGGTGAAGGTTCAGAATAAAACAAAAAGACCAACCCGCCTCTGAGCAAAAGAGCACTTTCCTGCCCAGTGACCCCCCACAATGGGACATCACTTTTCTCCTGCCTATGGAGGTGAAACATTGGCTGCTCGCGGGTCTCACACCTGCTGGCCTTGAGACTCTGCCATTGGCTCCCCTGGGACTCCAGCTTGCCCACTCCACTGTGGATGTAGGGTTTGTGAACCTCCTTATTCCCATTAGATAACTTCTTCATAGACATGTGTGTGTGTGCTTGCACACACACACACGGGGTGGGGAAGAGAGCAAGTGAGCCTGTTGGTCCTGCTTCCCTAGAGGATACTACCACAGTTCTGAAGCCAGCTTGGAATTTAGGTCACAAAGACATGGTGGGATTTCCCCTTGTACCTGTAGTATTTCCCACTCATACAGAAGAAACTTGGAGACCATGCCTAGACTCTCTCCTGGGATACCTCATATGTTAGGTATGTGACAGCAAAGCCAAGGGGAGTCACAGAATCTTAGAGGCAAGAAGAACCTCAAACATTTGTTGTTCCTTGGATTAGAGGTAATCCATTGTAGTGATTACAGGAGCTGGGACCAGGTGAGTGACACAGGTGAGTGAGTGAGTGAAGCTGCTGAGGACTGTAGGATGCCATTAGATTCAAAGATTTTAAAGCACTCCAGAAACTCAGTAAAGGACATCCACGGGTCACATGCGGTCAGCCCTTTCCACCCCGATTGAGAATCGAATGGTTCTTATCTGTAGGATCTTTTCAAAATACACATTTCTCCCCCACCTTGTATTTTGACCCTTGTGCAGATTGCAAAAGCCCCACTGTTCATTCTAACTGCTCCAGCCCTGTCTAGGCAGGGATCCCTCATCTTGCCTGAATCCTTTGCTCCACAAATGAAGTAGCCGGGCTTGGTGAGCACAGGTGATTTGTCAGCAACACAGGCAGGATCAGAACTCCTGACTCCTGGCTCTGCATTCCTGATGCTGCATCCACCTAACGCTGACTTGGGCAGTGGTCTTCCCATTGGCTGCTATGGGTTCAACAATGGGTAATCAGTGTTCCCCAGGGACCTTGTGGGGGTGGTGGCCACATTGTTGCAATATGAGAGTGTAGTTACTGTCAGAGATGTATGGGCAGAGCTCAAGGGGAGCAGAGAGAGGGGATGTAGGAACTGCCCATCCACACTCCTTGATCCCATGAGAGAAGGCTCCCCAGAGGAGAGAGGACCAGGCATCAGCCATGGCCACTCGCACCCACGGGCATCAGCAGAGTTCATGCTACCCTCTCCTCCAGCACGTGTGAGGTCTGATTATTCCTTTCTCTCTTTGAGTGGATCCCAGGAGGGTAAGTTAAAGCCAGTAGTTAGAAACAGAAAGATACATCCAAGTTCTTGGATGAATGCACGATTTACAAAGGACATTAATCTTGGCTCAAGAAAACTATGGGGACCTATGACACAGCAGGCTCTACTTGGTGCTGCCCTGGGTTAAGGGACTAACAAGGTGACTAAAGTCTTTGCTTCTTGTGGTAATCACACAGTAGCAGGCAAGACAGCCACACACCTAAAGAACAAACAAGATCGTTTCAAAGACCAAGCATTTTATGAAGAAGCAAAACAAGGTGAAGTGAGAGGGAGAGAGAGTGGCAGGGCCCATGGGTAGGAAGTGGGCAAGGCAGTGTTCCTCTGAGGCCACTTTTAGCAACCATACTCAAGTCTGATTGGGCCAAACCTGGCCAGTAAATTCATCTCCGTGGCCGTGTGAGTGACAGGGCCGCTATTCCTGGACTGTATGTCTGTACAGAGGCTTTAGGGTTGAAAGGTCAGCTGAAAGCTTTGGGCTTGGCCAACCGGGCTGTGTGCAGAGGCCGAGGCCACCTTTGACTTTGGGAAGCTATATTAAGCTTGCCAAACGCTGGGGCAAGCTCAGCAGCCTCTGACACTGAGCTGTGTTCAGGGCTTGGGCTCCGGAGCTCATGGCAGCAGGACTTCCCCCAGTGGGCCAGTGACACAGGACAACAGGCCTCGGTGTGGGGAGCCACGGTGAGTGGTGCTTGGAACAGACATTTCCCATGTGTCCTGCTGTCTCAGCCCAGGCCCAGGCTCCTCCGGTGAGCTGGTAAGTGCAGATGGGGGGATGGGGGAGATGGGGGGGAGAGGAAGGTATGTGTGGGGAGGGAGGGTCCCAGAGTGGGAGCAGCCGGCCAGTGTCCCACTCTGTGCTCTGTCATTCTGCTGTTTGGGTTTCTCTCTCTCTGCTCTGGCTGGGCTTTCGGTTTTGAAGAGTGAAGAGAACAGAGCCAGCATGATGGAGGCAGAGACCCTGCAAACCTTTGCAAGCCACTTTTTGTTTTGGTTTCCTTTTCTCTCCTGTGGGGTTACAAATCCTGGCCCTGATTACTGTGCAGGGATTTTTCACGACCAGCAGAGGAGATGTGGATTTGAAAAACCATGGCTTAAGCTCCACAGTGCTCTATGGCAGTTATCTGGCTTTGGTGTTGCTCGGTGGGGTGTACTATACACCTAGGTAAACCCTGATTCAGGTTTACTGTATTGCGACAAAGTTCTAGGGCAATCCATTTCAAGAAGCACTCATTGAACCAGGCCCGGTACTAGGCACTCAGAGACCCACCCCCCCAAAAAAAAAAAAAGTTAGATTCAGTCTCTGCTCTGGGAGGCATCTAGGGGAAGATAGCAATCCCCAAACATACTAAACATATAATTGGTACCTTTCAGATACAGGATCTAGCTACAGGGATCTAGCTACATTTTGAGTGTATGTATGAGAGTGTGTGTGTAAGTGTGTTTGAGTGTGTGTGTATATAGGAGTGTGTGTGTGAGTGTGGGTGAGAGATGATGCCGGATGTTTGTCAGTGTGATGTCTGCAGATAGGACTCTAAACAGCCCCTACGTGTCTTCTCCCCTCCCTGAACCCTGCTTACTGACCTGGGTTCTGTCCTTGGTAATTGCTGCTTAGGTATTTATTGGTAACTGAATTATTATCCTTTCAAACCTGTTTGCATTTTTATAGAGAATATTTAGATAATTAAAATTGCAAATGTTAGAGCTGGAATAGACCTTAAAGGTCATCCAGCCTGATGATGAAAACAAATTAAGCCATAAAGTCTCTGCTTCCAATGAAAGTGTATTTGGAAGCCCAACATACATGCTAACTAAAAACAGACCTGGGTGAAGCAGGACAGCAGATGAGGGGCCTCTACTTCCCTCTGCCCCCTCCCCCAGCTACTGCACAGCCCTCTCTCCCTCCACCAGTTTGAAAACCACTCATCTCAAAATGAGGAAACGGAGTGTCTGTCGAGTGAAGGGACCAGGTCAAGACCACAGAGTGAGGAAGGAACAGGTCCAGACAGGAACGCAGGCCCAGGGGCCAGGCTCGTTACTCCTCGAGACATAGTTATGGAACGAGATTAAAGGAGTGCTACCGTGAGGAGTCTGCACCCTGGGATAGGAGCACCTGCTTGCAGCCTGGCTGTTTGTGGAATTTGGGCTGAAGACAGTTCAGAAATGTGGGACCTGATGTGCAAGCATGCAGGAAGCATTGGGTTGCTGGCTGGATCTGCACAGGGCAGCCAGCCAAGCAAGCAGCCAAGCACATTTCTATTCTGTTTTCAGGGAGCAGCCAGCCTGTGTGCAGGGGCAGGTGGGACCGTGTGGTGAATCTTGGCTCTAAAGTGCCTCTTCCAGCAGGGCTGCTTCTAATGGAACAAGACAGCAGGGGTTTGGGGCCTCTGAGCAAGGCAGTTAATGGGTTTGTGCTCTAATGGTTGCCTTAGATCTCATCTGCCATTGCTCTGAGCCCACACAAAGCCCAAACCAGCCAGAGAGATGGACAGAAGAGAGAACGTCCACTCACCTGTCCCAGCCTCCCTCTCTCACCACTGTCCTGACTCATGAAGAGTAGCTGTGTTGGGGAAGGACTGCTCACTCTGATAAGGGAGAGGGTGCCCCAAAGAAACTCTGCCCTTTCAGAAGTTGCTGGCCAATGCCTGAAGTGCACAGGAAGCTGCTAGGGCAGATGAGAACTGAGAATCTCCTGCCACTCAAGACAGACAGTGTGGTGAAGGAAGAGCAATTACCTGGGAACCAAGACCCTGCTGTTCTTTGTACCCCCAGGTCTAACTCAGACCTGGCCAGGAACCTCACCTGGTACCTAACCAGGTACAGTAGCCTTGGGTGTCTCCTCTGACCTCTTCTCATGCTGCTCTCTCATTCGGTTCACAGAGGTAGAGCTTCAAGGGCATTTTTTTCCTTGCCCCAAACCTGCAGTGCCTCTTTACTGCCTCCCAAACTAAATCCATCTTCCTAGCAATCAAGGCTCCAGGCTCTGTTGCCACCCTCCTCTCCCAGCCATCCTCTGGATACACCAGCTCCACAAACATCGGGCTTCTCTCTGGGCTTCTGCTCTCACAGCCTATTTCCCAACATTGGCCCATCCAAATCCTATCTGTTTTAGAAGATTTCAAGCCCTGGCTTAAATGCCACCTCTTTTAGGAAGTCTTCCTTGGTCTCGATAGCATGCAATCTTTCCTTCTTATACTACCCCAAACTGACTTTGAGTCTCATTAGTGGCCAGTTCCTTGAGATGGGTTCCTGTGTCTTTTTTCTTTTGGTTACATCCATGGTATTTCTGAATGAACAAATAAATATGCCACTTTCAGGCTGATTTCCCTCATTTGGAAAATAGGAAGACCCCTTTGGTTGTGTGAAGATTGAAAGAACACATTAGCACACAGCAGTCTTGGCATAGATGGTAGCAATGATTCTTTTTTTCCTTTTTTTTTTTTTAAAAAAAAGATTATTTATTTGAAAGGCAGAATTACAGAGAGGCAGAGGCAGAAGTGGAGAGAGAAGGGGGGGGGTCTTTCATCCACTGGTTCGCTCCTAAATTGGCCACAATGGCTGGAGCTGCACCTATCCGAAGTCAGGAGCCAGGACCTTCCTCCAGATCTCCCACATGGGTACAGGGACCCAAGGACTTGAATCATTTTCTACTACTTTTCCAGGCCACAGAGAGAGCTGGATCAGAAGTGAAGCAGCCGGGACTTGAACTGGCACCCATATGGGATGCTGGCATTGCCAGCAGCTTTATCTGCTATACTACAGCGCCAGCCCCTGGCAATAATTCTTCTGTGGTCGCTGTGGGCTGGTGACAGTGGAGCTGACCCTGCTGGAGATGGAGTGGAGGAATAGGAATTTAGGTTCTCTGGAGCCCCAGGTGATGGTAACCTGTGTTTATTCCCCTTGAGCTTGCTTGTCTGTCTGAGGATTTTGGAGCAGAGCCAAGGTCAGCTGGAGTACTTGCTCCATGGGGTCGTCTGACCTTTCATTCCATGGGGTGGATCTAAGTGCTAATTTCTGTTTAAGTCACTTAGGAAAAGTTGTTGCCTAAAATCACACTGACAGAATTCCCATCACAACAGTGGTCCTTAACCCTGGCTGCACATTAGCATCATCTGGTGCACTTAAGCAAATGCCAGTACCAACAGACGTACTGAGCCAGTCTCTAGGCAGGGGTCCTAGCCATCGGTTTTTACAAAGCTCATTTGTGTGTGTCCAGGGTTGAGAATCTCTGTACCATACCAAATTAGAACAAAATACTGGTCACAGAATCCAGATGTTGTGTCTTAAATTTGCATGAAGAAGCAGTAGGGAGGACAGCTGTTTGGTCTAGTGGTTAAGATGCCTACATCTGTGGGCAAGTGCTTGGCATAGCAGTTATGATGCTGTTTAGGGCACCTGCATCCCATATTGGAATTCCTGGGTTGGAGTTCTGGCTCTAACTCCAGCTTTCTTCTAATATGCACCCTGGGAGGCAGCAAATTATGGCTCAAGTAATTGATCCCTACCACCCACGTAGGAGACCTAATCATGCTGCTGGCTTCTCTGGTCTTTGCCTGGCCCAGTCCCTGCTATTGTGGTCATTTGGTGAGTAAATCAGTGGATGGGAACTATCTCTTTATTTCTCTGTCTCTTTCTTTCTGTTTCTCTGCATTTCAAATAAATAAATGAGTATTTTTAGAAATACCCACATTCCATATCAGAGTACATGGGTTTGATACCCAGCTCCTAACTCCAGATTCTTGCTAAAGCAGACCCTGAGAGGCAGCAGGTGGTGCTCCACATAGTTGGGTCTCTGTCACTCATTTGGAAGACCTGGATTGAATTCCTGGCTCCGGCTTCAGCCTGGTCAAGTCTCAGTGAACACTGTGGGGCGCAAACCAGTGAATGAGAGCTCTGCTTGTCCATCTGTCTCTCTCTCTGCCCCTCAAGTAGGTAAACTTGAAACATTTAAAAAGGAGCAGAAGGGAATATTCTCCCATCACATATGTGTTTCCATTCTCTATACAAATTATTATTTTTAAAAAATTCCTGGTGACTTTGATTCCAAAGAAGGCACTGAAGGCAGTGTCTTCTATTTTGTATCCCCCATGGCATTTCACCCAGAGCCTCTGTCCACCCGCTGTGCTTAGTGAATTGAAAACCTGGTAAATTTAGAAGGAACTTAACTCCTCTCCATTGTAGTTTATGTTTTATTGATCACTCCTTCTATCCCAAGAACCTTAAATAGAGATGAAAATCCTACCTTTGGGTCATTTTGAGAAGTACAGTCACTCTGGTTGCATGATTCAAATTCAGACAGACATAGGAAGTCAGGGCCCACCCCCCACCCTCAGCCTCCAGCTATTTATCAGATGTCTCTACGGGACACGTACACACATGCATACTTTCACTACCTTCATTTAAACCTGCTTGTAAGTTTTCTCAATCTTTGCACATGCTCTGACTCCTCTAAGAAACTGTACACAGTTGAGGAATGGCAGACATACCTTCTAGGTTTGGTGCCTCCTTTCACAGCCCTTAGAATGTTGCTCTACACCATGGCACTCAGAAATAGTGCTCATTGGATGACCGGCTCATGTTTATTTGACTTGTTTCCTTTGATGGCTATAAAACAGTTATCTGAGTTACCTCCTGCAGCATCTTTTATCTCCCCAGGAGCACTGGGCAGCTCAGAGCTGACGGTGGGGAGGTAACATTCACTTGTGATAAGGATAAGGGAAAAGATCATATATTCAGTCTTTCCAGTCTATCAGCTCCATTCTTTGTGCTGGGCCCCACGTCAAGTTCTGGGCAGAAAAGGTACGGTGTCTGGCTCTACAGGTTTTACAATTTCATGGAAAGACACCCTGTTGGTTACAAACATGGTTCAAAACCATGATCTGGAGCTTTCTACCCAGTTTTTGGTGCCATTGCAATGATTTGCATGTCAAGGTTAGCATTTTCATTGGGCTCATAAAGATGATCATTGCACACCCCTTCTCTTCCATTTACTGTGAACTCCTGCTGGGTATGCATTTGTGTTTGCTTTTGTACCCCAGAGCCTGGCACAGTGCCTGGTGTGGTGGATGTTCAGAATGTCTATTGATTGACTGATGAATGGATTTGCATTTTCTACTTGGCTCTCTTAGAGTCTAAGTCTTTTGCCTGAGGGCCGTAACTCCTCTTGGAGCATTGCTGAACAGGCAGCCAGTAGTTGATAAAAAATTTAAAAATGCACAGCTGACATTGTACTAGGTGTACTGTTCAGCGTGGATTTCTAGCTCGGTGAAACATGTGTGTTGAAAGAATAAAATCAGAGACTCTAATGGAGATGTGTTGTGATTTTAGCTTTAGGTTTTGGCTTCTGGAAATGATTTCCTTCCCCTCATGTCACCGTTTTTTTCCCCTCTCTCTTAAATCCATATCACAGGTAGGGAGTTTCACATGTTCTGTACTTGGGAATGAGTTCCTGAAATAGAACTTGTTTTTCTCCAGTAGGCCCTTGTTGCATGGGCCTGCGGATTGGGTTTACCCTGGCTGTGTGCTTTATTGTGCTTTTTTTTCTCTTGCAGCTAAATGTGGTCAACAGCATCAGCAGCTCAGAGGATATCAAACCCTTACCAGGGCTTCCTGGGATTGGAAACATGAACTACCCATCCACCAGTCCTGGATCTCTGGTTAAACACATCTGTGCCATTTGTGGCGACAGATCCTCAGGTACACACTGGACCACGTGCCCTCCCAGCTGCCCATGGATGAGGTCTCAGGAAAGAGGCTTGCTCAGCACCCACCTGGATACTGTGCATCTCGTGAAAGGGAAATGGCCCTTTAGGATGGTCCAGCTGGGGGCTAGCCTCTAAATTTCTGTCCCTGGGTTCACAGACTGCAGGCTTCATGAACTTATTTTGATGAAGATGTATTTATTTATTTGAAAGATTTAATTATTCATTTGTAAAGATTTCTTTATTTATCTGAGTAGTAGAGTTACAGACAGAGAGAGAGGGAAAGATAGCAAGGTCTTCCATCTGCTGGTTCACTCCCCAAATGGCTACAATGGCCAGAGCTGGGCTGATCCAAAGCTAAGAGCCAGGAACTTTTTCCAGATTTCCCACATGGGTGCCGGGGCCCAAGCACTTAGGCCATCTTCCGTTGCTTTCCCAGGCCGTCTGCAGAGACCTGGATCAGAAGTGGAGTAGATGGGACTTGAATTGGCACACGCATGGTGTGCTGGCGTTACCCACTATGCCACAGTGCCAACCCCCCTTAAAGATTTATTTTATTTATTTGAAAGGCAGAGTTACATACAGAAAGGGGGAACACACACATACATACAGACATACATAAAGTGAGGGAGAGGGGAGGAGGAGGAGGAGTGGGAAGGGGAGAGGGAGAGGGAGAGGGAAAGCGAGAGTGAGAGCCAGAGCAAGAGGGAGAGAAATCCATCTTCTGTTTGCTGGTTCACTGCCCAAATGACCACAACAGCTGGGGCTGGGCCAGTCTAAAGCCAGAAGCCGAGAACTCCAGCCAGGTCTTCTTACTTGGGTGGCAGGGGTCCAAACACTTGAGTCGTCTTTCACTGTATTCCCAGGCACGTTGGCAGGGAACTAGATCAGAATTGGAGCAGTAGGGACTCAGACCTGTATTACGATAAGGAATGCTGATGTCATAGGTGGCATCTTAACTTGCGGCACCACAATGCCAGCCCCAAGTTTTATTTATTTGAAAGGCAGAATAATAGAAGTGGTTGGAGGTAGCGAGGAGAGAGGCTCACTCACCAAATCACTGTAACAGCTAGGGTTGAGCCAGGTAGAAACCAGGAGCCTGGAGCTCCATCTGGATCTGCCACATGGGCAACAGGACCTGAAATACTTGGGTTATCATTTGCTGCCTTTCAGGTGCATTAGCAGGAAGCTGGGTAGGAGGCAGAGGCAGGACTTGATTCTTGGGCATCCCAAGAGGCATCTTAACTCACCACACCACAATGTCTGCTCCCAGTCTCTATGATTTAAAAGCACAATTTTACTTTGGAAGGTTAGAGTCACTGAAAACTGTTTGGAAGCTCCTCTCTGGAGTGACACAACCACATGTGTATCTGGGAAAGAGAAGCTGTTGTGATTACTAAGTAACACAAGCTAGATTTTCCTTAATTTTAAAAATATTATTTTTGATGATCATAAAAAAGTTCCAAATAAATAATTATAAAAGCAACATCCCAATATAAACACATTTGGAAGGACTAGAAAAGTATAAAGGAAAATAAAAAATCATGAGGAATGTCCCCAAGAAAGTGAAGCCCTTTAATATTTTAGTATATTTCCTTCTACAAAATTCTGGATTTTAAACCAATTTTTATGATCAGAGACAAATGTGTTTTCACAAATGTATCTTCTTTAGACCTCTTCAGTTTTGCCAAAATAGTTTCTTTCCTGACTTCTTTCCCTTGCTGTCCATCCCTTCTGCCCCCTGTTGCTTTCCTCACCAATTTTGAACACATTCGAAAGTCTGGTTTGATGATTTTTAATAAGACAGGGAAGCCCATTTTCTTTCCTATGGCCATCCATGATGGCCAACTCTATATTTCCTCATCCTCTCATCATCATCAAAGCCACTACGGTTGGTGCTATGCATGGAGAATTCCAGGTGCCTGGAACTTTGAGGCTACATGGCTGATGTTGGCTTACTCTCAAAACGATTTTCAGATCGTGCAGACTTGGCCATGGAAATAACAGAAAGCCAGTCATAACCCAATAGAACATTTTCCCTGCTATGGTTATTTTAGTTCAAAGTCTGGGTGGTTTATTCATATGTTGAAAAGCCATGGGAATGACTGCGTCATACAGTTGACAAATTGGTCCTATGTTTCTCAAAGACAAATATTTTAGGGCTGAGAGCATTCAATTCTTTGTGCCCAAGATAAAAAAATCCCGTATTTATCATTACTGTGAGTTGAGAGAGAGTTGAGTCAGCTAATTAGGCACGGACTGACTTTTCATCAAACGGCTATCTCCATCCGCCATTTCATCCTAGGGTGATTTCCTCTGAAATATAAGCTCTGGTGACACAGATGTTTACATCTGCTCAGTCTCAGGGACTTCACATGTATTTTAAGGTCAACCTAAACAAAACAGAAAGTCCTGTCATGTCTACAGCTAAATGGCATCACGGACATAAGTATGTTTTCTATGATCTGTTTCCTTATAATTGTCAAGTTCAGCAATTCCAATCAACCGAGCATTGGTGCCTGACGTGTAGTCCAGAGCCGACTTCTACTTAGAGAGAGGATTGTGATTGATTCATGATGCCTGTGTGTGGATGGGCACGGTGGCTCTCCTGGCTCAAATTAGCCATACCTGCCTGGGGCAATGAAAACGGAATGCTTGGGTCAGGAAAAAAGGGCAATGAAATGGGCAACAGATTATTGTGGGTCAAGCAAAACCACCTTCATTAGGAGCTTTATGTCATATTGCAACATAAAGTATCCTATTATGCTATAAGGATCATATACCAATTTATTTCTTCCACAAGCATAGCCCTTACAAATTCTTAGGTCAAGATTCTGCTCATAGATTATGGTAAAGGATAAGAATTTTAAGTAGGCTTCCTAAGAATTTGGGCCTCAATTATGAAGAAACATTAGACAGTGGTTCTCTTCCTCCTACATAATACATGCCAAGCATACATATCATTTAATGTATACCCACTTGTCTCACACCAAGGTGCACCATTTGTTTAATCAAACCCATAAGTTGCCTTGATAAAATAAATGTAAACATATAACCTTGGGCCAGGAATTTCCTAACAGCGCCTTCTGGGATTTGCGACCCAGAAGGAAGACACGAGGGAAGGTGCATTTACTCTGGCTTAGTTTGGGTCCTGTGATTCAGCCCACATTCTCTGCTACCTATCCTCTGCTTTCTGTCCCAGTGCCCAGATGATGCGCCTGTTTCCTTGGAGCAGGGGATAACCGAGGGGTTCTTATGAATGAAAGATGCAGTTAACACAAGAACAGCTGATGGGATGTTCTTTTCTCGCACCCAGGAAAGCACTATGGAGTGTACAGCTGTGAAGGCTGCAAAGGCTTCTTCAAGAGAACCATAAGGAAAGACCTCATCTACACGTGCCGGGATAATAAAGACTGCCTCATTGACAAGCGTCAGCGCAACCGCTGCCAGTACTGTCGCTATCAGAAGTGCCTTGTCATGGGCATGAAGAGGGAAGGTGAGACTCTCGGGAGATCCCCCTCCACTCAAGGGAAAGGAGTTTACATCTGAATAGTTGTAGGAGATAGGCACATAGCGAAGAGCCCCTTTGCCTTAGACTGTGTGCAAGGGAGAAGTTTGAAGTAAGACTTAGGATGACTCGGGGTACCATGACTTTTCTCTTTTTTTTCAGATTTATTTATTTATTTGAAAGTCAGAGTTACACACAGAGAGAAGGAGAAGCAGAGAGAGAGAGAGGTCTTCCATCCACTGGTTCACTCCCCAAATAGCTGCAATGGCCAGAGCTGGGTTGATCTGAAGCCAGGAGCCAGGAGCTTCTTCTGGGTCTTCCACACGGGTGTAAGGGGCCTGAGCACTTGAGCCATCTTCCACTGCTTTCCCAGGCCATAGCAGGGAGCTGGATAAGAAGTGGAGCAGCCAAGACTTGAACTGGTGCCCATATGGGATGCCGACACTGCAGGCGATGGCTTCACCCGCTATGACACAGTGCTGACCCCACCATGACTTTTCAAGAGTTGCAATTGAATGTCCATTCACCCTAGGAGAGGTCTCCAGAGTAAAGAGCGAGGAGCATCTTCCTCCATCGTGGTCACCCGTCCTCTGCTGGAGCACAGATGGCAGCCCCCACCTTGGAGCCTCTCCCTCCTTTTTTGGTGATAGCCAGGCAACAAGTCTCAGAGCTAAGGTTCCAGGGTCCTTGTACTTGGCTCTCTCAGTGGAACATCACACTGACCTTCAAGTTGGAGCCAAATTCTCCCTTGTAAGCCTAGATCTCACTCTGGGGAAAACTGCAGGTTTGATTTCACTCTCTGGACTTTTGTAAGCTTGGTCTGCTATAAATCCTTTGAAATTGGTGTACCACATGGTCTTTTAGGATTATGGACATCACCAGGTCTGACGCATCTAGCCTTCTCATTCAAGACCATCAGTGTGCCTTTGAGCCATTATAGCTTTTAATTTATAATGTGGGTTAGTTGGGCTATCCCATTGTCAAGGAAAAAAATCCAAAAGTTCTTTTTGTTCCTTTCACAGATCGAAAAGTCTTTCTGTTAAGTAACACATATAAATTGAAGAGGACAGTTAATTAGCCAGTGAACGCAAGCAGGTACACAGTGTCACTGGTGCATCTTAATGGATCCTAGAGTAGGGAGGTGGTGTCCCCTTGAGGCCAGGGGAACAAGGAGCTTAGTTAGTCCCGGCAGGCTCCCCATTGCCCTAGAGCCTCCTTCCTGAGAGGCTGAGTCTGGATGAAAGAACCAATGAAGGGAAAGGTTCTTAGATCCCCTTCTTAGAGGAAACGCCACCCACAAGAGGGCAAAAAGATATTCTTGGCATTTTGACCTGTTGGGAAAGCGGACGCCTTCAGATTCTCCAGGTCAGCTGCACCCACCCCACAGGAGAGGAGACAGGCTCGGGGAGGTGAATGGGTTTTCCAGGGACCCAAAGGCAAGTGGTAAGCAGAGGCACGCTGGGCCCCCTGACTCTCAGGTTGTGCTCGTCTCCTGCCGGTGCGTGAACTGTGCTGTGACAACTAACAGGAATCTCCAAATTGCCAGACCCCAATCTGAGCTCATCCTCCTCTGCCCCCCACCCTTGGCCCATTCATCACAGCCTTCACTGTGTCAGGAAATGGCCGTTCCAGTTTTCAGCCGCTCAAACCCAGATCCTTTGACTGCCCCTGCCTTCACCCTCCACATGCAGTGAGTGGGTCAGGAAATCTTGTCTCTTCCTCCCAGGACGCTCAGGATCTTTCCATGTTGCAGTACTTTTACTACTAACACAGTAAACCAAATCACTTCTGTATTTTTAAAAAGTTCTAGTTGACACATAACACTGACACCTCTTGTAATAACCTACGTAGCATCCTAAGAGGCCTCCTTGCTTCTGTCTTTGTCTATAGTCTCTTCTTGGAAGAGCAGCCAAACTGAGGCTTCGAGCAAATGGATCAGGTCAGATAGTTCCTCCTTTGGAGTCCCTCCGATGCCTTTCCTTCTCACTCTGAGAAGAGGCAAAGTCTTTGTTATGACTTCAAGGTCATATGTGATTTTGGACATCCACTGCCTCTTTGCTTCAGCCTTCCTGGCCTCTTTGCTGATGCTCAAGCACGTTAGGGATGTTCCTGCCCTAGGGTCTTTGCATTTGCTGTCTACCTGTCCAGAATGCTTCCTTCAGATCTTTATTCAATCACCACCTTCTAGGTGAAACCTTGCCTGCTTACTGGATCTACTACCCCCAGTTATCACTGTCTAACACTGTCTGTCTCCCTGAAGGCAGGAGTTTTGTCTGCTTTATTTTTGTTGTTGTTGTTGTTGTTTTTTTTTCCACTGCTCTGTCACCAAAGAGTAGTACCCTAAAGCCCTTGAATACATTGCTGGGATTAGTTTAAAAGGAATGCTTAGAATTCAGAAATCTCAGAATTGCAGGAGTTGCTAAAAATCTCCTCCTTGTTCACTCATGGGGTGTTAATTGAGTGCTAACTTTGTGCTAATGCCAGGCTTGTTCTAGCAGGGAGGTCAGTGGTCTTATAGATTGGAACGTTTGATGTGAAAGATCTCCCATTGGAGGCTCTCTTCTTTCCATCAGGATTGAATTCAATGAATGACCACATGAGAGGCATGGCCACAGGGGTCATGTTCCTCCTTCTAGAACAGATGAGATAAATTTCAGATTGACTTGGGGGAACAACAGTTTTCTTTAAGCCTATGATATGGAATTAAAGGAAGGTGAGTGGCGTCCCTCAGAGAAGTCATCATAGTTGGTCTGATGCGTCTCTCAGGACTCCAGCTGGTCATCTCCCAGCTTGATCACAGTGACCAGTGTGTCAAAAGGTGAGAAGCCTGGTTCCTCCTTGTAAAAAGGATGTGAAGCAGGGACACGTGGATAGTAGGCCTTCTTCTAAACCTAGCATTGCTTATTAAACCACACTTGAATAGAAAGTCCAACCCAGGTTTTGCTCCTCTAAAAATGTGGAGAAACAGGAGGCTTGAAAAGCTGAGTAGTAAAAATTAAGAGGGAAGGAGCCCTTGGAGGAAATTCCTAAAGGAATCAGTGCCATTGGCCCTGACAATGAAGAAGTGAAGAAGCAAACTGATTCCTGATCTTGTTATGTGAGGGGCCACTCCCGAAAGGCTCCTTCCTGGAGCCTGGCCGTTCCCCGGCTGTGTCTGGCATTGCTTTATAGAATTGGGGGCTCAGTTCGGACGCTTTCTTGAGGAAAAGAATAATGAAATCCTGGAACAGGTAACTGAGCACTGAGAGACACTATGGAATTTATTTGTATATATAAAGATGAATGGGGTGGTCTCAGGCTCCCCCTGCCTGGACCTGTTGCTGTTTCAAAGTATCTAGTGTTAAAGCCAGAATGGACATTTGCTATTCTCTGGTGGCACACATCCATTTCCTGAAAGAAGAGACAGCAGCTCAGAGAGGCTAGGATGTGTTCCAACTTGCCCAGCAGGAAAATGGTGGTCTGGTGTAGCACTGTGACCCTCTGGCTCCTAGGCCACTCAGGAATTCTGGGAAGAGTGGTTCCCTGATTTCTGATCTTACACATGTGATTTGAAGACTGGAGAACGGATTATCTCTGAGGCCATTTGTGGACAGCTTTGGCATCCAGCAGGACTTTGTGACCAAAACAAGCCTAGTGGTCCAAAGACTGTTGAGAGGGGTCTGAGATGGCCTTGGGAGTCAGCCAGCCTGAGTCCCTGTGCTGGCTCTGCCACTTCCTGGCTGTGCGACCTTAGAGAACTCTCTAGGTTCTATGTGGCTCGTAGCACCCTAGAGGGTTATTGTGAGGATTAAATGAAATATAATCTGTATAAAGCATTGAACAATATTCCTGATGTAGAGAAAGAATGCCATACAGTTTGACCATTGTAGCACCTATAAT
Source organism: Oryctolagus cuniculus (assembly GCF_964237555.1). Lineage (NCBI taxonomy): Eukaryota > Metazoa > Chordata > Mammalia > Lagomorpha > Leporidae > Oryctolagus > Oryctolagus cuniculus. The sequence continues at coordinate 33,224,357 of NC_091438.1, forward strand.
TATGCAATAGATCCATGTCGGATGAGTGGCTAAAACCCCACTATAAGGCAGGACTTTGGGACTATTCTGGACCATTTACTGTTTCCTGGGTATGCAGTAGCAGAAGCTGCCAGTATCTGCAACATCGAAGATATTGTCCAATAACAGGCTTGTGATTTCTCATTTGTGGTGTAGTACAAAGAGAAAAAAAATGAATAACAAAGGGTCACTCCATTCATGGCAAAAGCTGAGTTAAAATCTAATTCCCTGAAGCCAAGGTTATTTTCTTTGAAGTTTGAAGGTTATTCCCCCTGGATGTTACAAATCTGAAGAAGAAATTGATTGAGAAGCACAAAAGGAACTTAACATAGTTTGCTTCTCCCATCTTTTAAAATTCAGATGAGTAGAAGCCTGTGGACCCAACTTTAAAAAATTCATAAAAGCAGCATTTCATTCTGGCTGATAAATCCAGGTATAAGGAAATGCATGTTAGAGTTTTGCTACATTGTCAGTAAATGAGGACTGACAAGGTGGACAGGAAGTAAAGATGAGAAAGGAAAAGGAAGAGAACAAGGAGAGAGAGGGAGAGGCCAGAGAAGCAGATGGAAAGAGAACCAGAGACAAGCACAGGGGGAAGGGGAAAGAAGTTTTTCTATTGAACGTTATCATTTATTTCATTGATTCTCAGGTAAACAAATGACTTTGGTTAAACAGTATAATCTTTGCTTTAGAAATAGGGAAACTGAGCCTTCGCAGGCTAAGTGACACATCCAAGGTCATTGCACTAGTCTGTGGTAGAGCTAGATTCTGAAAAAGAGTGCTCTGCCAATAAGGCCTATGGTCCTTGCCTCTCTCTCTTTCTCTCTCCCCTCCCTGGGTTCCTCCTTATTCGCACTGCCTGTGTTGATTATCTCTGGGCTGTCTTCCCTTTCCCCTTCCCTCCCACTCTCCTCCCATCTCTCCCGACTGTAGAGTCCTGTTATCTGGGGGTCGTGTGGGGCGTCTGTGCCAGGCTCTGGAGCCTGGGCCGTCCCACCCTTCTGTGACCTAGAGAAGAGCAATGGTATCATGTGCATGACAAACCCTGGTGCCCGTCCATTCTGCAGCCCAGGTGGCTCTTCCTCCCTTCAGGGAGTAGGAGCTGCTTGTGCAGGTAGTCTGTGGGTCGGAAGGGAGAGAAGCTGAGAGTCCAAGTTGCTGGTGGAGTAGCTGTGGCTGAGTCTCAGGTTAGTTGCCTGCTTAGGAGTATAATTTTCTTGACTCTTGGGATATAAAAAAAATGAGTTCCGATATTGAATTCTGCCTGTTTCTGCTGGCAATAAGGCAGAACGCACAGTGTTCCAGACAATGGACACAAACCCAACAGAGGTTAGAGATGAGGACAGGGTTGGGACGGGAGGCTCTCCTGCTCCTGAAGCTCAGGGCCGGAAGATGCCGAGGGCCGGCATGAACTGTGATGGAGACCCTAGGTTCAGGGGAGGCTGAGATATTCCTATACCTCTGCCTAGGTACCCTCCCCCAGCCCCGACTCAGCACTGATTGGAAATGTCATGTAGGTGACAGCCCTCCACCCCTTCACTTACTGAATCCCCACAGCGGGCTCCCTGGAGATCTTCCCTGACAAGTCAGATCAGCTGATGCTGAGTTCAGGCTGGTGCACGAGGGGCAGACCTAATGGGACGTGAATGCCAAGGTTGATGCACAGGATCTGACAGAGGGAGTTTTAAAGTCACGCGCTGGCTGCTTAACTATTGCCTGCTCGTGGTTTATCCGAGCAGGCACATAAAGAACAATTGTAGGAAATGGTAAGGCTAGCCTTAGAAGACAGGGTAGAACCAGAATGTATTAAAGCTTAAGATTCAAAGACTATGGGCTAAGGAACCCCTCCGAGCTCTGAACAGTCACAGTCAATGCTTTGCTTTCCTTGTCTCATCTGTCAGCATTCTAACACCCCCATTTTACAGGTGAGGAGACTGAGCTTTAGATAGGTAGCTAAGTCTTCTGCACTTGTCCTGGGCATTCTGGTAACTTCTGCATGTCCCGCTTGCCTGTCAGCTGTGCAAGAAGAAAGGCAGAGGAGCCGGGAGCGAGCTGAGAGTGAGGCGGAATGTGCCAGCAGTGGCCATGAAGACATGCCCGTGGAGAGGATTCTGGAAGCTGAACTCGCTGTTGAACCAAAGACTGAATCCTATGGTGACATGAACATGGAAAATTCGGTGTGTGTTCTTACATCCCCAGCCATTGCCACTTCCTCCTTCATGGGTCTGGATGTGGGGGAGGGGTGTGTTAGGGTCTCTGCACCTGTCCCTCACAGTCCTTTGTTCCTTTTTCAGACAAACGACCCTGTCACCAACATATGCCACGCTGCCGATAAGCAGCTCTTCACCCTCGTTGAGTGGGCCAAGCGTATTCCCCACTTCTCTGACCTCACCTTAGAGGATCAGGTCATTTTGCTCCGGGCAGGTAAAGCATACCGTGGTTCTTCTGCCTAGAGACAATCATCTGGGCTGCCATTTTGTAATTACTCATATAGATCCTTAAACAAAGTACTTGACAGAGCTGCAACCCACCCAAGCTGTGTACAGTGTTGATGGACTAATCCTATCCAGGGGCTTTACATTAAAAAAAAAATTAATGAGAGAAAAAGAGACAGAGATGATGGCAATGCCTACCATCTTCTGGTTCACTCCCCAAATGTCTGCAGTGTCTGGGACTTGGACAGGTTGACAAGAGGAACTCAGTCTAAGTCCCCCATGTGGGTAGCAGAGACTTGAGCCATCGTCTGCTGCCCCCAGGGTCTGCATTGGCAGGAAGCTGGAGTCAGGAGCTGCAGCTCCAGCACTGTGATGTGGGAAGCAGGTGTGTTAACCACCAGGTCAAACATCTGTCTCCAGGGCTTATATTTTTTAATATGAGGAGTCTTCAAAAGATCGTGGAAAAGACATACTATGAAAAACCTTTGCATACGTTTCTAAATGTTTTTGTGCCAAAATAATTTATGTTTTAATCCCCTTTATCCACAAATTTTTGAACTACCTTGTATGATCTGTCAACTTTTCAACCTGGGTGGACCTTCGGAAAAGCTTTCATTCCCAGATGAAAGATCGCTGGTCAATGCAGAACTGAGACTCTCCACCCATGCAAATTTTAATCCAGCCGTTATAATTCTCATTTAACTTTCCCAAACTGTCCAACCACTTTCATTGACAGTAATTTGAAACACTGCCTCGTTATTGTAATGAAGTTGGCAAATAAAGATAGTCCCATTTCACAGATCAGATACAGAAGCCAAAGATTTTGGCTTGTGCTTACACTAGGTGGAGTCCAAAGTCCCTTCCTATTTTAGGATTCTATGTGCTGTATTCTTTCTTGCCTCCCGTTTCTGGGACAGTGTGCTGCCCAGTGACTTATGCCATGTCTCCTCTTTGTCACTGAGCCAGCAGGGCAATCTCATGAAGACTGGCTGAGCTTTGGAAACCAGCACTCTTGTTCGTCCCTGTTAGATAATAAGCAATCTCCGAGTGTCAGCTGATAGCCACATACTGTGCTGGGTGTTACTAGACAATGCTAAAGAATGAAACTAGGTTGTCAGGTCCTGGGGGCAGATACCAAAAGGTATATTTGCTTTATCTACCTGGGCAGCTAACATAATGACTGTTACCTCCTAAATGTTCAGCCCCCATTTGTTGACTGATTTTTTTTAAGAGGGTTCTTGTCTTGAGGCCGTGAGAGTGTACAGAGCCTGACCATGGCTTAGCTTTTTTTCTCCACTAATTAGTCGTGTTGTCTTGAGCTAGTTCTTAGCCTCCCTAGAGTTCCAGTTCTGATTTTATTATGCGGGATGACAATGCAGGTATTGGGTGACTGTCAGTGAAGAAGAACATGATTGGCTAACCCTCAAGGCTGCCTCTTCTCCTTGCAGGCTGGAATGAATTGCTGATCGCCTCTTTCTCCCACCGCTCGGTTTCTGTGCAGGATGGCATCCTTCTGGCCACGGGTCTACACGTCCACCGGAGCAGTGCCCACAGTGCTGGGGTCGGCTCCATCTTTGACAGGTGTCTCCCTTCTGCTTCCAGTATCCTCTCTGTGTGTATATACACACGTGCATATGTGCAACCATGCAGGTGCAGATGCCTGTAGGAAGTGCTGGGATGTAGGATGAGCAACCCAAACAGCTGCATTTGAACATGCTGTGACCACCAAGCACATGAAAATAGAAACCTGGGGAATGAGAGAGAAATTAACAGAAAGGTTGAGATTATATGGGGGCCGGCACCTTGGCTCACTTGGTTAATCCTCTGCCTGTGGCGCAGGCATCCCATATGGGTGCCGGGTTCTAGTCCTGATTGCTCCTCTTCCAGTCCAGCTCTCTGCTGTGGCCCAGAAGGGCAGTGGAGGATGGCCCAAGTGCTGGGCCCCTGCACCTGCGTGGGAGACCAGGAAGAAGAACCTGGCTCCTGGCTTCAGATCAGCGCAATGCCATCCATAGTGGCCATTTGGGGAGTGAACCAACGGAAGCAAGACCTTTCTCTCTGTCTCTCTATCTCTCCCACTGTCTATAACTCTACCTGTCAAATAAAAAAAAATTTAAAAAAAGAAGGGTTGAGATTATAGCAAGATGGACCAGCATAGTTGCTGGGAAGATATAACCACCATTATCCCCGTGGACTGTTAAAGAGGAGACTGGATGATTGACATGAGCTTGTAAGCTGCAGGGAGGTAGGGGCAGCTGCTTAATGTAGGGGCTGTGGAAGGGAAAACATCCAGGGTGGGTCATGTTCAGGAGGCCAGGCCAGCTGGGCTAGGCTGAGTTGATGCTGAACTGTGTGTAATCCAGGGCAGATAATTAGCAGTTTTGAGCCATCTGAGTCAGACAGTGTTGCCCTGACAGACTCTGTGCCTGAATGGAGCGGAAGGAAAATGAAGCGATCCGATTTGAAGACATGAATGAAATGAGTAGATCAGTGACCTAGGGAGACCTGGAGAAGAGGAGGGTAAAATTTACATTATAAGGATTTATTTATCTATTTGAAAGGCAGAGTAACACACACACACACACACACACACACACACAGAGAGAGAGAGAGAGAGAGAGAGAGAGAGAGAGATCTTTCATCCACTGGTTCACTCCCCCAAGTAGTTGCAATGGCTGGAACTGGGCCAATCCGAAGCCAGGAGCCAGGGGTTTCTTCTGGGTCTCCCACATGGGTGCAGGGGCCCATGCACTTGGGCCATCCTCTGCTGCTTTCCCAGGCATGTTAGCAGGGAGTTGGATCAGAAGTGGAGCAGCCAGGACTTGAACCAGTGCTCGTATGGAATACTGGCACCACAAGCAGCGGCTTTAGCCGCTATGCCACAGCGCTGACCCTGAGTAAACTGGAAAACGGTCTCCGTCTGATGCCTGGGCCCAGGGGCTCCCTTCCACCTTCACCATGTCTGGGCTCCTTGGGTCATGTGCATGTCCATCTAGGATGTCTGTGCTCCATCCCTGTGCTTTTCCATGTGTTTTGTTGTAATGACCAGCATGGTATTTGGACTGAGAACCCCTTCATGGTGTGTGTAGATTCCCATTGTTTCACTGCATGCTGCCCTGTGCTGTGTTCCAGACACATGGTGCCCTCATCCTGCTCTGTCTGGTGCATTCCTAATTCCCAAGTCTCCTGGGATACCTTTCTAGTTCCCTGCTCAGAGTCCGCAGGTTCCTCCTTTGGACCTGGGTTAGGGCAGTCATTTCACCAGGCTTTGTGCTGCCTTTTAGTGTCCCAGTGTCTGTCTCTTCAGTTAGACTAAGCTTCTTAGGATGAGGAGGGACTGCTTTACTCATCACTGTGCCCGTAGGACCTGGTGCATTATCCGGAAAGTGGGGTGCGTACATAACACTGAATTCATTGTATTGGCCCTTGCTCTTGGTTTTCTCACGACCTGCCCTTGTTTCCTGTGAACAGAGTTCTAACTGAGCTGGTTTCCAAAATGAAAGACATGCAGATGGATAAGTCGGAGCTGGGGTGCCTGCGAGCCATTGTGCTGTTTAACCCAGGTGACTGCTGCTTCATCCAGTGGCTGCAGAGGGTCTAGCTCTCCTCCAAGGCTGATGGCCAGTGCTCAGCTCAGCAGAGACTGAGCCATAGGTCCAGGAACACAGGAGGGCACAAGGCTCAACCACTCCTGGAGCCATCTTGAGAAGGGGTTTGAATTGGCCTGGGGTGTGCATGTCTGGGTGGGGTGGGTGGAGTGGGTGATATGCAATAGCAATGGCCTCTGGTGATAGAGGAGTTCATCCGAAGGGGCTCGAGTCTGGATGTGTTTCCAGGTAGAACCAGTGGGGTTTGCTGATGGGTGAAATACAGGATGTGAAGGAACGGGGGGAGTTGAGGAGAATTCCTAGGGGGTTTGTGTTTTGTTTTCCTGAACAGTTGGGATAATGGAGTTCTTATTTACTGAGCTGGAGACAATTCCAGGTGGAGCAAGTTTTGAGGGTGGGTGTGTAGGAATCAGGATTTGTCCTTGGACGTTAACATGGAAGATGGATTACAGGCATCTAAGATTAGCTGTCCCAGAAGCAGCTTGTAGGAGCAGACTTTTAAAAGTTTATGGAAAAACCAAATTAAAAGATAAATTGGTTTTGGTGCAAAAAAAATTTTTAAGCCCCATACATAGTTTTTTCATCAATTTTCCATGAACTTTTTAAAGTACTCTCATTTGGGTTTGGACTTCATAGGAGAGGCCAGGGTGAGATATACCTCTGAGAACTGCCAAATGTAGGCTGTCAGATAAGACCGGGACACTGGCGTGCATTCAAGATGGAGCAGAAGTCTAGGGGCTGGGGCCGGGGTGTGGTGACATTTGGAGCTCAGGAGAAATGGATGAGCCGGCAGAGGAGCCCAGGAAGGGGCCATTGGGGCACAGGGGAGAGAACATTTAAGGGTAACCTGAGGACCCAGGGAAAAGTATTTCTGGAAGGGAGAGGTGACATCTTCATGGGATGCTGCCGTAGGCCTCAAGGATCAGTCTGCAGAGTGAGGTGGCTTTCCCTCCTGGTTTAGGGGGGCAGTTCACGGATGTGGGGTGCATACTGACTCCATTGTTGTGCCCCATCTCAGAGCTCTGTCCACACTTGGCACACAGTAGGCACTCAATACCTGTGTGAAACTGATCTTTCCAGAACAGCCCCAGTGAATGAAATGCGCCCCCTTGGAGTCGGGGGTGGCCTCATTTGGCTATGTATGGAGTTGAGAACCTTTGCCCCAGGAGTGTCTTGGGCAGGTAGGGCACAGAAGGGAAGGCCAAGGGGTACCAATGTCCAGCTGTGTTTATGGCACAGTTGTCCACATCCAGGTGTCTCCAGGAATGCCAGGGGAGGTGGCCAGAGTGGTGGGGACAGCCTCTGTGGAAATGCATCCAGCCGAAATATAGACTAGAAGCTAACTTGGTCACCTTTTTCAGATGCCAAGGGTCTGTCCAACCCCTCTGAGGTGGAGACTCTGCGAGAGAAAGTTTATGCCACGCTGGAGGCCTATACCAAGCAGAAGTATCCGGAACAACCAGGCAGGTGAGAGAGGACAGGAAGAATGGTCCTAACTGTGCTGCCACTCCCACTCGCCCTTTAGAGGGTACCCATCGGGCTGCCACCCTGCCTAGATGTTTCCAAATGTCATTGAATCTTCATGACAAGCTGAAAGCCACTAACGTGTTAGCCCCATGAGGCCAGAGGTCCTATCTGTCTTGTTCACCGTTCACCACCCAGGCATCAGCACCCAAAGCAGTGCGCAACACGTGGTACCCTTCGTCTGTGGTTTCACTGCCTGTGGTTTCAGTCACAGAGGTGAGCTGCTGTCGGAACACATGAAACAGAACATTCCAGAAATAAACAATGCATGCGTTTTAAGTAACTTTTATGATGATGTATCGTTGGAATTATTCTATTTTATTAGCTACTGTTGTCAATCTCTTCCTGTGCCTAATTTATAAATTGCACTGTCATGAGTGCATGCGTGTAGGAACAAACACTGCATGTAAACTGTCATGTTTACATGTGTGTAGGAACAAACTTTGCATGTGGACTTTGTCATGGGTACATGTGTATATGAGCAGAGTGTGTGTGTAGAAGGGTGGCCCCACTCTCCATTTCAGGCATCCCCTGAGGATCTTGGATCTCATCTCCCATGGTAAGGGGGGACTATGGCATATGTATTTAAATATTGGGTGAAGGATCAAGTGGATGGGTCAATGTGGAGTTCATTCTCTCCAGTTTTTAACAAGGCATGGGAGCTCAGGAAGGGTGAGAGATTGCCCAGGCTCATAAAGCTGGCACATGGTTGGGGTGAGACATGAGCCCAGGTCTGCCTGGTTTCAAAGAGCTGGGGTCTGAATTGGCTACACTGCTCTCTGGTCTGTCCTTGTGGGAGCCCCCATGCAGTAGAATTATAGGCTTCCGTAGGCCAGCAGCTTGGCCACTGGTGCCCTGGGGACCCTCTGCGGCCCTTGCCAAGGTGCTGGGTCTGCCTCTGGTCTCCTTGTTTGGGAAGGAGGATGCGGTTCTGGAAGATCTCGTGCCATCTGGCAGTGTGGGTGCTCCTGAGTCGCTGGGAAAACATTCCTCCCAAAAGATCCTCCAGCACAGAGCAGCGAGGATGTCACCCCCTCTGCTAACGCCAGTGCAAATGGGAAAACACGAGGATGTGTCAAAAGTTCATGGAAATACATGGCGCAAAAAAACTGCATGGATTTAAAAATGTGTTTTTACCAAAACAGACATTGTGTAATTCCATTTTCCATGAGCTTTTGGAAGTACCCTTGCACAAGCCCCATCTCTCACAGAAAACTGGAAATGAAACCAAGAAAGCTGCCTTGATGTCATACAAGCTTCACTCTGGGACTAGTTTTGCATTTCCCTGATGCTCATTAATGAATGTTTTCCCTCCGGGAAGCCTCATTTTCATCAAGCTGCTTCTCCTGAGCCATTGTCCAGAAGGAGTTGAGCTATGTGTTTTGTAGGGGGGTTTGGCTGGATCTGAGTTGGGGGTGCGTTTCAGCCTTTTGGTGAGTGAACAGGCAGGCCTAGTGTATCTGTTGGATAGATTAAGCTGTGTTAAGGGAGCTACCAAGTATCAGAAGCTTCATGCAGTGGAAGTTTATTTCTCACCCATCAATCCAGCTGGGTGGGCAGTCAGTTCAGAGAGGGGGCTCTCTTCCATGCCAGCACTCAGGGACCCAGGCTCCTTCCTTTCTGAGGCTCCGTGGTGACCTAGATCCACACTGTGCATTGTATCCAGAAGGGGAAAGAGCACAGGGGTGGAGGAGTACACAGGAGGGAGATGAAGCCCAATGGGTGAGACCTAGCTTGAGAGGTCCCTCACCCTCTGGTGACTCCTATTTGGCTGAAGCTTAGACACAAAGAAGGCTGGGGATGGGGTGTGGCTGAACAGTGAGGAAGAAGACAAGAATGGATTTTGGTGACCACCCAGCAGTCTCTTCTCCACTGGCAATAGGTGAGCCTGAAAGAGCCCTGCTCCAGGGGTCTGGACGTGGCTTGGCCTCTGGCAGCCAAGAACTCTGGGTGCGCCTCGCTGAGTGGAAGCCCCGGGTTGGTTGCTTTTTGCAGTGGCGTCCAGCTCCGCATTAGATGTGGGTGTTGAATGCATAGCAGGTACAGGGTATTAGGAATAGCACACCTTGTGCTCACCTCTTTCCTAGAACTGGAAAACAAGCAAAATAAACCCAACTCTGGCTTGTTCCTCATTACAGAAGCAATGTATGTTTTAGTAGTACATCATGACAATATTTAAGATATGAAGCAGGTTTAAAAAATGGATTGTAAATACATTGATATCTTCTTTCTGGTATGCTTATGTACCTATCTATGTGCACATAGGAATATATATTTGCATATAAGAAAGTACAGTTTGGTGTATAATTATTTTCTGTTGCCATTCTAGGAATTTTTATCTGATTATTGACAAATGCAAATGATCATTTTTCAATGGTCCTGTGATATTTCGCAGTGTGGCTGTATCCTAATGTATTTTAGTGACTTCCTGTGGTTGACACTTAGGTTATTTCTGATATCACTTTAAAATCCTTGGAATGTCTCTCTTTTCCTGGAAGAGGTCTTCCAGGTGCCTGGGCTGCCTCTGGGCACCAGAGAGAGAGGCCACAGGTGTTGCAGGGACTAGGACAGAGCCTGGAAGTTCAGGGAAGTGGCAGAGGCTGGGTCCCCTGCCAGTCGGCAGTGTTCATCAAGCGCAGCCTGGACAGACAGAGGGACTGCCTAGACCAGTTCGTGGGAGGCTCAGCTGGTGCATCAGGGAGTCACTGGCTTGGCCAGTACTGTAGGCTGCTTCCCTCTGCTTGCAGAAGTGGGTTGGCAGGGCCAAGGTGAAGGAAGCCTTCTCAGTGGTGCAGTGCTGCCTCCCTGTGGACATTTTTCAGAATACACCTCACGGGGCCAAGTCCTGTGTGATCAGAAGTGGAGATGAAGGGCAAGAGGCTGTGATTTTCACACACGCAGTCTTTCCTGCACACGGCAGGCTCCCCCGCAGGCAAACCCCCTTGGCTTTCACGGCTGTGAGCATTTATTTATTTGATTTGGGAGACAGAGAGAGAAAGTGAGAGGCATCTACTCTGTGTGGTCCACTTCCCAATGCGCACAGTGGCTGAGGAGGTACAGGGATAATGAGGTCTGAAGCTGGGGATCAGGAACGTCATTCAGGTCTCTCCCACGGCGGCAGGAACCTAACTACTTGAGCCATTGGGAACACATTAACAGGAAGCTGGGATTGAGAGTGGAGCGGGGACTCCAACCTAGACACTACAGTGTGGGATTTGAGTGCCCACCCCACGGCTGAGAGTATTAATTTCCACCATTGCATTCATGTCTGTAATCCCTGATCTTCCTAGCATGATGGCACATGCAGTGGTATACAGATTGTAAAACATTGACATTTTCAGGGTAAAAGAAAACAGCATCTTCAGAATTCGTCTCAGCTTCCCTCTGCCCTCATAGAGATGCCTTCTTCCTTGTCCAGTTCCATAAAACTCTGCAAGGTCAGAGCTGAGTCCTTGCTTGGCGGTGTGATCCGTGGTCCATTCAGGAGCCTTCAAGTACATTATCATTAGAAGCTTTTGGCCAGCTGTCTTGCCATTGGCACAGACCTTTAACCTATTAAAGCTATTTCTGCTCTTTTTTTACATGGTGCCACTTTTTAAAATCTATAATATGTTCTTGAAAGGCAGAGCAACACACAGAGAGACAGGGAAAGAGATCTTCCATCCGCTGATTCACTCCCCAAATACCTACGTAGAGCTGGGGCTGAGCCAGGCCAAAGCTAGGAGCCTGGAACTCCCTCCGGCTCTCTCAGGTGTTTGTATGTAGGTGTGTGTGTGTGTGTGTGTCTTATACTGCTACACTTTCTGAAAACATCACGCACATAGGAATTTTCACATTTTCAAGGGGCAATGCAATTCCAATTTGAAAACATCCATGAGATAGTGTCATAAAAATAGAACTAAAATCAGAAATCTCTGACTTAGGGCTATAGGAACTAATGTGATTTATATCCTTGTGCCTTTTATCAGAAGTTGTGAGTACATAACCTAATTTCTAGGAGCACTAGTGGCATTAAAAATGAACTTCAGAGGCAGGTGTGGTGGCACAGCAGGTTGCATTGCTGCTTGCGATGCCAGCATCCCATACCCGAGTGCCAGTTCAAGACCCAGCTGCTCTGCTTCTGACCCAGCTCCCTGCTGATGTGCTTGGGAAGCAGCAGGTGATGGCCGAGCACTTGGGTCCCTGCCACCCACATGGGAGGCCTGGATGGAGTTCAGGTCTCCTGGCTTTGGTCTGGCCCAGCCACAGCTCTGCTGTGGGTATCTGGGGAGTGAATCAGTGGATGGAACACCTCTGTCTCTGTCTTTCAAGTGAGTGAAAATAAATATTTTTTAAGTGAGCTTCGTGGGCAGGAAAGGATTGAGAAATGCAGAGGGCCACATAGATGCAGTTTAAAATGCTGGGACAAGGAGCCTAAAATGGAGAGGGATGCATAGACGTGAGACAAACTTTTCCATGTGCTGCTGCCTTTCTGTTTTGTGACCCTCCCAACAAATGTCCTCAGTCATAGAAAAGCGTGTGTTGGGCTGTGCACATATGTGAGTGGTGAGGTCGCGTGTGCACGCACATGTGTGAGGAGCAAGTGGTGTGTGTGAGTCAGGGTGAAAGGTATGTGTGTACACAGGTGTATGAAGCCCACATGATATATGTGAGTCAGTGTAGACACACACACATATGGTTGTGGTTTCCCTGCAGGCCCAGGGTCTGTGATTTCTCTCTCCCACTTTTCCGAACTCAAAGGTAAGCATGGGCTAAGAAGTTGCCCATAACAATTGGGTGATGTTTGGTTACAAATTGGCAACAAAAATTTGGTAATCAAAATGTACTGTGGTCATCTCACCTAAAGTGACTGGACTATGGGGGGAAAGTTTGGCCTCCTGAAAGCAGGAATGCAGCTCTTGCACACAGTAGGTGCTCAGACATGCTCACCTACTGGGGACAGCGCATGTGACATGCCACACTCTGTCCTAAGTGCTGCACCAATGCCTGGGCTGTGGAGAACGTGAGAAACACCAGACTCAGCAGTGCGGCCCCTCCTCCCTGCCACCATGCAGGAGGGCAGGGCAGGGACATGGCCGCAGGATTTCAAGGACTTGCCAGAGGTCAGGAGATCCAGCTTCCACCCTGAACACAAAGCGGCTCTCTGGCCTGTTAGAGGGTCTCCATCTCCCTCTTCTCCCCCTCTAGGCTCTTTGGTCACAGGTTGGCGGGGAAGACCCAAGGGACCCCCTCCCACCAGCAGGTGCCCCCGTGCAGGCCCTCCCTGGTTGCTAACGCCTCTTTGGCTCCACCTGCAGGTTTGCCAAGCTGCTGCTGCGCCTCCCAGCCCTGCGCTCCATTGGCTTGAAGTGCCTGGAGCACCTCTTCTTCTTCAAGCTCATCGGGGACACCCCCATCGACACCTTTCTGATGGAGATGCTGGAGACTCCCCTGCAGATCACCTGAGCCCCACCAGTCACAGCCTGCCCACCCAGTATCACTCCTCCTCCCGGCCTGACCCCCTTCCTGTTCCCCAAATGTGATGCTTATAATAAAGAAAACCTTTCTACGCATGAGAATTTTATAGGTGGAGTTTTGTATGGATGTTAAAGGTAACCCTTCTTTGCTGTTTAAGGGGCTGGGGGTGGGGGTCTTTATGGAAGTTCTTGGAAAAGTTCACCAAGCATCTGTACATAGCATTGGTTTAAATTATTTTTTCACTTGCCATGGAAAGCAAACAAAGAAACAATAAATATGATATTGGCACTGCGTGGAGCACAGGGTGTGTTATTGTCTGCAGAGAAGCTATCTCAGATGTGGGAAGGGGGTGGGTTAGCCAGATTTTTGTTACTACAATGAGTTACCTGAGACAAGCTACTTAGGAAGAGAAAGGGCCTATGTAGCCCAGTTTTGGAGGTTCATGTTCAAGGTCAGGTGGCGGATGGCGATGACAGGGAATATGCAGAAGAAGAGTCCCAGGGTAAGCCAGTAAGGGGGCAGTGGGGGCGGGCCCAAACTCAGGATTGCAGGAAGGGCACACCCCCAGTGACCTAAGGACCATCCTACTAGACCTCAATGCTAAGGGTCACAAGGTGCATCCCACCTCCCAATCATGCAACCCTGGGGACCAAGCCTTTAACACACGAGCCCTTGACAGACACCCAAGCTCATACCAGGCAGAACTGAGGGACACTGGTGGGGTGGCTGGAGTCCTGAGACCATGAGCCTGGAGCTAGCTGCCTGAGTCTAAGCCAGGCTTCCTGACACAGTCATCCCAGGAAAGAGACACTTTCCAAGTCAGTGTGCCCTGCCGTGTTTGTTCCTCTTCCAGGAATAAGCAGAGACGATCTTGTTCTGGAATTGAGCATGAGGCCCAAAGGTGTCCTTTGCACAAGGAAGCTTCTCAGGCCCTTGCAGTTGGTGGGAGGTGGGACAGTGCAGAGGGTTTTCTATTATTAACCAGCAACAATGGCCAAAGGACTACAGCACACCAGGTTTATTTTGCATAGCCTGTTCTTAAAAGGAAGAGAAAGAGGCCAGTGCTGTGGCATAGAAGGTAAAGCCTCCACCTACAGTGCTGGCATCCCATACGGGCACTGGTTCGAGTCCTGGCTGCTCCACTTCCGGTCCAGCTCTCTGCTGTGGCCTGAGAAAGCAGTGGAAAATGGCCCAAGTGCTTGGTTTCCTGAACCCACATGGGAGACCCAGAGGAAGCTCCTGGCTCCTGGCTTTGGATCGGCGCAGCTCTGGCCTTGCAGCCATCTGGGGAATGAACCAGTGGGTGGAAGACCTCTTTCTCTCTCTCTGCCTCTGTCTCTCTGTAACTCTGACTTTCAAGTAAACCAATAAAATCTTAGAGAGAGAGAGAGAGAGAGAGAGAGACCCTGTTTCAACTTGTAGCCTAGGATCTATAGGTTTACCTAGTGATCCTGGGCCCTGTTTTTTTTGCCAGAGAGTGAGCCCACTGAAGGAAGGGACCATGTCCAAGTGACAGCACTATTTGATATTTTGTTTTCAGATCCCTGCCATCTGCAAAGGATAGGGCTGGGCGGACAATGGATCCGTACTATGATTTGCACACAGTGTAAGTGCACAACCTGAACAACTGTACAAGGCAGTCCTGTTGACCAGAACCCGACCCAGGCCCTGGCACACACTAAGCACACAGTGATGTGTGTTGTGTGGCCCTCAGAAAACCGCAGGGCTAACATTTCAGTTCAAACCCTTTGATCAGTTATCATACAACTGTGGAGAAACAAATTGCTTGATTCCTGGGGAAAGTTTAAGGGTCTGTTAGTTATTGCCTTGAAGCGATGGAATTATAATATATTTTTTTAAAGATTTATTTATTTATTTATTTATTTATTTGAAAGGCAGAGTTAGATGCCTTCCACCGCCAGTTCACTACCCAATTGGTGCAATGGCCAGAGCTGGGCCGATCCAAAGCCAGGAGCCAGGAGCTTCTTCTAGGTCCCCCACATGGGTGGCAGGGGCCCAAGTACTTGGGCCATCTTTGGCTGCTTTCCCAGGTGTATTAGCAGGGAGCTGGATCAGGAGTGGAGCAGTCGCTATGCCAAAACACCAGCCCCAGAATGAAAATCTTAATATGCCGATTGTTTCCTTTATTTTTGTTTTTCATTTGCATTTTTTGCTGAACTGTAATAAAAACAGTCCAGCTAGGGGTGAGTGGGGGGCTCCCTGACGTCTCCCCTTCCCCGGCATAATCCACAGGACCCTCTGATCTGTCTTTTAAGGAAGGGGTGTTTGTCAGCTCTTCATCCCTGTAACCGATCCCTATGAGGAGCTACCTGGGAAGGAACAAGGAGTGTTTTCACTCGCAGCCTGGGCGGCTCACAATCCAAGGCAGTCCCCTTGTTCTGGCACATGAGGGTGGCGCCTGGCTGTGGTGGAGTGTAGAGAAGTCATGGGGTGAGCCAGTAGGCAGAGGGAGGGAAGCGAGGCCCAACTTCGGAGGGGCAGGCAGAGGGAGGGAAGCTAGGCTCAACTTCGGAGGGCTTGTCCCCCGTGAGCTAGAGACCTCCAGACAGCGTGAGTGGATGGAGCAGTCACCCTCAATCCACTAACCATTAATGGAAGATCTTGGGAACCAAACCAGATATTGGCCCAGGCCCTTGGGAGACACCCAAACCATTATCCAACCCACACAATGAGCCTTCCAGGAAAATTCACTGCCTCCTGCCCCAACGGTGGTAACCCAAGGCCCATTTCTAGCTTTGATTTCCTCTTCACCAACCTGTAGCTCTTGTCTGTAGCAAAGCACAGGCTGAGCAAGGCCCAGCAGGACCTGTGCCATCCACAGGAGGCTGGCTCTTCCAGAAGTGCTTTACGGAATCTCACTGAGACGGAACAGAAGCCCAGATGGAGTCGACACAGGCGGCCCCCTGACAGTCACAGCCTCCAGGGTCACCTCCTGGCTCCCCTCCCTCCCCAGGGTGACCAACTGGGTGGGTGTGTAGCCCCAGCCGCAGTGAAATTCAACCTGCCTTAACGTGTGGCTCTGCAGTAGGCAGGACAAGCTTCAGAGCGCACATCTCCCGACAGATCCCTGCTCGGGCCGCCCACGCCACCACCAGGCAGGACTGGGACTGTGGGAGGACAGACGGGTCACTGCTGGCTGACACTGTCTCAGGCCCTCAACCCCTCACCCAGATCACACACTGGATGCATCCATTCCTGTTTTCCACAGGGCTCTCACTGAGGATGGGCCCTGGATTAGGGCTGAAAAGTTATAGGTTCTGGACTTGGACAACTGTAGCCTGGCTCTGCTGTGGGGTGACCCCTGGCTAGTCTTTGTCCATGTTGTTGTCTCCAGCCAAGAAGGCATTCAAGGAGGAAACACAAAGTGTACAGGAAAGCAGGATTTATTTAAAGTAAAGGAGAAGTACACATTCAAGGAGTGAGGGGGAGCTGGACAGAGAAAGAATAAACCAACCAACCAACCAACCAACCAACAAAAGAAACCTCCACCCCACTCCCAACAAAGTTCAGACCTTTCTTTAATACTATTAGGAGGGGCTGGCATTGTGGTGTAGTGGATAAAGCCTCTGCCTGTAGTGCTGGCATCCCATATGAGCGCCAGTTCGAGTCCCAGCTGCTCCACTTCCGATCTGAGCTCTCTGCTATGGCCTGGGAAAGCAGAAGAAGATTGGGCCCCTGCACCCATGTGGGAGACCCAGAGGAAGCTCCTGGCTCCTGGCTTCAGATTGGCGAAGTTCCAGCTGTTACAGCCATCTGAGGAGTGAACCAGCGGATGGAAGACGACCCCCAACCCCCATCTCTCTGTAACTGACTTTCAAAGTAAATAAAGCGGCTCAACAGGCTAATCCTCCGCCTAGCGGCGCCGGCACACCAGGTTCTAGTCCCGGTCGGGGTGCTGGATTCTGTCCCGGTTGCCCCTCTTCCAGGTCAGCTCTCTGCTGTGGCCCGGGAGTGCAGTGGAGGATGGCCCAAGTGCTTGGGCCCTGCACCCGCATGGGAGACCAGGATAAGTACCTGGCTCCTGCCTTCAGATCAGCGTGGTGCACCGGCCGCAGCGCGCCGGCCGTGGCGGCCATTGGAGGGTGAACCAATGGCAAAGGAAGACCTTTCTGTCTCTCTCTCTGTCCACTCAGCCTGTCAAAAAAAAAAAAAAAATACTACTGGAAGGCATAGGGAGTGGTGTTGAGAGTAGGCTTAATTGAATATGCAAAGAGGGTGGACTTTGGGCAGAGCTTGAGGCCCACCCACTTCTGTGTCCTTTCTTGGAAATCTCAGAAGTGTTAAGGCATCAGGTACATGACAGGAGTGCTGGCCATGGTCATTTTGTATAATGACATTATGATGATCTAAAGGTCATTGTGTGGACACAGCCTGCAACGGTATTGGATATTTCCAGTGGGCACTGGTTCTAACTTGGCAACATTGCAGAACTTGCAATTTCTACTATCAGAAGGTAGTGGACAGGGTTTGGTGGTGCATAGAAGGCAAGCTCGGGCAGTGCACAGAAAGGCATCTAGGCAGTGAGGATATGGAAAAGTTTGGATGCTGTAGGCTGGGCTGCCATGTGGAGGCCAGCCACAGCTGCTGCACCAGGCAGGGCTGCTACTCAGACCAGCCAGAGCTATCCTGCAGTGGGTCACACAGGATCCTGCTGGGCTACAGCAAGGCAGTGCCATCAAAGCTTAGTGCCTCTCTGCTACTACCTACCTGCCTACGTCTGCTCCAGCCAGGAGCCTTGTGTTTGGGGGGAAGTTGTCCAATGTCTCTGGTTCTCACATCCTTCTCTTATTTGTAAAAGGTTGGTAATAACACACCTTGTAAGGATAAAGAGATAAGAGATACACAACACCCAGTGTCAGCGTATGTGCATGACCTACTCCATAAAATGGATAACTATGCTGTGTGCACCACAGCGTTCTGATAAGGAATCTATGAGCTAACACGAGTAAACCTCTTTGCATAGTGGCTAGCACAGAACATGAGAAAAATGTTAATGTATGTTCTGTTGACAAGTGACTTTGTAGCTCAAATTTCATTTTCAGTTTTTGAGGAAATGACCAGGTCAGTCTATTACTCAGCCTGGCCTGGATCATCCAATGTATTGTACAAAAGTAGGGGCTTCTAATTTTGATCAGCACTTTCATTTCAGGTGCTGCCTCCATCAGTCAAATGGCACTAATGGTGCTGAAAATGGGAAAACCTGATTTACCTAACGGTGTTGATAATGGGAAAGCCATGTACAAGCTGTGAAAACCATGAAAATGCAAAGGGTGTTGCCTTTGCGGAGTCACATGGGAGAAAACTCATTTTGGAAGGTGCCCTGGAGCAAGGGCTGGGAGTCAGCCCAGATGGTCTCGATTAAAATTCCCTCTGATCACCGAGTGACTCTGGGCCAGCACTGTAACCCCTTAGATTTTAGCTTTCCACCTTGTGAACCGGCAGCAGTAACAGCATCTAGTCACAGAGGCTTGGAGGCAAAGAAAGCCTTTTCCTGCTTGTATTCCGCTGACTTGGGGTGCTAGGAATACCAGTTACGCTAGAAACTGGGATCCCAGGCGGGCACCACCCTCACTTCGCCTTCCCTGGTTACCAGCCCTTCCTCCTGGATGACGTCACTAGCACTTCCACCCCAGCAGAGTGAGCCAAGATGGCGAATCTGAGCCCTTCTGCCTGATGTATCAGCTACAATGAGTTTACTCTGTGTCTGGGATAAGCCCAGGCTTCTTATCCAGGGGATAATAGCTGCTGGTGTTTAGGTCCCAGAGATAAAGCTCCCGGCACTCTGTTTCTTCACCCATTCCTAGGCACAGTCGGCTCCAGCCAGCTAGCTCTTCCTCAGAGGACCTGCCCTGCACAGCTTTGCTGTAACAGTCCTCACTCTGCCTGGCACCACTCCTGTCCCGGCTATACCTAGCCACGGCTTCCTCAGCCTTTAAGGGCAGTCTAAATGCAGCCTCTTCACAGAGCTTGTCCTGCTCGCTGCATCTCGGGAATGCCATCATCTTTCTGTGCCTTTAACACTTGCGCATTGAATTAATGACCAATTGCAGGAGGATACTTCAAACATCTTGAAATCCATGCCTTGTTTTTTTCATGATATGCATTCTCCATGAACCTTTGAAGACCTCTTGTGTGACTGAGTTCCAAAATTTTAACACCAAAAATAAACTTATCATCTTTTAGTTCCATTTCTCCATGAATGTCTTGAAGTACCCTGGCACTATCAGTTTGATTACACATTGCTTGAGAGCAGAGATCATGTCTGAATCAAGTGTGTATATCCACAGTAGTTGTGACCAGAGGGCACAGCCTAAAGCTGTCAACCAAATAATGCTTAGTGTACTTGGTACCCCTGGTTTCGTGCCCAACAAATACAGCCATTGCACGTAGTATAATGAGCTCAGGAGCCTCTGCATTGGAGCCCTGAGCCAGAAACTCAGTCTAGAGCGTGTTGTTCACTGTGTAAGGTCCCCATTGTCTGCCAAGGTTCTATTTGTGTGCACCGTGGACAATGATCAAAGAAGTTACCCATTATTTTTTTTCTTTTTAGCCTTTGTAACACTTATAGTGGAGTAAAGCAGAAAGCACAAAAATCAAGAAAATCTAAGAAATGACTTTGAAGATTATGTAGCATAGACAGGTGTACAATTGTAGTCTGGCCTTGGGAAGTAGGTGTGAAAATAATGGTATCTGTACTTTTCTTTTTTTTTTTTTTTAAATTGTTTTTAGTTGAAGGGCAGAGAGACAGAAACAGAGACAGACAGAAATTTTGCAATCTGCTGGCCCACTCCCCAAATGCCTACAACAGCAGGGGCTATGTCAGGTCAAAGCCAGGAGTTGGAAAGTCCATCCAGAAGTAGTTGTGGGAGGCCAACTGCTTGACCCATCACCTGCTGCTTCCCAGGGTGAGCACTGGCAGGAAACTGGCACAGGAAGTTGAGCTGGAATTCAGACCCAAGCACTTCTGATAGAGGATGCAGGCATCCCACGTGCTGTCTTATTCGCTGAACCAAGCACCTGCCCCAGTATCTCCGTTTTGAAGATGAAGAAACTCAGGCTCTTGAAATTCAATGACTTGTCCCAGGACACACGTGGTGGTCGGAGGAACCCGGCTACTCTCGCTGCAGGTACAGAGCAAGTACTGCTCAACGCCGAGACCACCACTCCTCTACTCAGCTCCATCTGTATATTGTGTGTCCCAGAAAAATCTGCAGATAGAAGGGTTGGGATATACAAGGAGCAAATAGAAAATGACAAGGAGGGATCCTTTTAAATAAATGCAGAACTTGGACAAACAAATCAACATGTAGCTAACGCCTGCGGCAGGGCTTAACTATAACAATATTTTCTTTGGCTAGTTCTCTTTTAGAATTGTCTTCAGAGAGAAATGACCTCATGAGTCTACGTTAAAGACTCACTGGATCAGAGTCACCACAGTGACTCCCAGGGACCCAGATTCTCAAACCACCCCCATCTACCCAGGACCTGCTATGCACCAGACCCTGAGTTGCTTCTGACTCCCAGATTTATCCTCTGCATTGCTTTAATAGCTTCGAAAAATCCAATCTGTCTATGTACGATCATTTGGGCCCTTCCTCTGTAATTCAAACTACTGGCCACATACAGATCTGACCGAGGGCGTTCCTGGGAGGGACTCAGCGGAGAGTGGAAGGGAAGCCCGGGACCTCCCTTTCCCCTAAGGCGGGCAGGCGAGGCCACTCTGGCAAGACAGCCTCTGCAGGCTTGGGAAGAGAATTGGAGACCCAAACTCTTAACCGGCCAGGGACGAGCAGCTTCCCCCCTCCTGCATGGAAAAGTCCATGGCAGTGCCTCCCGCAGCAGCGTTGGAGCGCAAAGCCGCGTCTGACCACAGACCACAGAGGAGCTGGCTACGGCCCCCGGCTCCCTGGGGAGCCTCCTTGGTTGGGGTCCGCAGCAGCGCGGGACGCTTGGTGCGAGAAGATTGTTAGGCACGGGCGCCCTCTGCTGCCGGCTCTGGGCAGTGCACTCGGGCTTTCTAAGTGGTCTGGGATGGACCGGATTTCGAAAACAGTTTTTGGGGAAAAAATAGCGAACCTCAAAACAAACTCAGAGGATATGGTACCCCTGTTCATATATATGTGCCTGCTCTTGAAAAATGTCACTAGTAGAATGTACACAGACTGGGCTCAGAAGAGCAATCTCACGGGGACGGATAGGGGCGCCACGCAGCCGTGCATGGGGCCAAGGCTGAGAGGGAACAAGTCTTCTTCCCGAAGACTCCCTCGCAGCAACGGGGCGCGTACGCCTTAGCAGCGCCGTCACCAGCACCGCCTGCGCCGCTGCAGGCCGACGGCACGCCCGGGCTTTCCTGGGATGCCACTCCGAAACAGCAGCGATCCCATGCTTTGGGGACATTTTATGTTATTCTTTATTCGTGTGAATGTCAAGGCCGTGTCAGGTTGCCGTGAGCGGTGTAACAGCGACAGAACCACCCAGCGCCCCTGGAAGCAGCGATGCTTATCCAGGGTCAGGTTCATGGCGGGAAAGGGCAGGTGCAAGGTCTGACCGCTGCTCTGCTCCGACTGCAATCTGCTGGCCCACTCCCCAAATGCCTACAACAGCAGGGGCTATGTCAGGTCAAAGCCAGGAGTTGGAAAGTCCATCCAGAAGTAGTTGCGGGAGGCCAACTGCTTGACCCATCACCTGCTGCCTCCCAGGGTGAGCACTGGCAGGAAACTGGCACAGGAAGTTGAGCCAGAATTCAGACCCAAGCACTTCTGATAGAGGATGCAGGCATCCCACGTGCTGTCTTATTCGCTGAACCAAGCACCTGCCCCAGTATCTCCGTTTTAAAGATGAAGAAACTCAGGCTCTTGAAATTCAATGACAAGGATTCACATTGCACGGCCTCCAAGTTCCTTCCACCCCAGGGGGTCGACAGTATCTTCTGGAGACGGATTGGAATTCTATTGCACGACTTTATATGGACGCAGGGGGTCACGGTGAGCTCTGGGCACTGGCTCCTGAGAAAACTCTGTAGCTCCTCTTTGGAACGCCCAGCATCTGCAGGCTAAAACACACACACATATTGACAGATTAGGAGACCATGAATGGAGCACGCACTGTAGGTTCAGCGCTCTGAAAATGGTAGATTGATAAAGGTATTATCTAGTCACAGGTGAACAGATGAGTTTAGCCGTTTCAATTGATGGCAAACAAAGTGTTTCTTTTGTCTATTTTTTCCTGTTTATCTGCTATCTCAAGTGCCCTCTAATTTTGTTTGTGGTAGGATCTTTAAGATCTATGTTTGTTTCTATGTTTAACATCCGTAGAACTTATGTGGTATTATCTTGTGTATTTTAAAAATGTGCATGAATGAGATTTTTGCTGTACATCTCATGAAGCTCTTTTTTTTTTTTTTTTTTTTTTTTTGACAGGCAGAGTGGACAGTGAGAGAGAGAGACAGAGAGAAAGGTCTTCCTTTGCCGTTGGTTCACCCTCCAATGGCCGCCAAGGCCGGCATGCTGTGGCCGGCACACTGAGCTGATCCGATGGCAGGAGCCAGGTACTTCTCCTGGTCTCCCATGGGGTGCAGGGCCCAAGTACTCGGGCCATCCTCCACTGCACTCCCGGGCCACAGCAGAGAGCTGGCCTGGAAGAGGGGCAACCGGGACAGAATCCGTCGCCCCGACCGGGACTAGAACCTGGTGTACTCGCGCCACTAGGTGGAGGATTAGCCTATTGAGCCACGGCGCCGGCTCTGTCTTTGTTTTTCTCAACACTATGCTTTGAAGTCCCTCAGTGATGCTCTATATAAGTATGGCCAATTCCTTTTTTAAACAATTGGGGAAGGGAAGGAGATGGAGAGAGAGAGAGAGAGAGAGAGAGAGAGGCTTCCATTTGCTAATTCACTCCCCAAACACTTGCAACAGCCTTGCCTAAATTAAGTCAAAGACAGAAGCCAGGAACCCAGTCTGGGTCTCCCACAAGGGTAGCAGGGACCTAACTACTAAGGCAGTATGTACTGCTTCCCAGGGTGTGTATTAGCAGGAAACTGGATTTGGAAGCAAAGCTGGGGCTCAAACCCAAGCAACTTAACTCATCTTAACTGCTGTGTGGAATGTCCACCCCTAGCCACTTCCATTTGGTTGTTGCAAAGCGTTCCAGTAAACACTTGGGTGCCTGCAGCTCTTTCCCAACCTGGGCATTCTCGGGTGAGTCTCCTTGTTGACCTGCATGGGAGGTACTCTTGAGCATCTGCCTAGACCTTGCCGAATCGTACAGAATTCGCACACAGTTTCCGTAGGCGTCTACGCCACTCTCCAAACATTTGTCCAGTACACGGGTACAACACCCACTGCCCCCAGTGCACGAGGGTCCTGTGCCAGCCCTCCTTCCTAGCATTGCATGGCTCAGATTTCCCATTTTGTTAGTGTGCTCTCTAAAAAGTGGCATCTTTCTCTGATTCGCCTTCCTCTTGTTCCTGGGAAAGTGCAGTTCCTCTCAGTGTCCTTACTAGCCATTCTAATCTGTTGCTTGTCTACTTTGTTGCTTGTCTTAACAGAATTGTGGACTAAGCCTGGCCCAGAAGAGGATGTCACATTCCACCCCTGGTGTTGGTTTCTGTTTTGCTTGGCAACTGCCTAAGAGACTTCAAAAAGTTCATGGAAGAAAGATACGTATTATGAAAAAACTATGTATGGATTTAAAAATGTTTTGTACACCAAAAATAAGCTTACTTGTTAATTCCCTTTTCCCATGCATGTTTGAAGTACTGTTGTAGACATGGTAAAGGGCTGGATCTTTGTGTCCCCCTAAAAGTTCATAGGTTGAAAGCCTAACCTCCAAGGTGGTGGTTTTAGGAGGTGGGGCCTTCGGTGGATCAGGAGGGCAGAGCTGTCTTGAATGGGATAAGTGTGCTTAGGAAAGAGGCCTGAGAGATCCGCCGGAGGCCTCCCGCCCCATGGGGGTGTAACAGGATGCTGGCTGCCTGTCTTCCAGGAGGCAGGCCCTCAGCCAACTCTAGAAAGGCCAGCGCCTGGGTCTTGGCCCTCCCAGGCTCCAGAATGGGGAGAAATTTGTGTTGTTTATGAGTTACTCAGTCTACAGCATTCTGTTATAGCAACCTGCACAGATTACAAGATACATGTTGGGGGGGGGGGCTGGTGCTGTGGTGCAATGGGTTAAACTGCTGCCTGCAGCACTGGCATGCCATTTGGGCACCGATTCCAGTCCCAGCTGCTCCACTTCTTACCCAGCTCCCTGCTAGTGCACCTGGGAAAGCAATGGAAAATGGCCCAAGTGCTTGGGACTCTGCACCCATGTGGGAGAATCAGATGAAGCTTCTGCTCCTGGCTTTGCCCTGGCCCATTCCCAGCTGTTGTGGCCATTTGGGGGAGTGAACCAGTGAATGGAAGACATCTCTCTCTCTCTGTCTCTCTGCTTCTCAAATAAATCGAGAGAGAGAGAGAGAGTATGAGGAGGCTTCAAAAATTTGTGGACAAATTGAATTAAAAGATAATGCTCATTTCCCATGAGTTTTTTTTTTTTTTTTTTTGACAGGTAGAGTGGACAGTGAGAGAGAGAGACAGAGAGAAAGGTCTTCCTTTGCCATTGGTTCACCCTCCAATGGCCGCTGTGGCCGGTGCACCGCGCCAATCTGAAGGCAGGAGCCAGGTGCTTCTCCTGGTCTCCCATGGGGTGCAGGGCCCAAGCACTTGGGCCATCCTCCACTGCACTCCCTGGCCACAGCAGAGAGCTGGCCTGGAAGAGGGGCAACTGGGACAGAATCCGGCGCCCCGACCGGGACTAGAACCTGGTGTGCCGGCGCCGCAAGGCGGAGGATTAGCTTAGTGAGCCGCGGCGCCGGCCTTCCCAAAAGCTTTTTGAAGCCCATATACATATGTATATGTGTGTCCATGTATGTGTATATACATGTATAGATACATATATGTGTGTGCATCTATATGTACATGTCCTCTGTCCATTTTCCTATTATGGGTGTGCTGCAGTGTGCTGGCACTGCAGGCTGAGGATTAGCCTATTGAGCTGTGGCACCGGCCACTAGACAACCTTAATACCTTCATACTACAGTTGATGAGAATAAACTTCAGAGAGGGTGTGGAACTTATTCATGGTCGCACAGCAAGTGGGGAAGTCAGGATTCAAAATCAGTCTCTAGAGTCTGGCTGGCTCTATAGAAGATACCCTTAACACTAGTCTCATCATTTCTCCTGTTGTTAAACACTGAGGTACAGGCTTCCATCTAGTCTACAGACGTATGCTGTCTCTCTTCCAAACGGCAGACTCCTAGGAAGCTGGAACTTCAGTGGCTCCTTCTTTCGTCTGCCTGATCTAACTGCTGAGGCTCCAGAGACCCAGAGAACAAAAGGACTTGTCCAAAGCTGCCAAAAGACATGCCAGGAGAAGTTCTGCCTTGTTGCTGAGTGTGTTCAGTTTGGAGCTTCTGTTGCAAAAAACACTAATGTAAATAGCAGAGACCCCACTCAAACTGAGTTAAGGTGCTAGCATTGTGGCATAGTAGGTAAAGCTGTCACCTGCAAGGGGTGCCGGTTCAAGTCCTGGCTGTTCCACTTCTGATCTAGCTCCCTGCTAATGTCCTGGGAAAAGCAATGGAAGATGGTCCAAGGGCTTGGGCCCCTGCCACCCAGGTGGGAGAACTGGTTGAAGCTCCTGGCTCCTGGCTTTGGTATGTCCCAGTGCTAGCTGTTGTGGCCATCTAGGGAGTGAACCAGCTGGTGGAAGATCTCTCTCTCTCTCTGTCTCTGTCTCTATCTCTCCCTCTTTCTATGTAACTCTATATAACTCTGACTTTTGAAATACATAAAATAAGTCTTAAAAAATTGGGTTAAGCAAAAACCCAAGGAATGTATTGTGTCACAAAGCTGGAGGGTCTACAAGCAGGGCTAACTGCAGGTGCAACATGGCCAAGGCACTTGGAGGAGGCCTTCAGTTCTCCAGCCAGCACCCGGGGTCCGCTGTTCTCCCCATCTCAGCCATTCTTGGCAAGCTCGACCAAAGGAGTCTATCGGGAGCTCTAAGCTGGCATCCTTGCAGCCCAGGAACTCCCGCCAAAAGGGGAGAGCGCATCTCTCTGTCCATGTTCCAGCAAAAATGCTGGAGCAGAAACTTAGAGGCCCTAATTGGCTGGAACTGGTTCCAGATGCCCCCATGGGAAAGATGGTAGGGACAGCAGCACCCGAATCTCATGGCTGCTAATAGGAAGGGATGACGTCCTAAAACGAACATTGAGGTGTGGTCACACAAGAGGGGGATTGAGTCCTGGAAGGGAAAAAAAAAATCTGGAGATCGCAACACAACTGGCAGGTTCCACGCGTGGCCCCTGGTGTGTATTTCTCCCTTCCTGCCCGTGCTCTGCTGCCCGTGACCTGGATTGCACGCTCTTCATATCTGACAGTAACTCAGCATTGTGTCTGCATTTCCCTCATTTTCTCCTCCATGCTCTTCTTTGAAGTGGGTGCTACTGTGATTCCCCCACTCTCAAGTTGCCTGAGTCCATTTTAATGGGAAGAACAGCAAACCTCAGGAGAAGTTTTATAACCAATTCAAGGTCACCTAGCCAGTCATGGGCAGAACCCAAACTCCAGCTCAGGAATGCTTTCTCTTAAGCCACATACTTTTAACTCTGTTGTTATTAACATGTTATTAACATGTTATCAACACACAGCAATCTACTGCAGTCCACAAAAAGAGGACTACATGGTTCACATTGTATCCGTGTGTCTCCCACTGTCAAACAGAAAGCGCAAATCCCTACCTTTGTTTGCTGCTCCTGATTTCTGTCTTGAAATTCCGGGTTTCCGCTCCTTTCGCAGACACTTCCTCCCTTGGATGCAGCTGACCACCCACAGGAGAGCCGATGGAGCAAGGCTGTGTGGGGGTTGTCCCCAGCCAGACATGCACATTATTCGTTTTTCAGCTGAACAAGGCTTCTCTCCCCCCTCCCGCAAGTTGCCTGATTCCAAACTGGCGAAACCACTCTTGTTCAAACTTTCCAAGCAATTTCATCCCCAGGGTGGAAACAGAGCATGGAATGATTTGGAGCAAAAGGACAATTTCTGGACAATTATAAGTGAGTGAAAACAGGAGGTTATAATGGAAGTTGTCTTTCAACCTCGAACTCCGGCATTTTGTAACCAAGAATTCTGTCTCTCAGGTTTTGGTGGTGGGAACGCAATGCTGAGCAGTTGTCTGGAAACGCTTCTAGATGTTCAGTAATTAGAAACAGCAACGCTGACTCAGGAGCCCCTTGGTTGGGTTACAAAGCTCCAGCTTTGCAGAAGAAGAAAAGAAGAAAAATGTTGGAAACGTGTAAAAATCGCACAAAAATCAATAACCTCATCACATGTGATTTTGAAGTGGCTTATATTTCTCCTTGCAAAATTGCATTGTCAAATGTCTGCTCTCAATAAGTCCTCTATGAGGAAGGAACTGAAAGAAAAGTTGGAAATTTTTCCGTCGTGACGAGAAGGCGAACTATTGTATTTGGGGGCATGTGGTCAGTGGAAGGAGACAGTGGTTTCCTAGTCAGTCAGGTGACACAACTAGGAAGCTAATTTGTCTGCAAAAATGCATTTTGAAATTTGTTCCAAGATGGGATCAGTCATGTTCCAATTTCCTCAAGGAGATTTAGAAGCTGGAAAACACCCAGCTATTGTCCATGCCTTCGACACAGGCTTCCTGGAGACAAAGAAATACTCTCTGGAGTGTCCCTTTCAGCGTAGTGGTTTCTCAGGGCCATCATCTCTCCGTCTTGCTTTGGTGCAATACCATGGAACGTAGAAAGTGTCTGTGCCCGCACACGCACGCACACATGCATGCACACATCCATGCACTGTGACCATTTAGGCACTCAGTAATGGGATGGAGCCTAAGGAGAACAGAGGCACCAGTGGAAATAGGACTCTTCCCCACAGCATGAAGCAGGGGCATTTGGTAGAAGAGGGACATATTTTCCACTCATCAGTGAATGCACCCATCACAGCAGCTGCAGAGAGCATCACCGTGATTTTTGCAGCTGGCCTTGCCCAGGGCAGATGAAGCCAGGCGACATCTCCCTGCACCGTGCTTGGGCTTTTTATGGAAGTGGACATAGCAGAGTCTGGCGCATAGTCGACTCTATAAATGTCTAAAACTCTCCTCTCAGACTAGGGTTAAAGGATCTGGCCTGGAATTGTCCCAAATCTTCAGCCTCTGCTTCCCCCGGGGGAAGAACTGAACAAAGGAATTCTGGGGTCAGGGGCAGGAAGACTGTACATTGAGCTCCAGGTGCTCCGGGGGAGGTGCCACTCAAACCTCTCCGATGGGGCTGGCAAATGGTGCCCTGTTCAGATCTCCTCTCTGCACCCGAAGAGCTCCTGACACACACACACACACACACACACACACACACACCCCAACAGAGGGGGCCCGAAGGACCAGCTGTTGAACTTGACTCTGATACTCAGCATTAGGAGGGTCTTTTGAGACCCTCAAGAAACTCAACACTCAAATAGCTACTGTATGTAAAACAAACACTTACTCTACGTGAAATCCAATGCCAAGTCACAAGGCATGAATGCATTCAGCATGATTCTCCTCTGCATAAAATGATCATACAGGGGTTTTATGTGGTATGTATGAACGTGTAGAGGAAAGGATGGGAAGGATGCATGTGGCTACCGATGGTACTTCCAGAGTGGACTCAGAAGCGGTGGTACAGTGTACTTTTACTTTTTAATCTTCTCTCTCTCTTTTCACAATGAGTGTGAATTTGAATCTCTTCTGAAATTCTTTATAACATCTAGCATTTCTTGTCATGAGCTATACTCACTGATGGGAACACATTCTACTTTTGTTGTCATGCAAACATCAGTGAGTATGCTTAGACACCGCTGGATGGCATGGCCTTACGACACACCCAGGCCACGTGGTATATGTGTACAGAGTAGCCTGTGGCTTCCAGGGCCAGCAAACAGCAGGAGGTTAAATCAAGCACAAAAAAAGATGATCCAATCAAGAGATAGGATAAGCATGAAGCATATGGGACTGCTACTGGCCTAATAGAACACCCTGCTTCACAGCAACCATTTGTTTTACTATTATTATTAAGGATTTATTTATTTGTTTGAATGGCCAAATCACAGAGTTAGAGAGAGAGAGACAAACAGAAAGAGATCTTCCATATGCTGATTCACTCCCTAAATGGGAGCAAAGGCTGGGACCAGGCCACATGGAAACCAGTAGCCAGGAACTCCATCAAGGTTTTACATGGGTGCAGGGCTTAAGTACTTGGGCCATCTTCTGCTACCTTCCCAGGCACATTAGCAGGGAGCTGGATTGGAAGTGGAGCAGCTGGGACTCAAACTGGTGCTCTGACAGGGGATCTTGCTTTGCAGGTGGTGGCTTAACCCACCACCACACAGTAACCTTTTCTTAATAACTAGTGGGAGTACACAAAAATAGCACTAGGAAGTGTAATGCAGTGAGCACATAAACCATTTACATATTATAGCACATAAACCATTTACATATATATATTACACATGTTACATTTACTAATCATAGTGTACAGCATATAGTAAGTGTGCTATCCTTTTGTAAGATTACAGCACAGTAGGTTTCGTACGCTAGCATCACCACACACGTGTGAGCCATGCATTGTACTATAACCTGACAATGGTTATGATGTCACCAGGCAACAGGAATTTTTCCATTCCATTAAAATCTTATGAGATCTCCACGGAATATGAAGCCCACCATTGTCGTAAATGGTAGATGTCCGTATCAGTGCGTAACTATATACGTACTTGTTTCTTTTCTGCCTCCTTTGTGAGGACAAGGACTACTTGTGAGAGGTCAAAAGTTAGAGGTCCATTTTGTTTACCATTGAATTCCCAAGACCTGAAACAGTGTCTAACACGGATTAAGTCTTTAATAAATATTTGTTGATGAAGTGAATGACTTATAAATCTGGGAAAATATATGTGCTCCATATGGAAGCCTTATGTCTTTGGAACACAGCCTGGCTCATGCTAAGTGTATACTGGGTGAATTTAAGTGAAATGCTCTAGTGCATAAGGCTCGGTGCACACTCTAAGGAACTTTACAACCCAGGCATCCACACTTTTAAAAACTTACCAGACGGTGGATTGGAAGTTTCATAAAGAGCATACACAAAGAGGGAAGGGGCTGGGAAGAGGGAGATACGGTTTCCCAGAGGTAACCAAGGTGGGGCTGAGCAGGACTTTGAAGGAAGACATGCTAGTTTCCTGGAGCTGCCATAACACATCATTGCAACCTTGGTGGCTTAAGATCATAGAAACATGTTCTTTCACAGTTCTGGAGGCCAAACGTTTCAAGACTTCGGCGGGCTGTCTTTCTGCTTCAAGCTCTGGGGGACTCTTACAGCTTCCAGGGGCTCCCAGCAATCCTTGGCATGGCTCAGTTTGTGGTCACATCGCTCCAGTCTCTGCTTTCACGCTGCCTTCTCCTCTGTGCGTTGTCTGTTGAATCTCCCTCCACCTTTCTCTTGTCAGGGCCTGCCAGGAGAGGACAGGATGTGCTCCTCCTCTCAAGTTCCTTCCCTCAGTCCCCTCCTTTGCCACACAACGGGATCCTCGTGGCCTCCAGAGACTAGGAGTGACCATATCAGGGGTGCTTGACACAGGTGGGGAGGACCTTGGGATGTGGAGAAGAGAATAAGGGGGCTGTCGGTGGAGAGCTTGGTACAGGTGGGGCACTGAGGCGGGAGCACAGTCACACTTAAGGGCTGGGAAATGGTTTGTTCAATATAAACCTGGGTGTCTGAAAGAGAGGAGTGGACAATTGCTGTCTTTAGTACATACCCAGAGATTTGAAAACAGAAACTCAGAGACTTTGTGTGCTGCTGTACACTGCAGCATCATTCCTAATCACCTAGGATGGAAAGAACCCAAGTGTCCCCCAACAAATGGATAAGCAAAACATGGTATATCCATGTATATCCAGCTAGAGAGGGAACAAAGTTCTGATACATGCTACAACGTGGATGGACCCTGGGAACATTATGCTAAGGGAATTAGGCCAGACACAAGAGGACAATTAATGTATGATTCCACGTAGATGAGATATTTAGAATAGAAGAATCCATAGATATAAAGTAGACCAGAGCTTCCCAGAGCCCAGGGAGATGGGAAAATGGTGAGTTACTGCTCAGTGGTTACCAAGTTTCTGCTTGGGATGATGAAACAATTTTGGCAATAGATAGTAGTGAGGGTTGCCCAATGTTGTGGATGTAATTAATGCTACTGAATTGTACATGTGAAAATGGTTACAAAGGCAAACATTGTGTGTGAGTGCCTATGCGTGTGTGTGTGTGTGTGTGTGAGTGTGGTGTATATACAACTTCAAAAAAGGAAGGAGGGATGAGTTCTATGTTGGAAAGGAAACAGGCACGAGTGCCAAGCTGAGGAAACTGGAACAGATAATGGGGTCACCTGCTTAACACCCTCCTCAGAGTCAATGCAGGCTTAGAGGATCAGCTGCCAATGTCCCATAGCCCTGTTCTTCCCTGGGCATGGTCTACAGCTGTAGGGACTGGTCTTGCCCAAGTTTATACTATCTTTTCCAGGAAATCAACTACATCAAATGACTGGATCTTTCCCTCAGTTTGGGACCAGACTGCAGTATTCTCCCAGCTCCAGAGCTCCCAAAAGGATTAGTGGGGGCTTCTGTTTCCATCATATGTGGGCCAACTTCTCCTTTAAGTCTGTCTCCCAAGAAAATTCCCCCAGTAAACATTCTGCCTGGTGTTTTCCTGCTTCAAGTCTGCTTCCAGGGAGCACAGCCCACAATAGGGACAATTAGGAATCTTTGTGTATTTATATATTTATTTATTTTACTTGCAAAGTGACAGTAGGAGTGCTGTGACTTGGGGAGATCATCCTAGCATGGACTTCACAGTCTTCACTGGAAGAGGAGTGATCAGAGACAGGAAGACTATCGGGGACCCCCATCTCATCAAGTCAAGCTGGAGGAAGGAAGGATTTGGAGTGAGATGATGGTAGACAAAGGGAGAAGAGAGGATGGATGAAAGGGTGTTTGTGCAATTTGAAACCCAGCTTACCATCCTTAGCTTTTGACCCCATAGAAGCTATTTCAGACCCCCTACAAGTCAGAAGTAAACTCATATCTTCATCATAATAGCCAGTCCAGTTGCTACACAATATAATCCTAAAATACATCTTTCCAGCTTCCCATAGAAATATCACCCCCAATAATAATTTATCATTATTCTTTATAGACAGGGCCATTTTGATAAACCTTGTGGAGTCACTGTCTAGTTTATTGTTCAGTGATATTTACATAAAGATCATTAAAATGTTCTCATACTTTCAGGACTAAGAAATGAGCTACATCATCTGATATACTGTCTCTCATAGGCAATAAAGGGCATTGTAACAGATCCTGGTTCTACTGTTACTGGGCTCTCAGGATGCTCAGGACCAAATTCTCCTTAGGCATTCCTTAGGTTTGGTTTTTGGCACAGGCATTCCTTTAGGTTCTGGCTGCTTCAAGACCTGCCCTTTGGCTTCCTTCCTTCCTTCTTTTTTTTTTTTTTAAAGATTTATTTATTTATTTGAAAGTCAGAGTTACACAGAGAGAGGAGAGAGAGAGAGAGAGAGAGCGAGAGAGAGAGAGAGGTCTTCCATCCGATGATTCACTCCCTAATTGGCCACAATGGCCAGAGCGGCGCCGATCTGAAACCAGGAGCCAGGATCCAGGAGCTTCTTCCGGGTCTCCCACGTGGGTGCAGGAGCCCAAGGGCTTGGGCCATCTTCTACTGCTTTCCCAGGCCATAGCAGAGAGATGGATTGGAAGTGGAGCAGCTAAGTCTCAAACCAGCGCCCATATGGGATGCTAGTGCTTCAGTCCAGGGCGTTAACCCTCTGTGCCACAGCGCTAGCCCTGGTTTCCTTCCTTCTCTTCATTGCTTGATGAGCAAGGTGTCATTTATTGTAAGTCTTCACAAATCTTTTTTGAAAGTTGGCAAGATACAGAAACTAAATCAGAGGGAGGAGAAAAACAAACTTTGGTTCTATTTTGAGCAGATGACTGAGCATTTCAGAAACATGAGCTTCCTCAGCACTTCTCCAATCCTACTGCAGAGGCAGTGACCAAGATGCAGATGTGGCTTGTGGGACCAGGATTGTGTGCAGAACCTGAGTATCCCTGGTGTTGCATAGCCAGGAGCAGGTGGGGGTTGTGTGAGGCTGCTGGGCCATTCAGAGAAGCCAAGGCAGCCATCAACACCCTGTGAACCTTAAGGACTTGCAGAGAAAGATCACCCTGCTCCCACTGCTGGGGACACTCCAGTGTGGCTCGGGATCTACACTGAGGGGTGTGGGAGCCAACAGAGGCTCTATTCAGTAAAGCAGTCCTTCCCACATTGATGATGAAGAGGGTGTGAGCCTTTAGTTGCCGTAATTGGATGGCTAATTTGCAACATGGTCCCATTAGACTCCTAGGCACTGGAATGTGCTCACCAACCAAAGCAACCCCATGCCTTGCCCTCTGCTGTGGAGTCTGGCAACAGGGCTGGGCAAGAACCCAGCAGCCCTGGACACAGTATGTCAGCCGAGAGCCCACTCTGAGTTCTGCCAAGAGGCTGCTGGGTGCTGGAGGTCTTTCTGCTGATTCTGTGTCATTGCTGTATAGCTTGAGAAGTGGCTTTGGGGCCCTTTAGAATCCCCTTGTCTCCTTGGGGCCTCTGACTTTGAGTGCCTACCGGAGTCTTGACCTCAGGCTTGTTTCAGAACGGACCCATCATGAGTGTGGGCCCCAGCCACTGAATTAGGAGAAAAGTGTTATTAAATGATCTGTTCTGTGTATGGCCACTTGCAACTATGGAGGCTTGTGAGCTTGACCCACTGCCTCTAGATCTCCAGGGGTGGGATGGCATTTAGCCTCGTAGTTAAGACACTTGAGTCCTGCACTGGAATGCCCAAGTTTGATGCCTGGCTCCTGCTCCTGACTCCAGCTTCCTGCTAATGTAGACTCTAAAAATGGTAGTGATGGCTCAAGTAATTGGGCCCCTGCACCTACATGGGAGACCTGGATTGTGTTCTTGGCTGTTGTGTGAACTACAACAGATGGGAGCTCTCTCTATCTCTTTGTCTTTCTGCCTCTCAAATAAGTAAATAAAATTTAAAAATAAAATAACAGGATCTCTGAGAGTGGGTGGATGTTTGCCTTTTTAAAGCTCCCTAGGTGGTGCTAATGTGCATGCAGGGTTGAAATCCAAAATGCTTATTCCACATCTGGGAGCTGGGCCCAGAAAGGTGACTCACCAAGCCCAGTTGAGCCAGGCCTGGAACCCAAGTCTTCCAGGACCCAGTCCAATCTTACATTACCCCGATGAGTGTCAAGCTTCCCGGATGAGACGTGCATCACCTACCCCACAGCTCCCTTGGCTGGGCCTGACCTCCCTTCGGTCACCCAGGCCCTACCAGTCCACAACTTCAGGGTGTGCCTGCTCTCTAACCTGCTTTTTAGGAGAAAAAAAAAGTGTTTATTTATCTCTCTGATTTGCTCATTAAATCATAAGGCCATTTACTGCAGACCACAACAAATCGAATTCCAGAACAAGGGCTGTTGAGTCCCAGAGGGCCTGGAGAAACACAGAAAGTGGGATATCTTCCAGAGCAGAAGACAACACAGAGCAGTGGCAAGGGAATCAGTCTTGGAATCAATCAGTGTTTGAGCTTTGGAGCCTGGCCTTGTTACACTGCAGTCTCCTAGTCTGTAAAACGAGGCTCATGCAGTTACGGTAATCACGTGAGTTCACTGATAGAAAAGCACCTGCTTTGCTGGAGGTGTGATGTTGCCAGGATAGGCTAGGTTTGCTGCTATAAGACACAGCCCCCAAACTCAGTGCACAAAGCAAGCTTCGTTTCTCTCATATACTAAGAGGGGACTCTGTTGATAGTACACACTTTGAGACCCATGAGTCATTCCCCACTACCATCCTGGCATCAGGCTTTGGAGTCACAATGACAGGGAAGGAGAACATGGAGACTCCCACTCCAGCTGTAACAAACATCACTCCATTCACGTCTCAGCAATCAAAGTCAGTCCCAAGGACATGTCTAAATGGGAGGGACATGGGCTTAAGAGAAGAGAATCAGAAAACGTTGTGAGCACTAGTAATGTCCACTCTGTTGGGAAAGACTTACTGCCCAGGTGACAGACAGACATTTCCATGCCAGCAGAGCCCAGCTTCTCATTTCCACACCAGGTGGCCACAAAAGAGCGGCTTTCTCCGATAGGGACCCTCTCCCTTCTGAGTCACTTGCCTCTCTTCTAGTGAAATACTGAAAAGAAGCATTTCTGATGGGTAGCAGAAACAGTTGAGCAAATAGCATGAAATTCCATCATCCAGACTTCCAGTTCAAGGATGGTTCCTTCTTTTAGGGTTCATAACTCCTGTCATATATCTAAGTGGCTTACGCTTGTCAGCAGTAGTACTTCCTCGTAAACAATGGAATGTGAGCTATGACTTCCCAAAGATAGATCACTCTTCAATCCTTGTTTTTGACTTGGGGGTGTAAGTGTCCATCCTGAGAACTCAGGTACCAAGAGCTCCTCTGTCAGCCAGCCTCCTGCAGAAGCATCTGCACCATTCTCACTGGGGGAGCCTGGCCTTAGGGGATGTCTCAGTACTGGAGAAGATGCTCCGATCCACCGAAACTGTGACGCACAAAACCAGAATCAGAGAGACCAGTGGGGTAAAGCAAGATTCAGCCACCGAAGCTTTCCCAGCATAGATAGAATTCTGCATTATCAATCAAAAACAGACTTGGAAGCTCCTTCAGTGACTGATTATTCATACATGTTAGATTTTGTCCCAACTACAAGTTAGGGTCTGCTCTAGTCTTTGGGGTTCAGCAATGAATCTTGCTCTCTTGAAGTTTATAGTCAGAAGGAGGAACAGAAAAACACACAAAGAATTCTCCTTTAGATAGAATGTTTGATGAAGAAAATGGTGTAAGGTAAGGCCTTGGGCTGGGAGGTGGGGAAGACTGCTATTTTAGACAGGGTAGCCAGAAAAGACTTTTCCAAGGAACAGTCAGAGATATGAATGAAGAGAAGGAGACAGTGATGCTAAGAGTTATAGCAGACCCAATTACAAGAAGATGTGTGTGTATGTGTGTGTGTGAATGCCCACAGGTGGGGCAGGTTGTAGCCCCATTGTGCTTTGTGCAGTTTGGTTGGACCATAGCCAGGACGCTAAGTTCAGCATGTGGTAGAGACAGGGCCATGGCACATGTAGAGGCACTGAGGCAGGAGTAGCTCTGTTTGTGAAGTAGCCCAGAAGGCAACAGTGAGCAAGACTGGTCTTGTTGGAGATGGCAGGCAGGCTTAACCTTCAGATGCACCACACTCTAGCCCTTCTCAAAGCCCATGTTGGCTGTCATCACTCATAGCAGCACTGTGCTGTACACAGGAACATGGTGCCTGTAATCACCACAGCTGAAGAAATGCTGTCACCATAGGCCCTGGGGTGGGTGGCGGGAAGGGGTGGGGGGTGGGTGGCGCTGAGGCACTTTAGAGTCCCCTGGAGCTGGCCTGGGAGGAGAAATGATCCTCCTTCCCTCTGCACTCACTTCCACCACCACCCCCACTCCACCACCCATGCCCATAGGTCCAAGTGTTTTTAAACTCATGTCAACTCCTAGGAAGCTTCTGGGACTCCTAAGGAGCCCTGCTAGGACCCTGAAGGATCTGAGGGAAAGACAGGATTGCAGGACACCAAGTTTCCACAAGTGGGCAGCTCTGAGCAGACTCCAGCAGAAGGACCTGTTGGTCCACCCAGAGGTAGACTAGAAGTTCAGAAGCAAACGTTTTGCCCAGCTTGTCTGCGCCCACCATCTGTTCACCGCACTCCTTCACCCTGGTAATTGTTTTTCTTGGCATTCCAGGGTACCAGGTCACGTTAGAGCCTTTTCCTTCAAATAGTCTACTGACATCAAAGTGGAAGGGATGCAAGGTAAAAAGAAATAAATCGGGGAGGATTCCGCATGCTTCGCAACTGCTTTCATGTGCGGGATGTGCAGGAATGCCGAGTGGGTGCTGCTTCTGTTATCTCCCCGGTTCAAGGAAGGGCGGTGGGTGGGAGTGCGGAGTCTGGATGCAGGAATGATCTCCGCTGATAGCAGGGCAGTGGGCTGCTGGAAGGCAAGAGTCAGGGCAAGATTTTTCAAGTTGAGATAGTGTGGAGGATAACACAGGGCTTAGACGGAGCAATAAAACATGCAAACCGGGGGCAGGAGGCCCGATGAGATAGGAGGAACATGGAGAAACAGAAACAAGGCCCCCGAATTTGATGTATGGCCTTGGGGAGAACACTTTCCCTCCCCAAGTCCAGATTTTCTCAACTATATAGTGGCATCTCTCAGTAGGGAAGCTTTTCCATGTCCCGGGTCTTCCTGGATATGTTTGATTAGGGGACAAATTTATTCTATTCTCAAACAGTCAAAACAGAGTCACTAAAGGATCTAAAGCAATTTCATTCTCATGACTTAAGCTCGAACTTCACACTTCTGCCGTCTGGTGAGGGTGCTGCAGTGAGCACCCGCTGCAGAACGTAGAAGTCTCGGCCAGCTCACTAGGCTAATCCTCCGCCTTGCGGCGCCGGCACACCGGGTTCTAGTCCCAGTCGGGGCGCCAGATTCTGTCCCGGTTGCCCCTCTTCCAGGCCAGCTCTCTGCTGTGGCCAGGGAGTGCAGTGGAGGATGGCCCAAGTGCTTGGGCCCTGCACCCCATGGGAGACCAGGAGAAGTACCTGGCCCCTGCCATCGGATCAGCACGGTGCACCGGCCGCAGCACACTGGCTGCGGCAACCATTGGAGGGTGAACCAATGGCAAAGGAAGACCTTTCTCTCTCTCTCTCTCTCTCACTGTCTACTCTGCCTGTCAAAACAAAACAAAACAAAACAAAAAAAACGTGGAAGTCTCAAGTGATGTAACGTGAAGAAGCACCTGATGTGCTCATTAGAAAAAGGTCTTAAAGACAGGTGCCCTGGAGAGGGAGGCACCGGCCCTGGTGGAAAGAGAGCTGGGAAACTGTCACAGGACACAATTAGAGAGTAGGCAAATGTTGTCCATGCCTACCTTACTGACACAGCCATTATAGCACTGGGCACACCAGACTCAACACAAGTTGGATTTTTAATGACTTCTCTCTGTCTCTTCCTTTTAAATAAAATTTATACACTCTTTTTCTAGTACAAGTTGGCAGTACACTTCAGAAACACTTCAAAAGGGTCAAACCCTTGCCCTCCAAAGTTCTATGTCTAGGAATGAATCCTCAGGAAATAACAGGGTTAATGATTGCTGTTAGTTTAACCCCAAGCGCCAGGCATGGCCAAAGCAATTGATGGATATTATTTCATTTTGTTCTCAAAATATTCCTATAAGGAAAATGCTGATATCACTTTATTTATACTTGAGAGAAATGAGACCTAGAAATATTTAGTAAATTTGCCTGAAGTTCTTGCCAGTAAGTGGTAATGCCACGATTTGAAACCAGGTCTCAGGGATTTGAAAATTTCATCTCCAAGCTCTACAGCTTTCTTCCTTTTTATGAATATGTAAAATGATTTATGCATAGGGACTGAGTAAACCAGTGAAGGCTCATGTGTACTGAATATTATGAAGATATGAAAAATGATATTTAGAACACTCTGTGCTATGGAAAATTATTTACAATGTAATTGTTGTGGGAAGATAGGTTATGATTGAATATACAGAAACATGAACCTGATTTTATGAAAAAAAATATGATAGTGGTTAGGTACTAGGGAAGTGCTCATAGGTGTATGTATTAATGTTGGGATTGTGGATTTTTAAAATTTCTTATGAATGCATTGTGTAGATTTTAAATTTTCTTAGAAGAAATGCTATTGTTTGTTTAAGCAGGAAAAAAAAAGATAAGAGATACCATAAAAGAGCTTGCTTGATTTTATAAAAATTAATCCCTGGTCATGAATTTTGGAAATGACCTAAAAAGTAAAAATAAGGAAACAGCTGGGCTGATTTTTCCATCTTTCATCTGTACATGGGCTGTTTACCAGTTTGTTTTAGGTAATTGTGCTTGGGCTTAAATATCAGCTACGTTTTCAGTGGCACATAGAAGAAGCAAGACATTGCCCTCTAATCTTGCGTAGCACTTTCCAGCCTGGCTGTGGAGTCTGCAAGGGAAGGGTCGCTGTTTCTCCTTAGTTGTTGTGTTCGTCGTAGCCCATGGCTCAGGGCCTGGCACGTTATAGAAGCTCAATAAATATTTGTCGAATGACTACGCGGTGGGGACGGAGAGGGAGAGGCGAGAAGTTTGGCACCGTCTGAGCAGAAGTGTTGTCTTGGAAGGGTTTGGAGAGCAGGTCATCGAGGCTGGGCAGGCAAGATGGGGGGCCGTGGGGACGCCCTTCGCGCTCACCGTCAGAAATCCGGATTTGACGGATGGGGCCACTGGGACGCACTCGGGTCTTCCAAGAGGGGATGTTCCATGATCAAAACCACGGAACGGAAACCCGATTCTGGCAGCCGGGCCGTGGGATGGTTGGGTCAGGGAGCGCGGGGGGCGGGGAAGGGGCCGAAGGCAGGAAGCGGGGAGGCTGCCCTAGCTATCTGCCTGCGCTCACGCCCGCCCCGGGGAGGCTGCGAGTGCGCGCATGCAGGGGAAGGGGCCGCGCGCGCCCCAGGGAGCTGGGAGTAAATCCCCCCAAGACAATGGGGCCGGGGGTGGCGCAGGCGCCCGGGACGGCGGGCGAGGAGAGCTGGAGTCGCAGCAGCGCCCCCACCTCCTTCGGCTGCTCGGTTGCCTGGGTGTGCAGAGGAACAAATTTGCGGCGTGGAAGGCGTCCAGGCCGGTCATCTATCATCCGCCGTGAATACGCACCGAGCTCTCATCGCGCGCTCGGCAGCCCTGCCCCTTCCAAGAGAGGGCTGGCCGGGGCCCAGGGGTCTGCCCAGGGCCGCTCGCCAGATTCCCCCTTGAACTTTGCTCTCTTCCATGCTCTACTCCCCGGTTTTCTTTTAATTCAGAAAAAAAGCAACAACAAACAGTGCCCAGCCCCCTCCCTGCTCGGGCCCCGTCCCTCCCTGCGGTTTGGCAAGGGAGAGCGCCTTGGCGGCCCGGAGCAGACCGTCCAACGCCGCGCAGCGAGGCGGGGCACTGGGCGCGCTCGGAGGAGGAGCGCCCGGGGCCCCGCCGCGCCTGCTCTCCGCGGGCGGGGGCTCCTCTCGGCCGCGCCCCCGGCACCCTGCCCGCTGCACGCCGGCCACTGGGGGCTGACCGGAGGCAGCTGCGGCTCAGCCCGCCAGGCTAGATCGCCCATTTAGCCAAGCCTCAGTCTCCTCATCCGTAATACAGTGAGCGATACAACCCATTCTACTTACTGCTTTGCTGTCGACCTCAAAAACAGGAGCATTGGTTGTCAGGGTCTTAAGTGTTGTGTTTGCCGGCACTGAAGGCAGAGGGTTTTCCTGCTATACCACAGCGCTGGCCCCATCTTGGGTCTTAAAATGTTTGATGAGGGTATTTTCCATCAATTATTTGTACAGTATTATGGGCCTACAAAAAATAAAATGCTTAAGCATCAATAACATAGAAAGCATGTGCCCCCCCCACCAAAGCATCACAACAAACAAAAACTCTGAAAATTAGAAACCCTTGCCTAGAAGGCTTATAAAACTTAGTTCAGTTTAGACATAGAGAACACAAGGAAAATCACTGGTGTAATCAGAAAGCGCACCTGGTGAGGCGCTGTGGCTTAGCCATGTTGCCCTGTTGCCACATCATCTGTGTCTACCTGGAGGTACCCATGTGTCTATCCTGAAATGCAGCTTCCTTGACCTGCTTCAGAGCCAGGCTGGAGCTAAGCAACTTTAAGCCCATTTGGAAGCACCATGAGGGACCACAGAAAGAGCAGGGGGACCATTGGATTACTGGATGGGCTGGTGATCCCGGTTGCAGTGGGCACAGTGTGGTGGTCCTCATGGTCCCAGGTGGATGGGCTGGGAGGATGCTTCACCCCTGAGGTCGGCTCTCTTTCCTTCGCTCCCTTCTGCACACAGGTGGGCTTCTACATGAACTGCAACCTCACTTCAGTCCTGCCAACCTGAGGATGCTGCCAGTGCAGCCATCCCAAAAGGAAACAAAGTCGTGATGGTTGTGGGCTTAGTCTTGTGATCCATGGGGGCAGCTTCATTTTGGTAGGTACTTAACCTGTGAGAATCTATAAAACATGTTTTCAGTTTGTCTCCAGTATGGCTGATGGAAGTCCCCCACAGGGGCTCTAGGGAGAGTTTGGGAAAGCTATCAGGTGACTACAACCCAGGGGACCAGTCGTGAAAGACAGAACAGGAAACCTGCTGTCAGTATTTCATGGTAACTGGGAAATCCACTGGGAGTTCACTCCTAGTAGCTGGGTTTTCTCACCTGCAAAAGCAAAGCTACTGTTTCTGGCCTTTGGGCCTCTCTCAGAGGGCGGGGAAGCGGCAAGTGTAACATTCCCCGAAGGGAGCTTTGGCCCTGCTGGGGACTGGTGGCCAGCAAAGAGGGGAGGTGGTGCTGTCCCTCCTGTTCAGGTGAATGAGTGTGAGGTCAGATAGACATGCCATAGACGGGGCCGGCACTGTGGTATAGCAGGTAAAACCGTTTTCTGTGGTGCTGGCATCCCACATGGGCACCAGTTCTAGTCCTGGTCGCTCCACTTCTGATCCTGCTCCCTGGGAATGCATCTGGGATAAGCAGCTTCAGAAGATGTTCCAAGTGCTTGGGCTTCTGCACCCACATGGGAGACCTGGAAGACGCTCCTGGCTGCTGCCTGACCTGGCCCAGCCCTGGCCATTGTGGCCATTTGGAGAATGAAACAGTGAATGGAAGATCTCTTTTTGTGTCTCCCCCCTTCTCTCTTTCTGTAACTCTGCCTTTCAAATAAATAAAATAAATCTTAAAAAAATTAAAAATGCAGAACTCTATATCTTAACTGCAGACCCTGTGTGCCAGAATTATCACCAAACACACACACACACACAAACACACACACACAAAACAAAAAACAAAACAAAAAAACAAAATGCACCGAGCTGACCATGACTCTTCAGAGTAAGTCCAGCAGTTTGCTAAATAGAAGTATCACCTTTTAAATAGCACATACTTGGAATGAACCCTTAAGATGTGTCTAAGCTTTAAAATGCACAGGGAATCAGTTCTTATCAAACCTAAAAATCTGTATTTTTCTTTTTAATGCTAACGCCCGTCCATGAAAACGTTGTGTTCATGGAGAAGCAAATAGTTGGGAAAAGAATTCTGGCCTTTGAGCCTCTCTCAGAGGGAGGGGAAGCGGCGACGTGTAACCGTAAGTTGTACCACGGAAAGTAACCACTGGTAACTTTGTCCGATCTCTGTAATATGCAAAAGTGCAGGAATGAAGGGAAAGTGCGTGACCGCCATTGCCAAACACAGGCTGAGCACGACACTTCATCTGGAGGTGGGGATAATTTGGGCATCCACTGCAGAGGCAGCAGCTCTCCAGAGAGTGAGGTTTTCCTGCCTCTCCTTAGGCCATGGGCCAAGGAAAATCAGGAAAGGGCAGGGACACCTGGATTCTGTCCCTTATGGGAAATGGCACTGCAGCAGGGCACACAAACCTGGGGAGAACCTCAGCTCCCACACGTAGGGGCTTGACCATGACTTTGAACATCCACAGCTGGGATTGAGCTCCCCAGGGGACCAAAACAGTGGGCAGGCGAATGGGGAATCCTGGCCTGTGATTGGCAGGGTTGGGTGGGGTGGGTGGGACTGGTCCTGCACCCTTGGAGACCAGTTCTTGCCACAGAAATGTGTCCTCTGGGACTACATGGATAGGTTTTAGGTGCGGTCTGGTCCAGGGTTGAAGCTCTGCCGAGACTTGTGGGTGTGAGTGAGAGGCTTGGCTTATGTGTGTTGCTGGGGGCCACACTATTAATCAGAGGAAGAACTGAGACCGATTTGTCGATGGAAATAATGACTTGGAGCAGCCTTACAAGTTACTCTGTGAGACCTGGCAGAACAAAAATCAGCCTCAGGCAAGAATGTTCACCATTCCAGGGCCAGATGCAAGAGCTGAGAAGGTTCTTTTAGGGGGTGTTTGGGACATTTCCCTGAAATTGTTGCCAGTACATCCCATCCTGCTCCGTGTGTGCAACTTGGAAAGAACCAGGGCTACCCAGGAGCACTGTTGGGCTTCCATTGCCTGGCCGAGTGCAGGCAGGTTTTCAGCGTCCATGCTCATGGAACAGTAAATGGATGGGAAAAACCCACCCTATGTTATAGCTCTGATGGTTTAGCCAGTGCCAACTTCCTGTGAGGACCTCTTTGAGTAGAGGTGGAAAAGGTCCCCTTGGCTTGTCCAGAACTTTCCAAAAGACCAGCCCTGCCCTGCCACTCCTGAGCCCAGAGCAGTGAAGAAAGTCAGGTTTGCACATGGCTCCTGCTTGCACATGGCCCAGATCTGATGGGTCAGTGCAGAAGCAAGTGTGCACAGGGCCTGCTGCATTCACAACTGCTGATCACAGGAAATGCTCCAACTTTCTTAAGTAGATGAAATATATATTTATATGTACACTTCCTATGGATGGCCTAGGATTTTTTTTTAAGATTTTATTTATTTATTTGAAATGCAGAGTTACACAGAGAGAGAGGTCTTCCATCTGCTGGTTCACTCCTCAACTGGCCGTTCCAGCTGGAGCTGGGCCAAACCGAAGCCAGGAGCCAGGAGCTTCTTCCGGGTCTCCCACACAGGTGCAGGGGCCCAAGCACTTGGGCCATCTGCCACTGCTTTCCCAGGCCTCAAGCAGAGAGCTGGATCAAAGAGAAGCAGCCAGGACATGAATTCAGGCCCATCTGGGTTGCTGGTTCTGCAGGTGGAGGCTTAGCCTACGAAGCCATAGTGCCGGTCCAGAAATCTTTGGATTTGAAATCCACCTTCATAAAAAAAAAAAAAAAAGGAAAGAAAGAAAGAAAGAAAATGCAGGTGAATAGTGAGAACAAAATTTTGAGGTGGGGTGGGGGTGTTGCTAAAAGCACCTGATAAAGGCATTTAGGGCATTTAAAAGTATCCTTTGCATGAAATAAAGGTGCTACTTCTAACAACTGAAAATTTAAAGCCGAGCCTGGTGTTGTGGTGCAGAGAGTTAAGCTGCAGCTCGTGACACCAGTTTGAGTCCTGGCTGCTCTGCTTCTTATCCAGCTTCCTGTCAATACACTTGGGAAAGCAGCTGAAAATGGTCTAAGTTCTTGGGCCTCTGTTGCCCACATGAGAGACTTGGATGGAGTTCCAGGCTCCTGGCTTTGGCCTGGCCCACTTGGGGAATGAACCAGTAGTTGGAAGTTTTTTTTTTTTTTTCACTGTCTCTCTCCTTCTGTCTAACACTCTGCCTTTCAAATCAATAAAATAAATCTCTTAAAAAAAAAAGTTGATTTTGGTGCAGAAAGATTGGAAAGCCATGAATGGATTTTTCATAATATGCATTTTCATGAACTTTTTGGAGATCCCCAAGTGTGCATAAATTTTGCATTTTTTGCATGAAAATAAATTTCTTTTAATTGCATTTTCTGTGAACTTTTGAAGTACCCTCATATAAGGAATACATGTAAAGCAATGGGAGTAGGGCTTACCATGTAGTACGTGTTCAATAAATATCCATTGTTCATGCTGTGGTTACTGTTAGTCATTGTT
This sequence comes from Oryctolagus cuniculus, assembly GCF_964237555.1. Classification (NCBI taxonomy): domain Eukaryota; kingdom Metazoa; phylum Chordata; class Mammalia; order Lagomorpha; family Leporidae; genus Oryctolagus; species Oryctolagus cuniculus. The sequence continues at coordinate 33,269,186 of NC_091438.1, forward strand.
GTTGTTATATTTATTTCCTGTTGTTGACTTGGATGCTGCAGTTTGATTTTTATAGGCATCGACAGTCGATGAGAAGCGCAGATTTTTTTTTCTGGTTAGCGAAATAACTGGATCTCAGCAAATTTCCTGCTTTTTGCTATTTTCATTGCTGCTGATGGCTGAAGGATTCTTTGATTACTTCTGGGTTTGTGGCTTTTCTTGGCAGAAGAATTGAATTAAATTGCATTTCGATACTGAGTGTCTAAGTGCTGAACAAGGAGGGTGTCCCTGAATTTGAAAGTAATAAAAGCGTATTCCATTAACAAATTTAACAGTCTGTCTCCCTCATCATCCGCCGTGGCCTCATTTCCCATTCATGTGAGAGAGTGTGGAATTGTTATGCGTGTTGAGGGTGCCTGTTTTGTAGGTTTGTAAATGCTGTCTGTCTTTGTTTACATCAGTAAGAAGAATGGGAATGTTTGTATTTGCAGCTGAGTTATTACAATGAGCCCAGTGAGAACTGTGCAGTCACCGGCCATGCCATGTGGGCAGACCTCATTTGGAAGTTGTCCACTTTGCTTCTCGTGTTTGTTGCAGTCACTCCACGCAGAGAGCGGAGTGAGGCAAACGTTTCCCTTTGGTTCATCTGTCCATTCACAGATGTGTTTGTTGGTTGATTGTGTTCATTGTTACTTACAGAGCGTGTCTATCGACAGCCTATGATGAGTACCATGGCAACAGCAACCAGCTATCTTGGACGCTGTCTTCAAGCAGGGCAAACAGACAGTCAGCTCTTCAACGGCTGAATACAGACTTTTTTTTTTTTTTTTTTTTTTTTTTTTTTTTTTTGACAGGCAGAGTGGACAGTGAGAGAGAGACAGAGAGAGAAAGGTCTTCCTTTTTGCCGCTGGTTCACCCTCCAATGGCCGCCGCTGCAGCCGGCGCACCGCGCTGATCCTGGCAGGAGCCAGGAGCCAGGTGCTTTTCCTGGTCTCCCATGGGGTGCAGGGCCCAAGCACCTGGGCCATCCTCCACTGCACTCCCTGGCCATAGCAGAGAGCTGGCCTGGAAGAGGGGCAACCGGGACAGAATCCGGCGCCCCAACCGGGACTAGAACCCGGTGTGCCGGCGCCGCAAGGTGGAGGATTAGCCTAGTGAGCCACGGCGCCGGCTTAAATACAGACTTTTTAAATCATTGTTGTAAAGATGTATTTTTATTTTATTTGAAAGGCAGAGCTACAGAGAGGGAGGGAGAAACTCCCCAATGGCTGGAGCTGGGCCCATCTGAGGCTGGGAGACAGGAGCTTCTTCCAGGTCTCAAATGTGGGTGCAGGGGCCCAAGCACTTGGGCCATCTTCTACTGCTTTCCCAGGCACATTAGCAGGGAGCTGGATTGGAAATGGAGCAGCCGGGACTCCAACTGGTGCCCTTATGGAATGCCAGCCAGTGCTGTGGGCAGAGGCTTAACCTGCAGAGGCTTAACCACAGCACTGGCTCCTGAATATGGAAATGGATGATGATGAATGCCGTGAAGGAAACACTGGGTGAGAAATCACAGAATAAAGATGGAGTTGAGTGTGCATGCGGGTTGATCTACAGAAGTCCAGGAATACCTCCTCTGATGGGACAATAATGGAACAAGACCTAAAGAATTGAGAGCACAAGGCCAGGGGAGGAGTGGGACAGATTGGAAGGGGAAGCCAATGAAAAAGACCCTGGGGGTGGGATCACATACAAGAGAATATTGGAGGGGCTGGCGCTGTGGTGTAGTGGGTAGAGCTGCCGCCTGCAGTGCCAGCATCCCATATGGGCGCCGGTTTGAGTCCCAGCTGCTCCACTTCCAATCCAGCTCTCTGCTATGACCTGGGAAAGCAGTAGAAGATGGCCCATGTCCTTGGGTCTCTGCACCCACATTTGAGACCTGGAAGAAGCTCCGGGCTCCTGGCTTCAGATTGGCGCACTCCAGCCATTGCAGCGAATTGGGGAGTGAACCAGTGATGGAAGACCTCTCTCTCTCTCTTTGTGTGTGTAACTGCTTTTCAAATAAATAAATAAATCTTTTTAAAGAAAGAGCATATTTGGAGAAATGATGAGTGCCACATCTTAAGGGGAGAGGGAAAGGGATTTGAAAGGTTTACCAGACATCAAAGAGCAGATGTGGGGCTCAGATCTGGAATACTGGATGTTCTGGTGGCAATACATCGCATATTTAGGTTTTGAAGATCCTGGTTTCAAACACAGGCCAAGCCCCGTGAGAAGGTGTCGTCTTGTTTGTCTGGTGCAATGGATTTAGAGAGGGTGTTGGATGTGTACTACGGAGCAGGGGTCTGATGTGCATCTCAGCTCACAGCTGCCAGCAGTTAGCTCTGTCTTCCGTGGGAAAGCAGGGCTGGGTTGGCAGGAAGGCCTCGTATTTGCCATCCCGGAAATAGGACAGTCTCAGGGGGAGGCGTTTGTGTGACAGCCAGAGTTCCACGACAACTCCTTGTTCATCGACACCAGAACAAGATCAACACCCACTGTAGGTCCTGCTCTTGAAGCCCAGACAGTCTCCCCTAGACCTTGATCTGGCTTCCCCAGAACCTGTGCCCTGTGCGGGGACAGCCAGAGTGAAGAGGACTGCTTGGGAACTATTACTACTTCATCCTTTCTTGCGAAACAGACAGAAGCAAGGAATTATAACTCTTGCTATTCCTTTGGAAATCAGTGAAAAAGGGGATCAATTCCTGAGTCGGCTAGGGATGGGCTGTGACAACCCATGCACACGCCTGTTCAGAGCCCTGGCCCACAGCTCCCAGAAGAGGGCAGAGTGGCTGAGCAGCCAGCTGTTCTGGCCCAGGGTTTTCACAGTCTGAGGGTGGCTGGAGTGGTTTGCTCAGCGTAGTTTCTGTGCTGGATTCCGGATGCTGTGTTCTCTTCTTCCAGGCCTCTAAAACCAGCGTGTGTGAGTTGAGAGAGAATCCCTTCCCCATCCCCGCCCCTCTACTCCTCCAAGAAATGCAATCAGTCCCCTTAGCGACCCAAGAGCTGTGCCCAGGGCGGCTCAAGGAGCCCAGTTTTGGCAGCCTAAACACCGAAAGGAGACCTACATGGCATCAAGCAAGGTAGAGGCCAACTGGAGAAATAACTGTAGAGGAGAACCAGAAAGAAGAGGGACAGAGAGGTTTGGGAAGGGGAACTTTCGCCTCCCAAGCTGTGGTGCCCACCGAGGCCAGGGAAGATGGCCCTCGTGCCCTTGCAGCCATCTGCCACCAGGGGGCGCTCAAGTTCACAGCAATGTCTCCGGGTTGCTGTTACCCTGGTGGGCAGCATTCTGGGAAAGGAGGGGCAGCGAGTTCAAGAAAAGGAATCCAAAGAATAATTTGTGCTTCCCAGAGATGACAGCTGAGAAGATTCTGCTTTCTGCGTGCTGAACCTGGATGACACCATTTTCAATGGCCCCTGAAGATGGGGTGCTGGCTGCACTGGAGTTGCCCTCTGCAGGGTCCACCTTGGCTTTTAGCAGAGCCCTGCCCTCTCCCCTACCCTCCTTGGTCCCTGCCAGCCTTCTCTTCCAGCTCTTGATCCATGCTGGCCCAGACCTGCCACCAGGTGAAGCTGGGAAGAAGAGAAGTTGCGTGCCCATTTCCCTTGTGCACAACAGGGATGGGGCTGCCTAGAAGGAGCCATGCTTGAGAGGTAGAGACAATTTCAAAAAGATATGTGGGAGTTTGACTCTCTTCTCTCTCTCATCAGGCACTGGGGGGGGCACTGGGTGCTTGTGTCTTCCTGAGTTCTGCTGTGTGGATGATGGGGTTGGGTGGGCTGGGTGAGAACGGGCAAGAGGAACAAGGAAGAACCAGTCTTGGAGAGGAGACACCTGCTGATCTGGGTTCTTCACCACCCCCAGTGAGGCAGCCTGCTGGACTGGGCAGAGGGAGCCAGGGTCAGAGGTCAGAGGGGGAGGGTCCCCAAAGCACAAGACTGGAGAGGATCAGTCATGCCTGCTTCTCAGCTTCCAGCCCAGAGTCTTTCGTGTGCAGATGCCCAGTGGGCGTCTGTGGAGTTCACGGTTCTGGTGGGCTCCAGGGGGATGCGTCCCCCGGTCGCAGTGGAATTTGCACCTCAGAAACGTAGGAAGCAGAAGCTACCCCAGTTACTTGAACAGAGGGAATTTGGTAGGAAGACGAGCTCACGAGGTATTACACAGCTAAACAGGCAGGGAAAAGGCAGGAGGAGAACGCTAGGTTATCACAAATGCAGCAAGTGTGGGAGATCTTATAACCCTGTACCTGAGGGTTGGGGACACAGGGAGAAGGCTGGAATTGCACAGGCTAGCACCTTGGAGGAGAGGCCTGCTGGACCTGAGGCCCAGACTCTCAGGGTGGCACAAGCACAAGTGTGTCTGTGTGGTGGGCACGACAAAGTGAGTGCTGGGGAAGCCGCAGCCTGGACTCGGGGCGGACGGGAGGAATTGCTGCTGCTGGGTGTCACTCAGAGCAGCAGGTGGAAGGAAGGAGGGCGGCTCAGAGAAGCCAGCACCTAGGAAGAGGCCATTCTCTTCTTCCTCCTCCCTCTTGGCACAGCCAGCCAGCGAGTCACCACCAGCCCAGCAGAGTCCCATCCCAGAACTGCGGGGAAGGGTGGGTTTGAGGCTTAAAATCTGGGACACTGTGCTTGCCTGCAATAGTAGGAGGCTCAGGAATGAGTGAGAAATGAGAAAGATTCCATCAGTATATTTTTTCTTTTCCTTTTTTTATTACTGACATTTCAAGAATAACAGATTTGATGATAAGCCATCAAGATGTCAGGCTGGCTGCCTGGAGCCAAAAGGCCTATGTGGGTTCCTGCAGAGAAACATGGCCCCATTCTTGGCCATCAAGCTAGAGAAACCTCTGTGGAAGATAGCAAAGCGGAGACGTCGGCTGGGCCAGCCTCCAAAGCTGGAAAGGCCGCCAGAGCACTGCAAACCGGGGGAGCTTCTGCCCTCTGGTGGACACCTGTGGTTCTGCAGGAGGGCGATGTGACCCACAGCATGCAGGCTGGGTGGACGGCCTGGCCCAATTTCACCTGCGTATCTTGAACATCTTGAACTCCAGAGCTGACCAGCTGAAAAAGGCCAGCTGGACCCTCGATGCCTTTCTTCTAAAGGCATAAAAGTCTCAACACTGAGATCCTAGCTGGAAGGGTATAGATACCTAAAGCTGAAAGAATAATCCATTTCATTTCTTTCTTTTTTATTTATTTTTTTTGACAGGCAGAGTGGACAGTGAGAGAGAGAGAAAGGTCATCCTTTGCCGTTGGCTCACCCTCCAATGGCCGCCATGGCTGGCACGCTGTGGCTGGCGCACCGCGCTGATCCGATGGCAGGAGCCAGCTGCTTCTCCTGGTCTCCCGTGGGGTGCAGGGCCCAAGCACTTGGGCCATCCTCCACTGCACTCCCTGGCCACAGCAGAGAGCTGGCCTGGAAGAGGGGCAACCGGGACAGAATCTGGCACCCCGACTGGGACTAGAACCCAGTGTGCCGGCGCTGCAAGGCGGAGGATTAGCCTATTGAGCCGTGGCGCCGCCCCATTTCATTTCAACATCTGGCTTGGGTCTAGAACACTGATTGGCAAATTTCTTCTGTAAAGGGCCAGATAATAAATATCTTAGACTCGCGGTCATGCAGTTCCAGCGATTCCACAGTGCCCTGATATGAGAGCAGCCATGGGCAGGAACTTACACGGGTAACTGTGTTCCAATAAAGCTTATCACAGACGCTGATGTTGAAGCTTCCTATCAGCTCCATGTGTCATGAAGTATGCTCCTTTTACTTTTTGAAAACCATCTGAGCACCGCATGGGAGACCAGGATAAGCACCTGGCTCCTGCCTTCGGATCAGCGCAGTGCGCCGGCCGCAGTGCACCAGCCGCGGCGGCCATTGGAGGGTGAACCAACGGCAAAAGGAAGACCTTTCTCTCTGTCTCTCTCTCTCTCACTGTCCACTCTGCCTGTAAAAAGAGACAGAGAGAGAGAGAGAGAGAGAGAGAGAGAGAGAGAGAACCATCTACAGCTGTGAAATCCATGGGTTTAGTTTACAGGATGTGCAACAGCAGGCAGTGGGCTGGGCTGCACCCAGGGCTGTACCTGATTAAGTCCTGCTTTCCAGGGTGGCTGGGCTGAAATCACTGATGCTGCTTCTACACTGCATTGCCAGTTCCCAGGTAGATGCATGGGTGCCACAGGATCTGCTTCCAAAGATCCCAAAGGGTGGTATCAGTCAAGGCTATCAGCTCTCTGGTTTTGAGGTTTAAGGAGCTATCTGTGGGAGAAACTCCAGCTCCAGATTTTACCCTCTCTTTACAGAGAGCTTTGTTTCCATTTAACTTTATATCATTGTGATGAGTGTTTGGCCTAGCGGTTAGGTACCCAGTTAGGATGCTTGCATCCATGTCAGAGTGCCTGGGTTCAGGTCCTGGATCTGTTTCTGATTCCAGCTTCTTGCTAATGTGCACGTGATGCCTCATGTGGTTGGGTCCCTGTCACCTACACAGGAGACCTGGATTGAGTTTCTGGCTCTGGGCTTTGGCCCAGCCCAGCCTTGGTTACTGTTCCACTGTGGGCATTTGGGGAGTGAACTAGCTGGTGCGAGCTCTTTGTCTCTGTCTGTCTGTCTGTTTAGGGTATTGTGGATTACACAGTGGGAGGCAAATGGTTTACATTGTGTGTTTTCTTGGATGTGCACACAGGAATTCTGCAAGGCTGCCTGTGGCCCAATACCTGGTTATTATATATGAGGGGAGAGCTGGGCAGGAAGGGGCAGGCAGGAGACTTTGCTGTACCCCTTGGTGCGTTCTGGCTTTTGAAATCTGTCAACATCTGCCTTGTCTCTTCCTCCCCCCCTTCCCTCCTCTGTCACCTGGGCCTGACCCTGTGAGGTGCTGAAGACACAGAACTCCCAAGTCTCTGGTGAAGGGGGCAGGCACTGGAGGAAAGCTGGTGATGCCTCCAGACAAAGGTGGCGCAGCCCTCAAAGGGAGCTTGGGGAAGTGCTCATGCCTGCCTGCGGGCTTCAGGGGTCAGTGAGAGCAGAGGAAAAGGGGAGGGGGAACCTGGCTGGGGACATGACCTGTACACCAGCCAGAGATGATTCTAGAATGTTGGCTGGTGGCATCTCTGTCACCAATGGAGCCCGGAGTTGCGTGTGAGAGGGGAGAATAGAGAAAAGGTGTGGGTGGCGGAGATGAGGTTAGAAAGGTTGCTTGGGGGCAGTTTGTGCAGAGAAACGTAGACTTTCCCTGGGATACAGGGCTCAATCCTGACGCCTCAGAAGGTACTTGTGGAGGATGCGCAAGCTAGCAAAGCAGAGTGTGGGGCAGTGGCAGCTCCAGGCGGGGGCCCTTGCATCTGCGAAGGGAGAGGCTGGGCTGGTGGAGTGCTGGGTCCCATCCAGGAACTGACTTTTCTGACCAGGGCCAGTGTCTCCTCTCTTTATGCAATCGCTGGTAGCATCCAAGAAGGCTCACGCTGAGCTCTCTCACCAAGGCCCTGCTGCACGAGGAGGTGAGAAACGCATCTGCCCAGGGCTCAGGGGAGAAGCTGCAGCCTGGGACGAAACTACTGGCCTGTGCCTGGGAGTGAGTCAGGGGTGAAACCAGAGCCCGCTGCCCAGCGGGAGGAAAGATGAGATGCGGCAGAAGACTCCTCCCCACCCTGCCCAGATGTTCTGGGAGACTCTGGCTGAACTCTGGGGCACACCCAGCCCCGTTCCTGGCAAGCATGGCAGACCGGAGTGTTCTCACTCCCCGGTTTCTAGCTGCTGTTGCTGCAGAAACGGCATGGGGTGGCTGAGCCCCCTTGGAGAGGGCTCAGAGTTGTCTGCAACAGGCCGGGCACCTGCAAGTGGGTGCCCTGGTGCCGGGGTGCAAGATTCCAGGCAGAAGTTTGGCATTGAAACTTGGCGGCTCTGACGGGGCCAGAGCAGCTACAGTTGACGCTGAGGGCGGATCTCAGTCCACTTGCATATGAAATCAGTGAGATAATGAATGTGCAAACATTGGGAAAGTCGCCAAACTTTGCATTGCACCCCGTCCCACTGCTCTTCCACCAGCGTTTCCCACTTCACTTCCTGTCCTACTGTTGCCCCAGCATCCTCTATGCCTTTCCCCCTTGCTCGGTCCTCCGCTCACAGCTCATCAGCCGCTGGACGCTGGACGTGGCTGACAGCATTTCTGAGCTGGTTCCTGAGGCCCTCCCCTTCCACTTCTGCTGCTCTGCTGTAGACCAGGCCCCGCCTCTCTTGCTTACACTTGAGTAAGAGAAATGCATCCACTCCACCTCCCTTTTCTTTTTTCCTTTGAGTTCATCAGTCACATGGGTCATCTAAGACTTAGTCATCTTAGAATATACTCTTGAAGATTTCACTCCTCCAATCCAAAACTTTTACAAACTTTCTACTGCCTGCAGGGTCATAAACTCTAAAGCCTCCTGATGCGAGCTTCCTGGATTACCCCACTTCCTCGTGTTCACCAAGATCCCCCGAGACCTGCCATGGTTTTCTGCCCACTGTGGCTTTGCTCAGGCCATGCCATCTGCCTAGAATGTCTTCCCTGACAAATTGTCCCCCCTTGAATTTCAAAGTTCTTAAAGAGTTGCGGATACGTTATCGATGGCATGGAATCATATTTTAGATGCATCAAAAAGCTTTCCTTTTAGTAATCTCAGATTTGTGCAGCAAATATTTATTTTGTGGGTTGGAAAAGAGTTCACTGTTTACTTACTTGGGTACAGGATCTAGAGGTACCAGGATTAGGGGTAAAAAAAATCCACAATCATAATCCTAATACTGGTGCAAAAGAATATGTCTAGACAGGCTTTTCTCTTTTTGCCCTTTGTACCAGGAAGCTCAGAGGAGATCAGACTCTCAATTGCAGTGTTCATTTGCTCACTCCAGAATTCACTATACCAGGTGCCAAGTATACACTAAGAACTATATTAGGGGCTGGTGGTGTGGTGCAGTGGGTTAAGCTGCTGCCTTCAATGCCAGTATCCCATATGGGCATCAGTTTGGGTCCTGGCTGCTCCACTTCTGATCCAGCTCCTTTCTAATGAGCCTGAGAAAGCAGCAGAAGATAGCCCTAGTGCTTGAACCCCTGGACCTACTTGGAAGACCTGGATGGAGTTCCAGGCTCCTGGCTTTAGCTGTTGAGGCCATTCAGGGAGTGAACCAGCAGATGGAAGATCTCTCTTTCTCTCTGTCCCTCCCTCTTTCTCTGCAACTATGCCTTTCAAATAAAAAATCTTGTTTTTTATAAAAATAATTATGTTAGATCAAACAATGTCACCATAGTTCCTGCCCCAAAGACATAACTATTAACTATTACATTTAGCACTTTTGCATTATCATTTTCTCTGCTCCCAATGTTATAATTTTATTTTAGTAATTAATTTCATGTTCACTAAAATTAAAAAGAGATAAGATGCAGTCAATATATAAAGGTAAAAATATTCAAATACTGCTAATGGGGCCACACATTTGATCTCCACTGTCAAAAATTCTGTATTTGGGGCTGGTGCTGTGGCGTAGTAGGTTAAGCCTCCCTCTGTGGTGCTGGCATCCCATGTGGACATTAATTCCGATACAGCTCCCTGCTGATAGCCTGGGAGGGCAGTGGAGGATGCCCCAAGTGCTAGGGCCCTTGCACCCATGTGGGAGACCCACAGTAGGCTCATGGCTCCTAGCTTCAGATCCACCTAGCTCCAGCTATGGGGAGTGAACCAGCGAAGGGAAGACATCTCTCTGTGTCTCTCCCTCTCTTTCTGTAACTCTGCCTTTCAAATAAATAAATATTAAAAAAAAATAAATTCTAGGGGCCAGCGCTGTGGCGTAGCGAGTAAAGTCACCGCCTGCAGTGCTGGCATCCCATATGGGCACTGGTTCGAGACCCGGCTGCTCCACTTCTGATCCAGCTCTCTGCTATGGCCTGGGAAAGCAGTAGAAGATGGCCCAAGTCCTTGGACCCCTGAACCCGCAAGGGAAGACCCTGAGGAAGCTCATGGCTCCTGGCTTTGGATCAGCGCAGCTCTGGCTGTTGAGGCCAACTGGGGAGTGAACCAGCAGATGGAAGACCTCTCTCTCTCTGCCTCTTCTTCTGTCTCTGTGTAACTCTTTCAAGTAAATAAATAAATATTTTTTAAAAATAAATTCTATATTTTTGTTCTTTCATTATAGGTGCTTTCCTAAAGTCAATGAAATCTATAAATATAACTGATATACAGTTTGATCCAATCAGTGATTTTGTAGGGCTTTTCTTTTTCTGTTTTACCTTGTAAACACAGAATAAGCTTGATATTCTCTCACAACTCAAATATGAGCTACAAGTTACGTTTTGTAAGATGATTTGCTTTCTGTTTCCAGAAAAGAATTATAATTTTTTAAAAGTTCATTTCAATATTGATAGTATTTCTATGTCACTCAAATCCTGCATGGAAACTGGATACGACATGGTAGTGGTTAAATAAGTTAGCACTTGAGTAAGCAAGGCATATCAAGGCATATCAGGGTAGACGTATGTGTGACCAGGGTCCGTTTGAGCATCCCTGTGCATTAATGTCCTCAGTGTGTGGAGTTGCAGGTGGAGGTCCCTTCCTTCCAGGATTACCTATGGGAAGCTGGCGTCCTGCTAGGGAGAGAGTGGAAGTGGTCTTCGCACCTGTTTCAACCTAGAGTTTGTCTTGACCTTTTGCCTCTGCCGAAACACTGCCTGCCTGTGGGGCTTGGACACCCCAGCACTGCAAAAGGTTTCTGTCAGGTTCCCAACCTGCTTCCCTTGGCCTTCAGTCCAGGGGCCTTTGAGTAATCCACCCACATGTTTACTGCATAACAACTGAATTGTCCTGGCATGGAAATTAGGCCCAGGAGCCAACAGACCTCACCTCTTCATAGATCTCTCGTTTGGATTCCTAAAGTGTTCTATCCTTGTGTCTCATCTTCTAATCTCCAAGCCCCCACCCCTAGGGTACCCTGGATAGGTGTCAAAGAGGGCCTGACAGGAGTGCGGGGCTCATGCAGGGGGCCTACAATCTGCAGCCTTGCCAGGAGCTGGTGGGGTTGCACCAAAAGCATTGGCATGTCAGTGGTGGCCAGAACCAAGAGCCAGATGCCCCATGAACTTCACTGACCGCCAAGGACTGTTTTCAATCCACTTTAGTTTAATTTGAATCACATTCTTTGGACACCTATGTCCAATTGCTAGGTAGTAGGGCTGTGGACTTAAATAAAATGCTGCCCTGGAGGAGCTTATTGTTCAATGACGATGAAATTGATAATGATAGCAGCTATGTCATTGATCCCTTGCTACATGCCTATGACTGTGCTTGGTATTTTGTATACACTGTTTTATTTAGCACACAAACACCTCAATAATTCCCTCTATATATCATATTGGGAAACTGAAGCTTGGGGAGCAAGGGCAACATAAGTGGCAGAGTTAAGGATGGATTTTAACTCTGACATCAGGACCCACCATTCTAACTGCAAGGCTCCCCTCCCAGCCATTAGAGCACTGCCTATTCCAGGCATAGAAACACCTCAGTCACACAGTGACAGCTGCTGTCATTCGGCACACAGACATGGTCTGAATGCTGGCATGGATTCTGTTTGCTCATGAAAATGGGGCAAAGTCAAGGTGATTTTCCTTCAACAAGCAATATACACTTGTTCGTGGGGAATTTAGGAAGTGACCTAAAGGATATTGGAATGATAAGTTGATCTGACTGTTGGGTGTTTCACACTCACCCTCTCTAGTAACTGTCACAAAAACTCTGGAGCATTCTCTTATCCTTTCCATATACAGATAAGGAAACAGAAGCATAGGTTGAACAATTTAGGGTCAAGTAGCTTGCAAATGTCAGAGCTGGAGTTTGAATGCAAGTCTTTTGAAAGCCTACACCTGCTCTCTCTAGCACACTGAGTCACGGCATGGAGAAGTCCAGCAGAAGCACTGTGCTGTGCATAGGAGAATCACAGAGGTGTCTGACTTAGATCCTGAGAGAGCTCACAGTCGAGCATGGAGACCAGGATAGTAGGTATGTGGCTATTTCCACTGTAAGGTCCAAAGGCTGCACTGTATGGCTGGGAGTGTGGCACTGTAGAATGGTTGAGAGGATGGCTCCTGGAGTCAGACAGACCTGGGATTCATCCTTGGGTTTAAATGGTATCTGTGCAGGTCTGGCTGAGCTCCATCTTTGCCCAAGGCTGTTCTTACTGTGTTGGTAGGAGCATCTGTCTTACACTTAGGGAGAGATCCACATTTGCACCATGTGACTTCCTTCCTTTTCCAGTAGCTGGCTGGGATGTCCCCTTTCACCCTAGAAAGTGCTGAGGTGCCTGTCCTCCAGCTTTGTTGAGAGATCTGAACGTTAACACAGGACCAGGGGCTCACGGGAAAAGAAATCAGAGCTCAGGGTAGCATGGAGTTCAAGTGTATCCCTTCTCTAGCCAGCCTCTGGATGCCTCTGTTACAGTATTGCTGTCTCTGTCTGGGCAGTACTGTATCTGCTTCTTCTCCTCTTGCTAGAAATGCACTTTGACACTTTGTAACAAATAACACAATTTTCCCTTTGTGTTTCCCTTAATAAAACACAGAAACGAGAGCAAGAAGAGGAAAGTAAAAAAACATGTTCCTGTCATCTCCACTCTACAGCAGGAAGTCTGTCCCCTCCCTCTCCTCTTCCCTCCCACCAAGCATCAGTCTCTGACGCCCTCATCCCCAAGTCTCTCCCCAAATCTCAGCCCAGAGACTTGTGAGTCTAGTGTGTTTCATTTGTCTGTTTTCTTCCACAAAAGGGACAGGTCCACAGCAGGTCTACAGCCCATCTACAAATTGCATTTTGACCTCAGACAGAAGATAAGGCAGAGTGGGATCTGGGGGCCTCCTATGTGAAGAGCTGCCCCTAGGTTCACAATGGGCCCCAAAGATATTCCCCATTCACTGACCCTTGTAACTTCTGCCAATGATGGCAGCTTCCAGACCAACCTGACAAGGCCTCACAATTCCCCCCTCAAAGTAAAGTACTAGGTTTAAGACATGGTTCCCAGATCTCTTGGGATCTGCTTGAAGATGCAAGATTCCCAATGTTCACAACAGAGCCCTATCTCTTGGCAGCAAACAGTGCACGCTGCCACACTCGGCCCATATGCTAACTGTACAAGTGCAATGTGGCAGATATGTGTCTTTATCAGCCCATGTAGAAAAGGACTGAGAAGGTTTTGCTCCTAAGGCATACAGTGTGGGTCAACAGCAGTCACTGGAAATGCTGACCTGAAATCTGGTCGCCTTGATGGGTATTTCATTCCCCCAAGAAAGGAAATGAGACTCTGAACACATCATCACCAGAAAGTTGTAATGGGTCTGGGAGCCATAACTTGGAGACACAGAAAAGCTGTATCAGGTTTAGAGAAGAGTGGACAGAATAGACAGCTATCCCCTCATCTGAAGGTTTTGAAAGCAGAATCTGACTTTGTGAATGGGTGACCTTGAGGAATCAATGAATCAGAGGGTGGGAACTTTCAGAAAATCTATTTTGACCCATTGCAAACTAAATAGTTGGACCAGAGGTGCTTGAAATCACTTCCACCTCTAAAAGCACAATTTGGGGAAGGATCTCTTCTGAATGCCATTCACCTCATTTTCACAAATGCATCTTTCCATTAAAAGAAGGACTCCAGATTATCTGTCATAAAAGACTTCAGGATAGTGACTCTGTGGACACTTCTTTCGTTAGAAGGCAAAATGACAGCATCTGAGATCAAAATGGAGCACAAGGCATGATCAGGACGTTCCATTTGTCTGTCCACCCATCATGTCACTGAAATGGCTAGGACTGAAGCAAATCTGTCCTGGGCAGGAGTGGGATTCATGATCTCCACCTGGCAGAGGTGAAATAAATTGTAAAAAATTAAATTTTTTAAAAAAGAAAGAAACCTCAAATAAATTGTAACAAAGAAAACTCCATCTTTATTGGTTTAGGCACATCAGCCAAGTCCACACCTAGGCACCACTAGGCAGTTGGAGTTGGAGTTAGCACACTCTAAGCTGTCAGGGCTGCTGCCCAGCCTGCTGGCTTTTCAGATCATGTTGCACAGGGTCTTCAAGCCAGATGTCAGGTCCTGATGTCCAGAGAGTCAAACCAATGGCCCAAACTCAGTGGCAGACCTGGGAATGGAAATTGAGGTCCTCACAATCCTGCCCCTCCCCTTCTCTGCAGGGCTTCCTACCTACAGCGAGAGTGCCACTCGTCCCTCAGCCAAGGAAATGGTATTTGCTCAACCCATCTGTGTGCCTGGCTCTACACGAACAACAGCAGCTTCTAATGTGGTCATGAGACCCGGTCCCCATCCCGAAGTGCCCAATGGCCAGCTGGGGAAAGACATTCCTACCCAAAACTTGTGTAATCGACACTAATCAGGCTGTCTTCCAGATGCAAGAACTGTTGGAAAAAGCTGGGTCTCAGAACAAACAAGAATCTATCCACTTTCCAGATAGTTGCTACCACAGGAACATTCTTACTGCTAGATCAATGTATTACATAGATTCAAGACCTTCAGTGGAACCAAAATTCTGTTGGCCATTTGCAAATTTCCCTTATGGTTGTATTTTCTCTACTTCACTTTGTTTTTCTTGGCAAATTTCCCCCTATATTATCCTCAGGATACTTGTGTGTGTATATACATACATACATATACATATACATATATATAAATACACACACACACACACACACACACACACACATATCACACCCTGCCCAGGCTGGGGTGGTTGTAAGGACAAGGTCAGGTGTTAAGAAGCATGCCACAAACCATCTGAGCCATGTCAGAGAAATCTCCCAGCCATGCCAAGCCCCAAAGACTCATCTGAAACAATGGATAAAACTATTTGTTCTACCTTCCTCATAGCTTTGTTGGAGAGATCAAGCAAAATTATGTACCTGAACCTACCCTGAAAAGTACAAAGTCGTCTTCAGCTGTAGGGTATTACAGTCTTCAATCTTTCCCCCTTGTCTCTCTGAAGTCAGCGTTAGCTGGTGCCTGCTGGTGGCACACACGATGGCAAGTGGGGTCACTGCTCCCCTGGGACAAGCTGCTGACTTCACTTTCTCCTTAGAACTGAGGAAGGGCCCAGGCCTTGGAGACAGCCATGGAGAACCCTTGCCACCTGCCATGTCTTCTGGTTCACTTCGTCAAGGTGCCTCCAATTCTAAGTGAGCTCTGTCCAGTTTAGGAACTGTATGGCCCCTGGAGAATCCCACTGAACTTGGGACATGGCTTCCAGGGGGCTCCGTGTTGTTCCCCTCACCTGTACTGTTGGAATAACAATTGCCTCCACTTCACAGTGTTGTAAAGACTGAACGAGTTGACTATGGGACCACGCCTGGCAGGAAACTAAGTGTTCCACTAACATCAGCCAGTGCTACGGTGGATTTGTTGAGAGTGAGAGTCTGCTGCCTCCCCTGGGAGGGGCTGCAGGTCTGACATTGTGAGCTCAGGTAGATGGTTCAGGGAACTGAACGCTTTCTCCCCCCCAGGTACTGAGTTTCCCTAAGGGCGTCCCCTTAGCTGACTCTGCTCAGTGCCTTGGCGAGTTCATCCTCAGAGGGTCAGAGCCCATCTCTCCACAGACCTGGTTCAAGCGTCAGCTGTGGGTCCCATAGCTTCCCAGTGGAAGTTGGGAACTTGCCGGAGCTCCTGGGCGACGGAGAAGGGGTTGCCGGCGCCTGCAAGTCACACGCGGCCAATAGCTCGGGGCACTCCCCGCCGCCGGTGTGGGCCGCCGCGCTGTTACCGCTAGCGGTAAGTGGCTGAAGAGCGGCCGCGGGCCAGGTGGCGCGCAGAGCTCGGCGGAGGCCCTGCCGGGGCGCCCCGAGGTAACAGTTCCACGTGGAGGGGAGGAAACTTTGCGCGCCCGGGAGGTTGTGGCGGCGCAGGGACGCAGTGGGCTGCGGCCGCGAGATCGGCGGCTCAGCCAGGCAGGGAAAGAGAGCCCCGCAGCCCGGCCGCGGGACGCGCTCCCAGCCCCCCGCCCTGCGCACCCCACCCCCTTTCCTCGGCCGCGCACGCAGCGCAGCGGCCCCTGTCAGAAACGGCGGGATCCGCCCGGCGAAGCAGGGCCGACTTGCACCCAGGACCCTGGGCCTCCGCCTTCTCCGCTAAGCCTCGGAGAAGCATCCGGCCCTCCCCTCCCCCTGAAGAGCGACGCGGGCGGGCAGGACGTCCCGGGAAGGCCGGCCGCTCGTGGCCACGTCCTGGCCCGGCCCGGGCGCGCCGAGGAGCAGAGCCAGGGGCCGGCGTTCGCTCCGGCTCCCTCTCCGGCGCGCCGGAGCCGGGGGGTGGCTGCTCGGGCTGCATCGGCGGGGGCAACGCCTTCTCAGACCGGAGCTTCCCGCGGCGCTCCGCAACTCCACTCCGCTCTGGCAGCGGCGAGCTCGCCCGCCCATCAGGTAAGGAAGGCTGCCCGTCCTGGGCTCTGGCTCTGGCGGGCGTGTTTCTGAAAGTGGAATTGAAATGCATCCAAGAGTGAGCCGGGCCAGTCCCGGCTCCTCCCCGAGGCGACTCCTCTGCTCCTCCAGACATTCCCGGCACTGGCCGACCGGCGGGAGGACCTCCCCACGCGCCCCGCAAGCCAGCTCCCGCGCGCCCCCCAGCAGCGCGCCGCGCCAGGAGTCCGGAAGCAAGAGGGACGCTCCGCAAGTCCCTTACCCTGCCCCTTCCCGAGCCCAGGCAGGTGAGGGCCCACCCAGGCGACCGCGGCAAAGGGTTGCACATTCCGTCGTCCCGCGTGCTTGGGCCCGGCCGCGCGAGGGAGGACACCCAATGCTGTGATGCCCATCACACCGCAGCAGCTGGTTTCCCGCAGACATCTCCCTAGGGCCCGCGTTCGTACAGGTTGGGGCGGAGCCGGACTCGGGATGGGAAACCTGAGGCTGGGGACAGGGGAGGAGGGTTGGAGTAGGAGAAACGCAGTTGGGGGGCGGAGGCCTAAATACAAAACGCGTTGACTTCAAGTGAAATCAGATCAGTCTGAGCAGTTCGCTGCGCCTCGTCTCTCTCCTCCCATCCCTCACTGCTCTTGGCTGGACTCTATCCCCCCGGCTCATTCTGGTGGCCCTGGACACTCCCTCGGTCTTTTCCCAGGGGTGTGGCAGCTGCGGGCGCCGAGTCCCGGGGGCACGGACGCCAGACGCCTGGTTTCCTCTCCACTTACAGGTTCTCCCGGCGCGGCCCGAACATGCTGGACGGCCTGAAGATGGAGGAGAACTTCCAGAGCGCCATTGAGACCTCGGCCTCTTTCTCCTCACTGCTGGGTGAGTGTTCAGGCCACGCGCCCCGGGCGCACCTTATTTCCGCCAGGTCCGGAGCTTGGAGCCCAGCTCTCTGGGACCCGCTAGGCGACCGAGGAGCTACAGTCCCTCTTCCCGCACTCAGCTGAGCCCACTCCCTGGCTCCGTCAGTCCTCTGGAGTCGTCCCTCCCCAAATAAAACCCACAAGCCGCCCCAGGTCTCAGGCGCGGGGCACTGAATTCCCTCTAGTCGAGAGGAGCGGAGAGCTAGTTCATAGGCGTCTGAGTGGCAAGTGATTAAAAGTACCCAGGGCTGGGTTTTTTTAATCACGGAGCTGATGGACGTCTCTTAAATGCCATCCTTCCTCGGAGGCCTGTGTCAAGCATCTCAAAGCCGAGGCCGGGAGCGCCCAAGTTCGAAGCAGCTTCTCGCCCCCACCAACCCCAACCCCAATTTCAGTCTTGGGCACGGCCGAGGGGCTTTTCCGGGCCGGTGGGCAGCGCAGCGCGGGGATTAGCCCGCGCGGCGGGGCCCTCGCTTCGGCTTTAATTAACTGGAGCTAGATCTCAGGTCCAGCGGGTCCCTCCACCCCCGCCCCAACCCCTCGGTGACCGCGGAGGAGCAGCGAGTCAATGGCCCCCGAAGGGCGTCAGGCTCGGGGCTCCCAGAGTTGAGGCCAAGGGTTCTCATTACCGGGTTTTACCCCGCCCATGGCGCTTTTCAGGTTTGGGGAGCAGGTGTTTTATGTTTAGGGATTTTTTTTTTAAGCGGGAAGGAGTTTTTCGTTTTGTCGTTTCAATCTCTTGGCTCTTTCCCTCCCTCGGGACCGCCATGGCCATGGTTAAAACGTTTCGGCTGGAGACACTTCATACAGAGAGGCATCCCCAGGCTCCCCACACTCCAGACGAATCAAAATCACGCACCTACACCTAGAGCTCCCTTCTTCCAACGCGCCTTTCCGCAACCTCCGAACCTAGGGGCCCCGGCTCGGCGGGAGCTCCTGGGGATGTCCTCCACAGGCGTCACATTTAGCCCGGAGCCTCCCGCCTGGCCCACGTCGGCTCCCAACGTCCCAGTCGTGGCCGGGGACGCCGAGACCCGGCTGAAAGAAAACAGAAGGTTCGCCTTGAGAACCAGCTCGCTGCTTCTCCTGGCCCTCCTTGCCAACTCCCCAAAGCCACCCGCTCCGCTTCCAACTCCGAAGGAGAAAGCGAGAAGTGTATTG
Source organism: Oryctolagus cuniculus (assembly GCF_964237555.1). Lineage (NCBI taxonomy): Eukaryota > Metazoa > Chordata > Mammalia > Lagomorpha > Leporidae > Oryctolagus > Oryctolagus cuniculus. Next base: position 33,287,692 of record NC_091438.1, read on the forward strand.
CAGGGAAATGGGCCGGGGTCTGCCTTTTGGCACAGCATGCGCAAGGGCATTGTTACCGTGGGACAGGGCCACCTTGAAATAGCTGTGAAATGTGCCACCCAAGGCGGCCAAGTAGCACCCCGAAGAAGGCACCTCTGCTTCCTCAAGCTCAAGGAACCAAACAAATACTCCAGGGAGCAGGACAGAACGGTTCAAGCCACGCACCGCTACTGCGCGTGCCCGACTGACATAGGGAGTCCGGGCCGGAGGTCTCCAGGCGCGGCTTTTTAACCGTTTGTTTTTTCTTCCCTGTATTTTGACGCTTCTTAATTACGAACAACCCATCTGCAATTTGCACGGCCGCCAAGAGGCAGCAGTTGGGTGTTCGTTGGTTTGAAGAACACTGTGCCTGCCTGGGGGCGACGTGGTATTTTTTTTCCCGTGTACCCACGGGACATTTTAAGAAGATAAAAGAAATTTTAAAGTCTGTTCCAACCCCCCCCCCAAATAAAATTGCGTTTTAACGAAAGAAAAAAGCGGATGGTTCTTACTCATTCTTTGTTTAAAAAAAGTCAAGACAGACAAGCATAGTGAGTGATTTAGATTAATTAAGATGCGATAAACCTGGGAGCGCACATTTATTTTTAACCTAATTTTCCAGGATGCGCTCACGCTCGCGCGCATACCTGGGTACGTTTGACAATTAAGAGCTGCTTATTAATTTCTATCGCCTCCCTAACTAGGAACGAACTTCCCACGAAGTCCTGGTTTGTTAGAAACGCCGCCACTTAGATTGGCTAGATTTTTCCAAGTCCCAGCTTGGTTGATGAGTTGAGCACTCTCCCGGGGATGGGGGCATGCTGGAGCCCGGGGTGGGGGTGGGGGATCCGTGGGCCTGAAGGAATGGAGAGCGGGTCTCCACTGGGTTTTGCGGGGTTGACCGGCTCACCCGCGATCTCTGTTGCGGCTGCAGGCAGAGCGGTAAGCCCCAAGTCTGTCTGCGAGGGCTGTCAGCGGGTCATCTCGGACAGGTTTCTCCTGCGGCTTAACGACAGCTTCTGGCATGAGCAGTGCGTGCAGTGCGCCTCCTGCAAAGAGCCCCTGGAGACCACCTGCTTCTACCGGGACAAGAAGCTCTACTGCAAGTATGACTACGAGAAGTAAGTGGCCGCGCCACCGAAGCGCGCCCTCCGCTTCGCCGTCGGTTGCGTCGCGACTTCGACCTTTCTTTACCCTCTCCTCTTCCGAGAGGGACCCACACTCCAGAGACAACTCCCCTGCACCCGCGCCCTGTGTACAGCCCTGGACAGCGGGGATCAGCACCAGTGAGCGCAGCCTTGGTCCCCGCACCGCAGAAGCGCGCGCTGTGGTCGCTGTCCCGGATCTGCTCACTTAGCTTTCAGTTCTCTTTAGGCCTTATTTCCTTGATTCGACCGTTCCCAGCCGCCACTGCTTTGGGGTCTCTGACCCTTGTGGGCTTGGTCTCCCTGTTTACCTGGTGCCCCTGGGGGTGGGCTGGGGTGGAATGTGGGAATTATCAGTGACGCTTGCCTCTTTGCTGGTTCCCGCTCCATCTAACTCAGGTGTCTGGGTCACCCTCGTGCTGGTGCGGGGCGAGGAGGCTGTCAGGAGCCCCTGGCTTCTGTCCCCTGTGTGCTGTGTCCTGTTCGGTTTTGTCCACTAGAGTCGGGACGCTGCTGCAGCTCCGAGCTAAGCGCATGACCGGTTGCTTTGCCTCTCCCTGTCCCCCTTCGTCCCCTTTTCCCCCTCGGGCGCAGGGGCGGTTAGGACAGAAATTGGGGACCGACAGAAATTGGGGACCGACCTGACGCCCCCTCCTCGATCCTGCGCCTCCACCCTAGCTGCGGTCAGGGTGTGTTTTGCTGCCTGCCAACGCGGCGGGCTCCTGCCAGTGGACCTGCACGTTCTGGTGTGTTCGAGGAGGATTCCGAGCCAGGTGTTTAAGAAAGTGGATTATTTCGAATCTACGTTTCTGTAATGCCTCAAACCTGAAGGAGAACAGGCAGTGGGAGCTAGACAGATTTTCTTGTTCTCGCCGGGCAAGGAACTCAGAGGATAAGAGGAGAGGGAACTAATTTTTCCTTGTGACAATAGCTAATGAGTAGGAGCATTGGCTTTGCAGGGCCGTGGAGGGGTTTGAAGGAGAGAGAAGTGGCTGAAAGGGAGGCCACTGTTTTGATACATTAGGGCTGGGAGCTGTAGGCGCGCGTGTGCACGCGCAGAATTTTGAATAAAAGGATCTGCACTTTATGATGGCAGCCCAGGGAGGGTTGGCGTGCATAGAAAAGCAGTTCCAGGGAAAACACAGTGAAAGCGGGTGTGCGACAGCACCCAGAAAGAGCAGAAAAATGTTCGTTTCTATGTTGTCAGGACTATGAGACTTACCACACAGGATCAGAGGTATTAGACTTACGGACAACACTAAAATTATTTGCACTATGCAGAGTTCTTTTGCCACAAAGCGCTTGAATTTTACCCCTACGTGGAGAGTACCCTAGGCATTTTTTAGTATTGTCTGGGGAAAATAATACGTCTGCATTTTTCAGAACGAAAAAGAATATGTGCCCAATCTTGGATGAGTTGGGATAGTACAGAAAAATGTAAAGAAGTGAGCACTCCACGAAGTAGTTATTATGGTTAGCATTTTTTGAAAGCAGATGTACCCGTGTCTGTTCTTGCTAGTCTGTCTATTGCCACAGCGACTTGAGTGTAAAAGCACACAACCTTTAGGTAATGAAGTGGATTTCACCCACACAGCTCCATGTATCATCTTCGGATAAAGCTGTGGGCTGGATTGCTCGCTTTTCTCTCGCGTTTCTCATCTGAGGGTTTTGTTATTGTGTGGACCCAATCTTTATCTTTCTGCTTACCAATCACTGAAGTGTCCACATCCTTCAGGCACAACAGGAGCAAACTCAGAAGTATCGGAGCTTAGGAAAGGATTTGAGTTGTGAATTTCTATTCTGTTTGTTAAAAAAAAAAAAATCACGAATCAAAGAAGGCTTAAGGGTCAACACAGCTGTCTGGCCGTCAGATCTTCTTTAAGGAAGTCAGGCTGTGTCAAGAGGAGAAGAAACAGTTGTTGGAAAGTACTTAACACAACAATGTCCCTTCCAGCTCAGCCCTTCAGGTTTGGTGGGGTTTGGGCTTATTAGCCCACGAGGGTCAGTTCTCCCCGCACAAAGCTATTTCTGCAAAGGGAAAATTGCAGGGATCAACTTGCCAGCTGTTGGCCAGAACTAAGAAGATTTCATAGAGGGGTGTGACCTACATTGTTCAGAAAGGTGTTGATGTTACAATGGAGGCTTATAATTTTCATGTAAAAATCTAGTTTGAAGCAATCTTGTTGCTGGTACTCTTTTGCTCATGGCACCGTCATTACTGGTCTGTGCCCAGCCTTTCCATTGCTTCTTAGATTCACTTAGATGAATTTGTTCCTTTTTAAAAATTCCCCTTTTCTCCTCTGTTCCACATCCCAATTTCTACTCTTCTTCTAATAAAATAGCATTTTAACTTATTTGATAATCTGAATGGTATTAACCTCTATGATAGTGGCTGAATGAGAGAAAGAAAATTGCTTTTTGTTGTTATTTAGGCAGAGGGCACATTCCTTTATTCAACAAGCTTTTTATTGGGCTTCTATATGCAAAACTTTGGACTAGGTGAGGAGAGAATATTCAGAAGTCAAAAGCCTGCCTTCAGGAGACTTCTAGCCTAGCACTTTTTTCCATCTGTGTTGTTTTAACTGGCACCTATTTCTTGAAAGTCTCCTCTGTAAGAGTGCAGGACTCAGTATTGCCCAGAGGCCATGTGGGATGACCAGGCTTTTATCCCCAAGGGGGACACAACCCAACTCTACACAATAGCCAGGACAGAATCACACCTTTCCTCCCTACTGCATTTATGAAAGTAACTTTGCCTTTTTTGGGGGGTGGAGAGGGGAGGTGGATCTTTTAAAAACTAGAAGCCCAGATAAGATAAATGGAGAGGAAAATGAGATGGAAGTTAAGTGGTAGGGCAATGATGAGATCTTAAATTATGGGGCACTTGAGAAAGAGTGTATGTTCAGGCAGCATCTTCCTCTCCAAAATTAATAACGTCCAAATGTTATTTCTACACATTGAAATGAAAGGCTAATAAATGGTTCGTTTGAAGTCTTCAATGGGCTTATATATTAACAGAGTGGGCTTGTAATTGTCTTAGCCGTTTGTATGTGCATTTCTGGGTGTTGGGCAGTTCTGCATTTGGATTATTGACTGTGTATTCATGGTATCAGGCAGCCAGTTAAAAAGGTGAAAACTGTATTTTAACACTTAGTTGTTATATATTCATAATGTCAAACATCAAGCTTTTCTAATAAAAAAAAACCAACAAGGGCATCTTGGGCACAGGACAGCTCATTGGAAAATTTCAGAATGTCATATTCATGCATTATGACACCCTTTAGAATACATGTATCTTCTGATTATCCAAAGCAAGCATTTAAGGCAAGAGTGGCCAACACTGAGTTGTGAACCCTCAGAGAGTAAAACTGCAGTCCACATCTGCTGTTCAATAAGTCGTGAAAGAAATCTAGCTTGGTTAGGTGGGATGATGGCATTTACAAAGCTGATGAAGATGTGCCATATCGCATCAAGCATCGGGGTGCTATAGGTGTGGATGTTGAGGGGCTGGAGTCAGCTGTCTCCCCGTTCCTGAAAGCTACCAGACAACCCAAATATTTTCCAGCCTGCGGGACTTCTATTTATATGGCTGTTGTTCCCCATTTAACTGAGTCCTCTGCGATCTAGTTAGTTTTGAGTTTTCCCTGAATTTGTTCCAAAGAAATGCTGTAGCTGGACTTAAGTCTGAGACAGAAGAGACTGCTGAATAACAGGAGTGTGGTAATACAATGGATAATTAAGCCTTCTGGAAAGGATCCCACATTTAAATCAAGTTTATATTGTTTCTTTCATGTGCCTGGCAGCTTGGTGGGTCAGGCGGGGCCCTCTCCCCTCACATATGAAGTTTATCATTATCCTCTGGATTGTTCTGGACATCTAAGGAGCAGTGTGGGATAGTATTGCTGTCATCAGGGCTGTTCTCACAGCATCATAACTCCCCACATGTCAGCAAATCACAGGCCTTGGGAAACCTTTCCTCAGAGGGCTGGTCCATGTTTTCTTTTCTTTCTCCTGGAGCAGCCCAATTTTCCAAAGAAAGTGGCTGAAATGGGGGAAAGTGGATATCACATGTAGATCTTTCTCTTTATCCTTTTTTTTTTTTGACCTACTGATTGATTGACAGCCTTGGGGAGAAAACAATTTTAGTAATGATCTCTATTAGGGTCAGTAATGAGTGAATTCTGCATTTTATCAATGTGGTGTAGGCGGAATGTGTGTGAAAGGAGGAGTTAGTTTGATTTTATTACTGTGACATTACTTGGAGATCAGAATTGGGCATGCAGTTACTCATAAAAGAAACCCAAGATAAAATTACAGAGGCAATTGTTAGAGTTTTGCTCTACTTTATCTTTTGTTGGCCCCACTCCTGGCACAATAAAATTTAAGGAACATGAAAATCAAACACAGCTAGGTAATAAATTGATGTCTGCATTGAATTGTAGGAGGCTTACCTCAGAATAAGTGCGGTGCATGGATTGTGGCTGTGTTCGAGCAGGCAGACTTAGCTCTTTTTGTTTTTGGTTTTAATTTTAGAGGGTGATTGGAAGCATTTTCTGCTTGTAGGTGCTTTCTCTTTCTATATGTGTTCGTTCCTGGTTGATACTTTCTCGGAATGTCAGACATAAAATTCTGAAATAAAATTAGATAGCAGGAGTTAATAGTGTTATGGAAATTAGAATTCTAAATATGAACATTGCTTTTGATTGTAGACTTATGCAGTGTTTTGATCCTTAGATAAATGCAACACTTTAAAAAAACAGTTATTTTCCTCTTTGGTGTTACATTCAGATTTCTGACAATTCATTGTCTTGCCTTTTAGTTTCATTTTTCTTATTTACAACTTCTGTATTAACTAAAAGACTGTTACCAACTTAAGGGAAGTGTCTTTGTTGTAGCTTTTCTGGTTTTCAGAAGGTTTTTGGAGCTAATGATTGGGTCCTGTTTTTCTGATGAGAACAATTCATTTATTAATTCATCAGCTAATTTTTTAAGGTCAAAGAAATTATTTGGGTTATGGTGTTTAGAAGTGAGCAAAGAGCCAAGGGTTTAAAATACTCATTACACAACCAGAAGTTTATTTAAAGTTCTTAGACTAAATGCATCTTACAAAATGTTATTGTTGAGTTTTATCAAGTTCATGTTGATTTGATTATCAAGTACACAATTGTGCCACACTGGGAATGAGTGATGGGAAACAAAGTGCCGTCATGTCCATAGTAGACAGATTTAGAAGAAATTTCTGCCTTACCTACAGTGTTAGCTCTACTGGTTTTTCATTTTTTAAAACATGTTGTGGAAGTGATTTTTAAAATGCTCTTTCACATCTCCAGAGAGAGTTTCTTAGGTAAGTTACTTGCAGGGTGAGATAAAGCAGGTTGGGGGCTGGATGGAGTGGGGCTTTCCTTGGGAGAGCCTTGATCTGTTCCCAACAGGCCGGAGACTTCTCCTTAGGAATACCCTGAATGCTTTTCTGGAATTCTCTTAGGGATGTCAGAACAGTGTTGTTGCCAGCAGCTCTTTTAGACTTGGTTTGGGGAGGTAGCGATTTTAGGAACAATTTTTAGAAAAGGTTCCTGAGTGACCGTCAGAGAGAACAGAGGAAAAAAAGACCCTTGTCTATCTCATGTCCCTGGGAGTGGCCTGTTTGCTGGAAAGAGCATCCGACTTCATGTTCCTTAGGATTTGCATTTTCTCCTTAGCCTCTTTGCCTAGCATGATATGGGACATTTTAGTCAACTTATCACAATTAGAATTAGTTATGTTATCATTGACCAGTGTCGACTGCCGCTTTGTGTCTCTTTGTCGTATATTAAACGAAAGCTAGCCAACTGTCTAGCTGAAATGGAGCAAACACCTTCCAAATGTCAAATTGTTATTTTTGTACAGCACAATGATCTGTCTCTATATTTTTAACTAAGATGAAATTAATAAAACTGCCATGGCCCTGGCATTAATTAGCAGGAGGATTAGAGCTATATCGGCTAGAAAGGAGGTGTAAACACCATAATCTGGCTACATGTTTGTTTTCACACTACTGAAAATAAATAAAATGAGACTTAGGATAGGGATTAGGTTTCTTTTGGCATTAGACAGCAGATGCAATTGGAATGCAGTAGAAACAGTGAGGTACTAGGGGAGACATTGTGTAAGGAATGCAACTGTGGCCCTGCATCGGTTTCCTACCCTGTGGGTCCCATCACAAACACCACCCCCCCAATCTGAAGTTTTAAAGAGGATTTTGGGAACCCACCTCTGTGCTGTTCCTTTCAGTGGGGGACGAGGCAACCAAGTCATCTGTAGAGCTTATCACCTGGCTGTCATGCCTGGATTGGCCAGAATTGAATGAAACCATGGCCAGATTCCCTATGATTGCACCATTATGTCATAACAAGTTCAAATATGAAGTAGACTGTGCTTTTCCTGGTCCTGTAACCGAAGCCACATGACCGGAGTTGATCTCTTTCAACCTTTCAAGCTACCAGTTGGGGATCCTATTTTGGGATAATAGCAAATATGTCTGGCTCTTCTGGCACTAGGCTGCAGTGCCTCTCTACCCCATTAGACTTGTGTTTGATCGCTCTCGTCATGTAACGAATGAGCCCTGGTAGGTATCTGGCCACTGTGCATTGGATCACCTTGACTGACTTGTCTATATTAAAAAAAAAATTGAAAGCATCCAGCCTTGCTGGGAATGTAGCACATGCTAAATCTAGACTTCACATCTGGCCCTGCCCCATTCTGCTTGCCCACTCCTATGCTTGCTCTGTGGACCTCTGTTAACTTGACTCTTGCAAGCACCAGAGACTACTTAAATTCCATCTCATCAATAGCCTTATTTCCTTTGTCCCAGGCCATCTTTGTGGACTGTTAGTGCCCCTTTGAATATCTTACTTGCAGGAACTGAAGTAGCCTTTCAGATGCACAAAATAGTGGTTCTGCTATGTGATCACCCAGTTAAGGAATAGTTACTGGATGGAGCTCAGATAAATAGTTGGTGAAGGGTGTTACTCTCATTTTACATGTTCCTCCTTGGTCAACCAAAACCTTCCTGAATGTTCCTGGCACCTAAGTGGATGCTGAGTTGTATTTGGCCACAGGGTGTGTCCTGGGGGCAGGGGAGGGTCCGAGAGGCTGCATCTGGTGCTGTCACCAGTAAGACAGGAGGAGGACTCACTGGGTGAGAATGCTGGTTAGCCTTCTGCCAGGCTTTGTGTCACTCGCTCTCAACTCTGCAGTTTCTTTGAAGATCTCACTTCTCCATCCTGGAAGGAACCCCCGTTGTCTCTGGACCACCTGGTTCTGCTGCTGCAAGAAGTGCTCCAACTGCCTTCCTAATTCCATCCCGCCCCTTCAGTTACACCTCCACCACTCCTGGACTCAGTGCAGTTGCTCCTTCCTTGTGGAGCCTCAGGAGCCTTTAAAAGGATTTTTCCAAACAAAACAAAACAAAACACCCCCTCCCGAACTCCAGATTAGCCTCTTAAGCTCATTAAAGTTCCTTTAAATACCAAAATGTTGGGCTCCTGGGGACTATACCCCCAAACCATATTTTCATTCTTAACATTGTTGTCATTCAGTGTGCAGCAGATTAAGGCCAGCTCCCTCTGGGACCAGCAACAGTGCTCCTTCTCTCCACGGGAGGGTCCGAATATGTCTTTGTTTGAGCACCAGCACAGCCCAGCCTAAGTAGGGACTCATGCCAGTGTGACCTGGGCTCCCTGCTCTGGGCTGGAAGAAGAGTTTGATGTCTCTCCCCAGGATGGGGCACAGGCGAGGGTGTGGACAGACAAGTGGTCTCTGCAGTGGTAGGAGCCTGGCTCTCACTGGGCCCTAACCCAATCGCTGGGGAGAACCAGGAATGGGCAAGTGCTTTGCTGGCTGGGATTGAAGAGCTGTCCGTGTCCTAGAGAAATGGGGGCTCTGGGAGCCCTTTGGCCCAGGCCTCAGCAGCACAGAAACCCAGTTCCCCTGCATTCCGGGTCCATAACCCTCCAGAGGTGGGTTTTCTGGCCACACCTGCCTTTCATCTGCTTCCCCTCCTCTCCTTTCAGCCTCCTCTCCAGAGAGTCCTCCTTAACAGCACCCCACCCCCTCTCTGTCACTTCAGACTTCCTTCCCTAAAGCTGGCTCTTGGGGAGGCTTTCTGGTTTTGACAGTGGAACAAATCCTTTTTAACATAACCATCTAGAGTTCTCCCCCCTGCTGCTGGCTCCCCCCCACCCTTTCTCTCCTTGTCCCTCCTCACATTGTGTCAGGGATTCCTTTTATGCATGTGTTCCCCTGAAATGACAGCCACCATCTTCACAGCAATACAGGCACAGCTCTGCAGAGGCAAACCAGCAGCAGTGCCAGGAGGTGGACTTGTGGAATCCACAGGGGAAGGGCAAACCAGAAAACCCTCCCCTGCCTTCCTTGGTCCTTGTGCCTCTCTTTCCTCTGGAGCTCTGTGCTCCTTAAATCCTTGGGCTCACCCTCCAGTGCAGGTTTTCTGACCCCATTTTCAGGATCGCAAATCGGCTTTGTCTTACGCTCTGAACTCATCTTTGTGACCTTTGAAATTTCGAATGACTCCATGTGCAACTTGGAGCCTGCTGTCACATTGGAGAAGATGACAGGAAGTGATTCACAATGGGATGTATGTGACAACATGGTATTCTTCTGAAGACGCTTTCTAACTGCGAAGATGTTCAGTCAGAGGAGCTGCTATCACAGGGCAGACTTTCAGACTGTAGGATGGGGCCAGTAGTGGAGATGATTTTGGGCAGAATGCAAATTATGGTTTTTAGGAGGCTTCCCTGTTTGTCCATGTGAAAGCCTGGCCATGATTTGGTACCACCCCCTTTCTTGTGGGTTTCATTTTCTTTGTGCTCTGTTGTTGGCAATAGACATAAAAAGTCTTTGGGTATAGAGTAGTATATAAGATTGGGTATCAGTTTTTTTATATATATATGAGTAAAAACCTATACGTATTCTTCAGAATGTGTGCAATGGCCTTCCACAGTATGGTTAAAAACATAGTGCTAGCGGCTGGCATTATGGCTTAGCAGGTTGCGTCCTGGCTGCTCCACTTTTGATCCAGCTCCTTGCTAACGTGCCTAGGAGGACAATGGAAGATGGTACAAGTGAGTGGGTCCCTGCCACCCAGGTGAAAGATTTCTTTCTCTTTTTGTCTCTGCCCATTTTTCTGGAGTGAATCTTAAACACACACACACACACACACACACACAGTGCCATGGTCCCATGTACCTGGGATCAAGTCCTTGCTGCACTCACTGTTCATCACCTGTGTTACGTTGGGCAAAGGTCTTACTTTCTCTGTGTCTGTTTCTTTTCTCTAAGACAGGGAGAATGGTAGCACCATGCTTCTAGGGTCATTTTGGGTTAATACTTACAAAGCACAAAGTCAGTTCTTGGCTCATAGTAAATGCCCTAGAAGGACTCGTTGAGAACAAAAATGATCCTTTTCGGGTTTCAAAGAGGTTTCACGTATGTAATCACTGTTGATCCTCAGGGCAATGTTCCAAGTTAGAAAGTTTCAGTTTTTCCCTCTCACACTTTGTAGCCGAGGAAACTGAGGTTTGCAGAGTTTAGGAAGTGGCCTGAGGTCCCGCTGCTGGTAGAGAGAGAAGCTGGGATGCTCTCCCCAGCCGTGACCCCTGGTCCCATGGCCTTTCCACTAAATCACACCATCTGCTGCTTTATTCTGGTGTTCACACCCCAGTGAGATCACAATTCTCAGTTTGTCCTGTTGAACCAGCTCTTGGAAAACAAGTCCCCACCTGCTAGATACTTGAGCTTTCAGGCAGCCTTCTGTGGTCAGCTGTTTCGAGTATTCTGTGGTTTTAAAGGAAGTTTTCAAGGTTGAGGGGTTGCCCAAGTGTGTGTGTGTGTGTGTGTGTGTGTGTGTGTGTGAGTGAACACTGCTGGGGTGCGCTCATCCTTCCTGTTGGTCAAGCTCTCACACAGGGACAGCCCTACCCTGGCCCACCCTCCCAGCCCTTGCCACCTGCACTGGACTCTGCTGTCCTCTAACGTAACAGTGCTTTCCCACCGGAAGAGGAACACAGACAGCCAGCCGCACTCTTCCTCTCCAGCTCCCAGGGTTTGCTGTTGGTGACTTTTGTTCTGGGAGCCCGTCTGCACATTTGGCAGCAGAACTGTAAAATGTCAGATCCAGAGCCTTCCAGACGCAGCTTCCATTGGGACTAATCAGCAGCTGTCCATCCATTCCTGGGATAACCCCTTTCCAAGTTCTCTTCTGAACTGCATTGTGTTTTCAAACAAGTCCCAGGCTTAGCTCGGAAAGATCCCAGTGTGAGCCTGGTTTCCGGAACTGTTGACAATCCTCTTGTTTGTTACTTGGCCTGGCTGGATTGAAAAGTGATCATGGAATTTGGTTTATAAGGAGCACAGGATTCCTGTATTGCCTTGCTTCTTCCACCACTGCTGACATTTTTTTTAAATCTTCCAACTAACTCCAGTCAGTTTTAGAGAGATGAAATGAAAGTATGTCTGAATTTAATCTTTGTCAACTAATGGTTAATGAAACTGAAGATTTTAGGTAAGACATGAGCAGCCAGAATATATTTGCCCTCATTGTACATGGATTTCCAAAATTTGGAATTAAAGGAAACTCCTTTTTTTTAAGCTTTTTTAATATTTATTTGAAAGGTGGAGTTGCAGAGAGAAGGAGAGACAGATTTTCCATTAGCTGGTTCACTCCCCAGATGGCCACATGACCAAGGCTGTTGACAGGTCGAAGCCAATGTCCAGTTGCTTCCTCTGGGTCTCCCATGTGGGTACAGGGGCCCAGGGACTTGGGCCATCTTCTGCTGGTTTCCTAGGCACTTTAGCAGGGAGCTGGATTGGAAGTAGAGCTACTGAGTCTTGAACTGGCCAGCACCCATATGGGATGCTGACAGCACAGATTGTGACTTAACCCTCTGCGCCACAATGTGGCCCCAAAGAGAATCTTAAAAACAGTTAACTCATTGATTAAATCACTCATTTGTTCATTTAATCATCAGATTTATTCTAAGTTCCTGTATATGAAAACGGATAAAACAACACTGGGGACGGGCACTGTTGCGTACTAGACAAAGTTGCTGCCTGCCGTGCTGGCATTCCATATGGGTGCTGGTCTGAGTCCTGGCTGCTCCACTTCCAATTCAGCTCTCTGCTAATGTGCCTGGGAAAGCAGTGGAAAAGGCCCAAGTGCTTGGGCCCTGGTACCTACGTGGGAGACCTGGAAGAAGCTCCAGGTTCCTGGTTTTGGATGGGCCAAGCTCCAACTCTTGTGGCTATTTGGGGAGTGAACCAATGGATGAAAGACCCTTCTCTCTCTCCTTCTTCCTCTGCATCTCTGTAACTCTGCCTTTCAAGTAAATAAATAAATAAATCTTTAAAAAAAAACAAAACAAAACACTAATATGTTAACAGTCTAGCAGAGGCATAAACAGATGCTTTATAATGAGAGCAAAATTCTTTTTTTTTTTTTTTTGAAGATTTACTTATTTGGAAGGCAGAGAGTCAGAGAGAGAGGAAGGTACACACACACATGCACACACACACACACAGAGAAGTGAGCTCTTCCATTTGCTTGTTCACTCCCCAAATGGCCACAAACCAGGTCTGGGCCAGCCTGAAGCCCAGAGCGCAGAGCTCCACCCTGGTCACTCACATGGGTGGCAGGGGTTCAAGTACTTAGAACATTGTCTGCTACCTTCTTGGGCGCATTAGCAGGAAGCTGACAGAAGCTGAGCAGCTGGCATTTGAACCAGTGCTCTAATATGAGATGTTGATGTTGCAAGCAGTAGCTTAACACGCTATGTCACAGTGCCAGCTCCCCCCATCAAATAAAATTCTTTTAAGAGAGGTATGGTCAGTGAGACAGAGCAGTGAATCTAAATCTCTTTGTTCTGTGTTACTGTTGCTATTCAATATCTTTATAGTGCTTGTCACAATTAAAAAATATAATATACATATACTTTGTATATAGACATATGTATTGTATGTGTATACATTATATGTGTGTATATATAGTTTGTAAAAAATTCATGGAAAATGCACATTATGAAAAAACTATGTATGAATTTCAATTTTTTTTGCACCAAAACAAACTTATCCCTTAATTCTATTTTTCCATGCCTCTTTGAAGTTCCCTTGTTTATGTATTGGTTATTATCTATGTCACTAGATCATGAACTACATAAGGGAAAGCACCTTTCTGTATGGTTTGATTTTTTTTTTTTAATCCTGCTTCCCCAGCATCTTGCACAGTACTTGACAGATAGTAGGCATTTGACAAAGTCTTCCTGCTTGAACAGATAAATTCAACAACCAACTTCTGGGATTGTTGAAAAGGTGTAGAAGAGGTGTTATGTTAATTGTCTCTTGGAGAATGAGTGGGAATGTAGGAAAAAGGGAAAGGGTGGGGGAATTGGATGTGGAGAAAGAAGCAGGAGCAAGTTGATAGCATCCTGAAAAGGAAGCATGTTGGTTCCTGTAATCACTAATCATGGAAATGGTGGTAGTCACAGCATCAAATATATTAGAGAGTGGGCTGGATGTGGACTTCAAATAGTACAAAGCAGTGAGGAGCATTATGTTACATGCAAAGGGCTTCCAACTTCATCCTGTGGCTAGGAGGCAACCAGCAGAGATCTCTAAGCAGAGGGATGGTGTGGGCATACTTATTTTCCAGAAGGTAATTCTTATGGTATATGAGGGCACCAGTAGGAGCCTGGGTAGAGACTGGGCAGAGTGATCCATCAGACAATTGTTGCTGTAGTCTATGGGGGAATCATATGGATATGAATTAAGGTGGAGGCATTGGGGGCTGGTGCTGTGGTATAGTGGTATAGTGGGTAAAGCTGCCAACTTCAATGCCAGTATCCCATTTAGGTGCCTGTTTGTATCCACTGCTCCACTTCCAATCCAGCTTCCTGTTAGTGGCCTGGGAAAGCAGCAGAAGATGGCCCAAGTCCTTGGTCCCCTGCATGCATGTAGGAGACCAGGAAGAAGTTCTGGCTCCTGGCTCTGGCCTGGCTCAGCCCTTGCCATTGTGGCCATTTGTGGAGTGAACCAGTGGATGGAAGATTCCTTTATCTGTCTCTTCCTCTCTCTTTGTAACTGTGAGTTGCAACATAAATAAATAAATCTTTAAAAAAGATGGAGGCATTGGCAATGGAGAGAACAAACATGATAAAAAATATTCCCAACAGAGGATGAATTGAACTTAAGATTTTTAATTGTGGGAAGTAGTGACTGAGAGGGAAGTTTTGAGGATGCTCCAAAAGAGATGAGGTGGATGATCACGTCCATACTTGATACAGGGAATTAAAGAAGTAGAGTAGGCATTTGGGACAGGCAGAGGTGAATAATGAGAATATTATGGATATACAAAGTTACTGCTTAGACATTCAAGTAGAGATGTCCAGGAAGCAATTGTATAAGATTTGCAAGCTAATTTGGACACAAAGCTTTAGATGCATTTTTTTTGACAGGCAGAGTGGACAGTGAGAGAGAGAGACAGAGAGAAAGGTCTTCCTTTTGCCATTGGTTCACCCTCCAATGGCCGCCGCGGCCTGCGTGCTGTGGCTGGCGCACCGCGCTGATCCGAAGGCAGGAGCCAGGTGCTTCTCCTGGTCTCCCATGGGGTGCAGGGCCCAAGCACTTGGGCCATCCTCCACTGCCTTCCCAGGCCACAGCAGAGAGCTGGCCTGGAAGAGGGGCAACCGGGACAGAACCTGGTGCCCCGACCGGGACTAGAACCTGGTGTGCCAGCGCCACTAGGTGGAGGATTAGCCTATTGAGCCGCGGCGCCGACCTAGATGCATTATTATTATTAATAAGAGAAGAGGAGAATACCCAAGGGGATACTTGTGTATAGAATGAGAGGAGGGCCAAGGGTGGAGCTCTGGGGAGCACAGTATTTCAGGGAGACCTCGGAGAGCCTACTGCAGGGAGAACAGTAGGGCAAATGGGGTTCTGGAAGACAAGGCAGTGATGGGGAACTTCAAGAAGTGAGGCCACCTATTTGCCCTTGGAATTGGCAGTTAGTCACTGATAAACTTATAAAGCATAGTCTTGTTAGAGGCATGGGGTACAGGAAGTTTAGCATTTAGTAGGCTGTACAGTAAAAGAAGTTGAAGAAGTAGAGGGTAGACGTGGCCAAGGCTTTGCAGAAGACGGATAGTAAAAGAACAATTGGAGGAAAAAAGATAGTACTTGGGTTGGAGATAGATTGATGGTGACAGAGTATTTTTGAACCTACATGATGGCTCAGGTAAGCTTAGTCAGGAAAGGGAGACTAAAGATTCAGGAGAGGGAGAGGCATCCATTTGGTGTAGGAGAAGCTCAGGGAAGGTCAGAGAGCATCCAGGGCATGGGTCATGCCACTGATTTGCTCTTTCCTAACCATTCTCTTTGCTGTTTTATGCATTTCCCTGTGGATTAGCTAGAACTGATAACCACAGGACAGAGGCTGGCAGTGAAGGGTGTGCTTCCCTTTGCTCCTTTGAGCCTCTCCGGGGGCAGCCACTGTAACTAGCTTCTTTCCCGAGGCCAACCTGGTTCCAGGACCTGGGAAGTGAAGCTCCAGACTATTTCCTTCTTTTTCAGATACCAGCCATCTTTGTGTAAACCTCACTTGTCTGTCTTCTTCCTGTTTCTGTTCTTGATCCATGCAGAGCTCTGTCTGGTGACAGCAGGATCTAAGGTATACCACTTTGGGCCAACTCCCTGGAACAGGTCTACAGGCCTCCCAGGGCTAGCAACCAGTCAGCTGTGCATGGCAAATAGACCTGCTATATGCCTGGCATTTGAAGACCTTTTGCTTTCTGTGACACTTGGGAGGACTCTCAAGAGAAGGGAGTTCAGGATGTGGGCACCGTCCTCCTTGCTGACCACACCTCTGAGCCCCTATCTCCTTACCCAGTCTTGTGCACTTGGGTGACTCAAAGGCTTAGTTCCCTTGCCTGGAGGCCAGCATGATCTAGTGGATAACTGGGTCTTTCAGGATCCTTGAGCCTTAATCTTGTCTTTTCCTCTGCTTTGCTTAGATGGGCCTGAGCAAAACATTTAACCTCTTTGAGACGATCCCATTTACTGCAATTCCTTTACCTGTAACACTCTCAGGTGTGGAGGCTGACAAACAAACTGATATGTGCAGTGGTAGAGGGTTAATTGTCCTGACGGGGAGTGGGTGAGCAGCGGTATGGTTAGATGGGTATTCTTCCTTAGGTCTGTGGCTGTCCTATCCATATGACCCTAGGAAAGAAAAGATGATAGGTTATAAGGAACCAGACCTCTTGCTTCAAGAGGGAATTAAACTGAACTGGTACTGCCAAAGAAGCTAAGTATTTTCCATTGGCTTTGCCTTGGTGGCCAGTAAATTCAGTGGAAAATATATTAGTGATGGGTTATTTGATATCATAGACATCCAACTGATTCATGGAATGAATTTTTCTACTTGTCAACTGGTTGTTAGGGCTTAATTTAGACTGAGCTCAGTAGTGCTAGAAGGGAGACTTGGGTGGAGAACTATAATACAAATGGCAATACTTACTAATATGTGATTTTCTACTTTCCCTGTTGACAGTTAAAGAGCAAGGGCCAAATGGAATGCACTCTTTTAAATGGCAACATGGACACAGTGGGATTGTTGGAAAGCCATTAGTAGCCAAACCTAGTTAATATCAGCTCAGGTAAAGGCTCTCCATCACTGGCCCCTTTCCCTCAACTTAATTATTAAAGGATTAAAGGACTTCCCCAATGAACTCCCTTAAAAATTTAATGATGTGCAGTATTGCAGAGGTCGAACTGTTACGATGAAGTGATTTCAGCTTGCTTTGACATTGCTGGTTAATCAGAGAGGGAAGAAGGTTCCAAGGCTCGTGTTACCTGTAATATGGCGAGACTCACCGTCACAGGCAGTGGGATCAGGGAGCTCACATTCTGAGGTGTGCCAGGTTTTGCTAACTTCTGGGGACAAGACAGAGGGAGAAGATATCCTGCCTGTGGCCCTCCAGTCCATATGGCATCTGTGTAGATGCTACTGGCTCTCTCTTAGAATTGAACAGTACT
The DNA here is from genome assembly GCF_964237555.1 of Oryctolagus cuniculus. Classification (NCBI taxonomy): domain Eukaryota; kingdom Metazoa; phylum Chordata; class Mammalia; order Lagomorpha; family Leporidae; genus Oryctolagus; species Oryctolagus cuniculus. The sequence goes on from NC_091438.1 coordinate 33,304,941, forward strand.
TTTAGGAGAAGCTCCTGAAAAGAGATGTGTGTAGGGCCTTGATGTGATGTTGTAGTTGTGCATAAGGGGGTCAGTCAGTCCTCAGTAGTCACTTGCAGCCTCATTAAACATGAAGTGTGGGCTTTGAGTTGGCCTTTTCTGATTGTTACAGACACGGACACCAACACCCACACACCCACATGCCACATCCCCCAGTGTACCTGGGGATATACACCTGTGGGATCAGTTGGCAAAGGCAGAGGTGTAACCTGTGGCTGGTGAACTAATTCAAGTCCTCTTGGTTTTTGTGGTAACCCAACCCATTATCCTTAGATTCACCAGCACCAAGGGCTAAGTAACTGGGCTTTATGAGCCACAAGCAAGCTTAACATTCAAGGCCATGGGTATGCCCTGAGTGCTCTGCAAATGCAGGTCTATAATGGAGCATACAGTGAGGAGTGAGGGTATCACAGCACAGCAGTACTGTCCAGCTTGGTGGCTACTGTCTTACTTACCAAGTCTCCATGGCAAGAGGCATTGAGCCTTGCTGACTGTTTTATTGATGAATCGCTCAGCACTTAGGAGTTCTAGACTTCAAGGGTCATTTCTAATTTTAAAACTCTATCTGAGGGCAAGTGTTTAGGTTTATTTTAAAAAAAGATTTATTTTATTTATTTGAATGGCAGTGTTAGAGAGAGAGAGAGAGAGCGAGAGATCTTCTATCTGCTGGTTTACTCCCCAAATGACCACAATGATTGGAGCTGAGCCAGTGCAAAGTCAGGAGCCAGGAGCTTCTTCCAGGTCTCTCACCTGGGTGGCAGGGGCCCAACCACTTGGGCCATCTTTTGCTGCTTTCCCCAGGCTATTAGCAGGAAACTGGATTGGGAATGGAGTAGCTGGGACTTGAACCAGCTTCTATATGGGATGCCAGCATCATAGGCTAGCTTTACCTGCTGTGCCACAATGCTGACCCTAACTTAGCTGTTAAGATGCCTGACTTGCACATTGGAGTAATTGGGCTCAGTATCTGGCTCTAGATCATGACTCCAGCTTCCTACTAATACAGACTTTGGGAGGCAGTGGTGATGGCCCAAGTAATTGGGTTCCTCCCACTCACATGGAGATGTGGATTATGTTCCTGGCTCCTGGCTCGGACCTGACCCTGCCTTGGCTGTTGCCAGCATTTGGGGAGTGAACCAGCAGCTAGCAACAGTCTTTCTCTGTCTCTCTCCTCTCAAATGAATATATTTTTAAATATCTTAAAAAAACTTCAACTCTGGTTGGTACAGCATCTACTGTTTGTTTTGTGAAGCCTATTTCTTGTTTGGTTAAAGTTGGAGTTCATATTATTATAATTTTTCATGTGCCATTACCTTGTAATATTCTATCTTTTTTTTTTAAGATTTATTTTTTATTTATTTGAAAGAGAGGGAGAGAGAGGGAGAGACGGAGAAAGAGATCTTCCATCCACTAGTTCACTCTCCAAATGGCCTCAATGGCAAGGACTGGGCCAGGCCACAACCAGGAGTCTGGAACCCCATCCTGGACTCCCACATGGGTGTAGGGACCCAAGTACTTGGGCAGTCTTCTGCTGCTTTCCCAGGTGTGTTGGTAGGGAGCTGAATCAGAAGTGCAGCAGCCAGGACGTGAACTGGAACTCCAATACGAGGTGCTGGTGTCGCAGGTAGTGGTTTAACTTGCTGTGCCGCAATGCCAGCCCCTCAATCTACCCTTCTGAAGAGTGAACTCGTAGTAACTCAGTTTCTTTCCTCTGTGCTCTGAAATTGCCATTTAATGAAAGATACCATTATTTTTAGGGTAAGATTTAGAATTGTGGTTCTGGCCCTCAGTTTTGATCAGCCTCAAAGATGTGTTTTAACTTATTTATTATTGATTCAATTAATATAGTTTGAGCACCTACTGTATGCTACACATCATTCTAGGTACTCAGGAAGCAGCAGAGAATAACACAAAGAGAATCTCTGACTACACAGAGCTTACATTCTAGAGGGGAAGAAAAGACACAAATAAGTAGAAGACACCTTCCTGAGGCCTGCGTGGTGGCATAGTGGGTTAAGCCATCACCTGTGACTCTGGCATCCTATATGGGTGCTGGGCCGTGTCCTGGCCGCTGTGCTTCCTAACCAACTCCCTGCTAATGGCCTGGGAAAGCAGCGGAAGATGGCCCAAGTGCTTGGGCCCCTGCACTCACATGGGAGACCTGGAAGAAGCTCCTGGTTCCTGGCTTCAGCCTGGCTCAGAACTGGCTGTTGAGGCTGTTTGGGGAGTGAATCAGCAGATGAAAGATTCTCTCTCTCTCTCTCTCTCTCTCTCTCTCTCTCTCTCACACACACACACACACACACACACACACAGCCTCTCAAATAAATAAAAAAAAAATCTTTAAAAAAAGACACCTTCCTGCAGATATCCTCAAGTCTGACTCCCCTGACTCCCCCTCCTCTCCCAGAGCAGTGATCCTCTTTGAGCCTGGGCTGTAATTTCCCTCTTCAGTGGCCAGTGTCTAGCTTGTCCTGCCCATTAGACTGTGAGCTCTGTTGAACACTGGAATGGTTCTTTGTTCACCTGTTTGAGGCCTAGAACATGATTGGCACCTGGTGATTGTTGTGGAAGGCTTGGAGTGATGGAATGAGGTGGTGGAAGAAAGTGCAGGGAGGTGATTCCAAAGTGCTCCACTGGGGCTGAGATGGTGAGGGCACTGGAGGAAGGCTATGGGACAACATGGCTTTTGTTGAATGTGGGTGAGATCATATTCTGCTTTGGAGATGCAGGTTTTTATTACTTAAAGACTTCCCCAGAAGCCAAAAAGGACGGGGAAGTGGAAAGGAGGCAAGTGAGTGAAAAATCCAGCGGCACTGGTATTTAGGAAGTCTGTTTGAATTGGAGGTGTTAAATCTGGATTTCTTTGTAGGATATCTATGAATCCTTCAAATTATTTTTCCAGAAGATAGTGTGTGTGTGTGTGTGTGTGTGTGTGTGCTTCTGGGGAAGAGGGTACATAGATCTGATCAGATCTAGAAGTCGCCTGTGATCACAAATGATTAAGAGTTAGTGATCTGGAAGAAAGGGAAAGTGTTAAGTATTAGGCACCATCCCTCCTGGAGAAAATAACACAGTAAGAATGGAGGGCATGGAATATGTTTCTGGCCTAGAGGTTGGGATGCACACGTTCAATGTTAGAGTGCTCTGGGTTCGAGTCCTAGATCCATTCCTGTGTCCCGCTTCCTCTGGGAGGCAGCAGATGATGGCTCAAGGACTTGGGATTCCTACTACTCATGAGGGAGACCCCAAAAGGAGCTCCTGGCTTCAGCCTGCAGAGTCCCAGCAGTTGCAGGCCTTTGGGAAGTGAACCACCAGATGGAAAGATCCATGTGTGTCTGTGTGACTCTCCATCTCTCTCTTTTGGTGTCCCTGTCTCTCTGCCTCTCAAATTAAAGGAAAAATACTGGAGTGAGAAAGCCTCAGACTACCACCCCTCTGCCACATACACACAGATGGCGACATGCATTCAAATCCTAGCTCTGAAAGGCTCCAAGGAATCTGCCTTCTTATTTCTAAAAGGAAGGAACTATCTATGTTGTAGGGTTGAAAATTATGTGTATTTATAAAGCATATAGTAAATACTCTCAGTAAACAGTAGCTAATTATACTAATAATTTGTATGCTAACGTTTAGCAACACCAGCCAATGGTAGATTATGCCCATATGGGCAATTTTATTCTCATACCAGTGGTTTGTTTCTTTCACTACCTTAAAACCTCAGCATTAGTTTTCTAAGAATTCTCAGTGGAAATACCTAATATTTTAAAAGGATATAAAAGCAGACAGATTGCCTTGTAAAGTAAAAACACACATCAGATTTAAAAAAGAAAAATCAAGAGCAAGAAATACTTGGTCTTGGAACCAGAGCATTGAAACGGATGGAATCTACTTACCATTGTTGATTTATATGAACTGTGATGAACTTCAACTGTGACCATCCAGTATTTATTTGTTACATTCATCCTACACTGAGAGATAGTGAGCAACTTTATTAAGTTTACCCTTCTTTGCTAATTGCAATCATGTGTTGGTAACTGGAGACTGAACCGAGTTCTGACTCGATACGGCTGTCAGGAGGAGCTGATGCACTTGGATTTCACAAACATGTGTGAACTGTCCAAATCTCTTCTTATGTTTAACAGGGCTCCAGTCTTTCTCAGAAGGTGCACATAATGATGAAACTTATCAAGTTATTGTCTATTCTTCATAAACAAGATCCTAAAATGGACCATGGTTAATCAACTTGCTAATACTAATTCAATGAATGAACGCACACTCCAATGTTTAAATACCAAGGATCTTCAAAAAGTTAATGGAAAATATGTATTATGAAAAAATAGTGCATGGATTTTAAAAACATTTTTAAAGAATTACTTTTATTTATTTGAGAGAATTACAGAGAGAGAGAGAGGTCTTCCATCCAATGGTTCACTTCTTAAATGGCCTCCATGACCAGAGCTGGGCTGATTCGAAGCCAGGAGCCAGGAGGTTCTTCTGGGTCTTCCATGTGCATGCAGGGGCCCATGCACTTGCCTATCTTCCACTGCTTTGCCAGGCCATAGCAGAGAGCTGGATCAGAAGGGCGGCTGGGACACGAACCGGTGCCCATGTGGGATGCCAGCACCACAGGTGGAGGCTTAACCCTCTCTATCACAACACCAGCCCTGGATTTCAAAACTTTTGTGCACCAAAATAAACTTTTTTTTTATTTCCATTTTCCATGAATGTTTTAAAGCCCCTTTGTATGAGTATGACATCCATTAATTTATGCATCCACTGTGCATTTTCATAAGGGTGTATTTTCTGTAAGAGTTCAAAGTTTTTGAATTTGTATTTTTTAAAATCACCTACAGTTTCTCTCAACCTTTCTACTAGTCACTTTGAAAGTACTATGCAATGTAAAACTACTAACAGACACAGAGAGCCTAAATGAGTAGAAGGTCATATTTTAAGTAAATGATACAAATCAGTCCCAACTTATAACCATGTCTTCTGTCTTTCTATTTCAGACCCCAAACTAATTTACAAAAAAGATTGCCCTCTAAATTTGAGTAATCCATAAAACCTCTTTGTACAGGGCTGTCATTGTGACTTAGCAGGTTAGGCCACCACCTGCAATGCCTTCACCCCATAAGGATGCTAGTTTGAGGCCTGGCTGCCCCACTTCTGACCCAGATCTCTACTAATGCATCTGAGAAAGTCGTGGAGGATGGCCCAGATGCTTGGGCCCTTGCACCCACATGGGAGACCCAGATGAAGCTCCTGGCTTCAGCTTTTGTCCCAGCCCTGGCAGTTGCCGCCACCTGGAGAGTAAACCAGTGGATAGAAGATGTCACTCGGCCGGCGCCATGGCTCAACAGGCTAATCCTCCGCCTAGCAGCGCCATTACACCGGGTTCTAGTCCCGGGCGGGGCGCCAGATTCTGTCCCGGTTGCCCCTCTTCCAGGCCAGCTCTCTGCTATGGCCCGGGAGTGCAGTGAAGGATGGCCCAAGTGCTTGGGCCCTGCACCCCATGGGAGACCAGGAGAAGCACCTGGCTCCTGCCTCCAGCCGCAGCGGCCATTGGAAGGTAAACCAAAGGCAAAGGAAGACCTTTCTCTCTGTCTCTCTCTCACTGTCCACTCTGCCTGTCAAAAAAAAAAAAAAAAAAAAGATGTCACTCTCTCTTCTCTCCCTCCCTCTGTCTCTAATTCTTCCTTTCAAATAAATAAAATAAATCTAAAGAAAAAAAGGTTAAAAATCATTTTTTCCCAAAGGGGTAGTGTTTCAGTGGCACAATTCAAGGTCAAAATGCTCATTCCCTATGGGAATTCTTACTGCATCAGGGAGGGCTCCAGGATGGGAGCCTCTGGACCACCAGGGACTACTTGAGGTGGACTGTAGCTCTCAGGATGGTGATTTGAGAGTGGCCAGTCCTGGAGGGCTTCCTCCTCTCTTAGTCAGTCAAGAAGTTGACTCTGAGACCCCGAGACCTTATCCCCCAGCTTGTACCACTATCTTTCCAGCTGCTACTTGCTGGGTACAAAGAAGAGGGCACCTACTCTCAACTCCTTTCATAGCCAGGACAACTTCAGCTTAAGAAGAACTTAATGTAAGCACCATTGCACAGTACTTAACATTCCCCATAATGAGTCATATGATTTTGCATGGTAAGTATCAAAAAAATGGCAGAGTGCTTGAGAATCAAACCTGGACTTGAATCCTGGACTTGTTACTTATTAGATGGGTGACCTTAGATGGACTATTTGATGTTTTTGTGTCTTAGTATCTTCACATGTAACATTAGGATAATATATTACCAACCATGTAGGAATGTTATGAGTTTTAAATGAGACATGAATGCTCATAACTTTAAACAGTAAATGTTAACTCTAATCATCATCATTAACATCATTATCATGGAATTGAAGGCAATCGTGACTGAAGTTGCTGGAATTTTCTGCATCTGTCTGTTTTTGCTTATGCCTTTTGAACTGAACTGTGACATGGACAGTTGCTCTATGCAGCAGTGCACTAATTGCTTTGTTTATATGAGTTGTGGGTCAGTCGGCAGTTTTCTGTAAATAATGCATATTAACTCATTCTGGATTTTGTGCATCTTTTCCCAGCTTTGTCTACATGTCGTTTGACTCTTAGTCTGCTTTTCACTTAGCATCCATGGTGGCCACTGTGTTTTACTTTACCTTTCTTGAATGCATGCACCTCTCTGAAGGAGGCAACAATCAATTTATGTCATATATGGCTGCCAAATGAGAATTTTAAGTAAACATGCATCGAAAACTGTAAAAACACACACAGCTGTGAGATCTTGAGTACTGAAAAATCATATGCCTACAAGAAAACCTCTGGGGTATATTAGTAGAAATGAAGTTTGCTTCGTGTCTTTCTGTGTATGCATCTGAGTTTAGACAACAGTCCTTGCCCTCAAGAACTATGAAATGTTGGAGGATGAAGTTGTATAAAAGTGAAATGCATAGAACAAGTGACTATATCGTTTAGAGAAGACTACACAGAAGAGACAGTGAACACAATGGGAGCTTTTTAAAAATTTAGCTTTAAAATGACAATTCATTCAAAAGAGTGAATTTGTTGCTTGGAATTTGAAGGCATGCTGCCATGAGAAAGATGGACCTGAGTGGGGCTTTGAAGAATCAGAAGCAAGTGTAAGGAAGAAGAGCGGGGGCAGTCTGGAAGAGGGGTGAGAACAAAGGCTTTGGGATCTGTGGAAACAGATGCTGTGTCATGTGCTCCTCACCACACTCTCACTTGCTATGAGAAGATTGAGTCTTAAAGAGACTAAGTGATGGCCCCAGTGTCCCATGATTTCTAAGTGGTGAATATGGGAATCCAGCCAGGATTTCAAATGGCGGGTCCAGTGCTCTTTGCTCTGTTCACAGCTGTTTTGTCTGTAAGCAAAGCCCTGGAGATGCCGTCTGCTCTAATCACCAGGCTATGTGGAAAGGTCATGCCAGTCCCTTCTGTAAAAATTTAAATTCAGTTCTGGGACAGTCCTGCTGCTGTGCCAATAGGTTTAAGTCAACTCTCCAAGAATAAGGGAGGCGATGTTTCTGGACATAATTACCCTAAAACTCCATTTGATTACTTGACAGAATAACTATTGATTGGGAACAAAATAAGCAATGATGGATGATTGTACTCAGTAAATTGTCCCTTCCATTATTGCTGCTGGGTTTGGGCATACATAAATTTGGCCATTAATTACTATAACTGCATCCTGCTATATATTAATATACATGTAAATTGTTGGATTTTAGAGATGTAAGATATTTCATAGATCATGTATAGTGTAATAGTTAAAAATAGGAAAAATAGTTCCTGGTTTCTAATCTTTATTTTTCAAGATGAATCTCCTATAGACAGTGTTTAGCTGAGTCTTGCTTTTTAAAATCCATTCTGACCCCTTCCTTTTAATTTGTGTGTCTAATCCATTAACATTTAATATAATCACTCATCTACCTGGATTTAGGCCTATCATTTTGCTATTTGCTTTCTATTTATGCACTCTGAGTTGTTTTTCCTCCCTTCTTCCTTGCAAGCCTTCTTTTGGTTAACATTTTTTAAAGAATTCCATTTTAATTTGCATGTGGACTTTTTAACTGTATGTCTTTACATTTTTAATCAGTTGTTGTAGTGGTTACTCCAGCATTACTATATATATTGTAATTGCTTTGTGTATATATAAATATATACACTATTCCTAATATACTTAGTGTAAATATTGTATCTCTGCACATGGCACATAGGAAACTTGGAAGTATTTATGTCCATTTTCTCTCTTCTGCTGTTCCTTTGGCTCTACTTGTCAGATTTTTCCTTCTCTGTCCTTCTGACTGGATTATTTCTATCACTCTACCTTTACTCCAATCTGATGTTAAGTCTATCTGGTGAATTTTTTATTGTACATTAAAAAATTATTTTAAAAATTAGAGAGGGGAGCACACACATGCACAAGTACACATACAGATAGACACTCAGGGTGATCTCATTTACTGGTTCACTCTCATGCAAGGGCTGGGCCAGGACCAGAACCAGGAGCCACAATGCAGGTCTCCTACAGGAGTGGCAGGAACCCAACTACCTGGTATATCACTGCTGCCTCCCTGGGGTGCACATTAGCAGGAAGCTGGAATCAGAAGTGGAGCCAAAACTTAAATCACTCTTAGAGATAGTCATCTGTCCATCAATAATGGTCATGTTATAATACTATAAATTATTTTATATTTCCATGATTTTTGATTGTTGGGGAAGTGGGTGAGAAGGCAGTCTGACGGGTTTCACTAATTACAGCTTTTGCTGTTCAATGTCACCAGAACTCTTTGTTTCTTCTGTTCTTTATCCTTTATTCACCTGTATCCATGTAAGGCATTTTTGAGGGAAGAATTTTTTGTTTATTTATTTACTTTTTGAGATTTATTTGAAAGGCAGAACCAGAGAGAGAGAGAGAGGGAGGGAGGAATGGAGGGAGGGAGGGAGAGAGAGAGATCTTACATCCACTGGTTGACTCCTCAAATGGAAGCAATGGCCAGAGTTGGGCCAGACTGAAGCCAGGAGCCAGGAGCTCCCTTTGGGTCCCTGATGTGGGTGCAGGACCCAGGTACCTGGACTATCCTTTGCTGCCCTCCCAGGCACACCAGCAGGTTACCATATTGGAAGTAGAGCAGCCAGGACGTGAACAAGTGCCCATATGGGATGCTGGTGCCATAGGCGGCGGCTCAACTGGCTATACCACAGAGTCCAGCTCTATTTATTTATTTATTTTTTGCATATGACCTCTCACTACCTTCACCATAGTGTTCTATTCTCCTTTCCTATTTAGTGGGCATGTTTGGTTTCACTCTCTTTTCTCCATGCATGAGGTGGCCGGCCCAGGTCTTTGTCATGCCTTCACTGAATGGCCTTTGGGGTTGCTGACATGTTTTGGAGACAGAGAGTCCCAGTCTGGCATAGAGACTAAGCCAGCTATTTCAGCTCTTTGCACATCTTCTCTGGAGGGGAGGTGCCTACAGCTTCAGCTCTGGGCTCTTTCCCACCCTGGGGCAGAGTGGCTGCCTTCGTGCCCAGTGACAGCATCAGAAATGTGCCCGTCTTTCTGCGATCTCTCCCATCACACAAGGACTGACCAAAATCTAGATGAGTGAACACTCCAGTTCCAATCACAGAGCAGATGCTTGGCCCTGGGTAACTGACCAGAATACCAGGGTTTCTGTAGGAAATAGCGGGAAACAGCTAAACAACGGCACAGCTTGGTGTTTCTGCTAATGAGTTTTTCTTTATCTCGGTTTGCGGTACACGTGCTCTCCCTTCTCTCTCCTTCCTCTCTGCTTGCTCTTGCCTCCTCCCCCAGTCTCAACCCTAGAGACAGAAAGAAGTCGTGCAGTTTCCCAGTTCTGTGTTGATGGAAGCATTTTTCCATTAAAGTTCTTTGCTGGATTTTTAAAGTAGAGGTAGGTGGTGGCTGTGCAGGCAGCTCTGGTCTCTCCCTACCTTTGAAAATCCCCCAGTAAAGGCCTCTTGGTGAGAAGGATTTACAATTGAGACAATGCTGCTTTCACAGCTTTTAATTACACTTGACTCTTTCTGAGGCCTCCTGCTGGCAGTCACTACCTCTGAAAAGGGGACTGGACTTGGGCTGAGAGCAGTGTGGGAGTCTTTCTCTACCCACCAGCGGCCTGCAAGTGAACAGACCCTGCCTGCGTGGTTGCTCTGGTCCAGTAGGACAGAAGCCAGAGACTGTCCTGGGGAGGTGGTTCCTGAGTGTTCAGAGCAATGAAAGAGCAGGCACCCTTGGTCTAATTTCTGTTTTCATGGGCTTTAGAGCTCAGGTCTCAGTCTCAGGACTCAGCGGTAGTTCTGTCCTTACCTCCTGGTGGTTTTGCCACCAGAGGCTCTCTCTCTCTCTCTGAAGTCGGGTTTGGGATTTTTCTGAGTGTCTGTATCTGTCAGGGTGGCTCCTTGAAGCCTGTAGCTGGTTCTGGGTGTTGTCAGAGGTAGAGTTAGCCCATGGTTCAGGTTGGACTGGGATTCTTCCCCTCCTTGGAATGCTTCTTCCTCCTCCTTTCGGCCCCTCTCCTTATCTCTCTTTTGCCCACTTTCTCCCAACCAGTGGGCTTGCCCACTCCCCTAATGCAGCTGTCATCACTAGGTCATTGACTTTGATCCCGAACCTTCTAAGCCCACCTCCATCCCCATCTACAGAGCCCCATTTTCAGCAGCCCATCAAGGAGATTTGAAGGTGACTTAGTTGCCCAGCCAGTTTAGATGTGGTTGCGTTTCTCATGGTGTCGCCATTTTGGGCCAGGCTGCCCAAAAGGTTAGCAGCATCCTTGACCTCTAACCTTTAGATGCTGGCAGCCACCTCAGTTGTGACAGTCACGAATGCCTGTGGCAATTGCCACATCTCCCCTGGCAGGTAGTCTCCCTGAGTTGGCGTGTACTAGAGACTGTTAATACTAATCACTGGAATAGGAACCACGTGGAGCTGAGCATGCTTTGGGGAAACAGATTTGGTACCCAGAGGTATTAATAGAAGACAGGATGATGGGGGCTTGGGAAGAGCTGGGAAGAAAAGGGTTTGTTCACTTGCAGAAAGAAGTTGTGCTGGGGATCAAAAGGCCAGGGCTTCAGCCCAGGGGCTCCCCTTAACCAGCTGGCCCACGCACTTGGCTATGCTGGGCCTCTGTTTCTTTAACCACATCCAGTTGACTTAGATGAAACCCAAGGCCCTGCCACCCTGTGGGTCCTTTTCCACTTCTTTCTTGTTGTCGCCAGTTCTCCAAGGATGAATGGATGGCTTCATAGGCAAAGAGCAGATAAAGAAGGCACACATTTGCCTGGACTCTGTAATGCAGTTTTGAATAATAGTGCCCTGATTCACAGCTGTTTCTAGCTGGTCCTGAGAAAACCATGCCTCTCCAAGAAGACTCAGAGAAACACTGAGTCCCAAAAGCCATCACATGGAAATTGGACTCTTTGACAGCCCAGGCATGTCCAAACCCAAATATCTTCCCTCCTATCTCATCCGCTTCCCCTCCTCCCTCTCTCCAGCTCCTTTAATCATCGTTTCCATCCAGCCTCCTCCAGCCTATTGGAAAGATCTGGGAGGCCCGTGATGGATTTGACTGAACAGTGTGTAATATAAAAGGGCAGAGCTGAGCCTGAAGGGACTGGGGGCTGCACGAGCTCCAATATTGCTTCCTCCAACAGGGCAGTGCTGGGGAGCCCCTCTGGGATTACTCACACAATATTACTGCCACCGGTGAGGGGGGAGAGGGAGGGGAGGCAGCAGGCGCGGGGGAGGGTCTTAGGCTAGCTGCAGATGAGGCGGAGAATCACAACAACAAGGATAATGGCAATCTTTTAAGAATAGTAAAAGTAGTAATAATTGTGTTTTCTAGGTTTATTAACTTTGGGAAGTCTGTTTTATTAACTCTCCTGGCTTATTAACTTCGAGAAGTCTTTGCTCGTCACGGCATATGCCTGAGGCTTGCTGGTGTGTTTGAGTTCATCAGTCTCAGGCTCTCAAAGAGAAAGAGGGGCACAGGAGAGAGGGGAGGAGGGAGGCGCAGTGATATTTGAAGTAATTAGAGAGACTTTATTGAAATCAAATGCACAGGCAAGAAATGGTAATTAACTGCGAGAAGAGGATGCTCTGTTCTCTCTCATCCAAGGACTGTGGGGCTGTCACGAATAATCCTCATCCTGGGGGCACTGCAGTGTCTGAAGAAATATGTATGTTTTATAAATAGAGATCTAAATTGAACAGTGCAGGAAAGGCAACACACCTATCCACATCTTAGGTACCACTGGTACAAAATACAAAAAAGGGAAAAATTAAAAAGATACACTGGTTGAATTAGAAATTCCATCTCTGTCCCTGATCTTATTTACTAGTACAGACTAAGGAGGATGAAACCTGATTCTACAAGTCTGGGAGGTCAGATAGAGAAATTTTGATGAGAATTATGGTTTGGAGGAGGACGTTGGCATAGATTTTTGTTATTTCTGAAACTGACCTCATAGTATTGGGATTTCAAACATAGAAGGCTGAATTTCCTTGGTTCCAATTTGGGGACTGTGCTTTAAAGATGAAGATGTGGTGGTTATCTGGAGCTAAGGGGTGAGAAGGGGCCCTGTGGAGGAATGCTTAGTTCACTTAAGAAAGACTTTGTGATGCTGCTTTTAAACTCAGAGGGAGCAAGTCTTTTGTTATGAAGTTGATACAGAAGGCATTCAAGAGTCCTTCTTATATTAAGCATTTGTTTACTGTCTACTGTATTTCAATACAAAGAAGAAAACTGGTTCAACAAAGTGACAGTGAGATAAAAATGGCACTGGATTTTGAGGAAAATACGTCTGTTTTTCAGACTTCATCGAGTCTCAGTTTCTTTTGTAAAAATCTCTGACAGGGCTAGTGTAGGATGGCATGGGATAATGGATTTTGTAGACCATAAAGCACAGTCTACCTTTAGGATTAAAAGCAGCGATTGTCTATTAATATTTGCAGTTGTTGTATGATGCCCAGACTCTACAGTTGCATCGTTGCAAACATTTTCTCCCTGTACCTCCTGTGGCTTCGCCATACATCCACTCTCATGGAGCTGGATGATAAAGAGCTGCTCTGTCAACATTGACACAGGGAT